>NC_052063.2:31317394-31617394 GCF_903992535.2 Arvicola amphibius
TGGAAAAACACACAGCAGGCTGTGATGTTGTGGTAGGAGAGATGGAGGAGATCATTATCTTATTAATTTCTCTCTCTTTATTTATTGGTTTTTTAAGGCAGGGTTTCTCTGTGTAGCCCTGGCTGTAGTCCAGACTGGCCTCTGCCTCCAGGGCCCACCACCACTAGACATCATCGCTCTCTTTAATGAGAGTGAGTGGAGACACGGCTCATCGCTCAGAGTGCTTGGTCGGCATCCCAACACATGAACCGGGCATGGCTGTGACTAGAACTTCTATCTTTATTCATGGATGTGTAGGGGTGCCAGGGCGTGCTAGGGTTCCAGGCAGTTGTCAAATGCCCCACTTTAATTTCTCTCTCTCTCGAGCCCCCGCAATTCCAGAACTTAAAAAAAAAGAACAAAAAGCGAATGAGTAATATTGTTTTAATAAAAAGTTATTACTGTGGGGTACATCTGTACACACACAGACATAACACGGTGCCCAGGCAGAAATCAAGAGGACAATATTCAGGAGTCAGTTCTTTCTTCCCACCTCTCATTCCAGGGATTAAACTGAGTCTCTCAGGTTTGTATAAGCACTTTACCTACTGAGGCATCTCATGAGCCCAAGAATTATTCCTATTTAAAAAAAAAATTAAAGTACTGTATAAAAAATATATAGATATAAATAGATAGGTACATAAATATTTGAGGCGGGGGCTTGTGTATCCCAGGCTGGCCTCAAACTTACACAACCAACACAGTCTATGCAGGGTTGGTGCATGTTACAAATGAGCTCCCCCAGCCCCATAAAAAGCTCTAAGGCTCAGTGGGCGAAGGCACCAGGGACCTCAGGACCAACACGGTGAAAGAAGACCGACTCTGGCTTCCACACTTGCACTGTGGTACTATGCACGCACACTAAATACATGTACTCAAAATAATTCAAATAAATTTTTAAAGTGCTGGAGAGATGGCTCAGCAATTAAAAGCATTTGCTGCTCTTTTGAGGGCCCAGGATCAATTCTTAGCACCCACACAGAAGCTCTATTCATATGTAACTCCAGCTCCATCAGGGATCCAATGTTTCTGTCTGCCATAGATACCTGCACTCAAACACACATACCCACAGGAAGACACCACACACACATACACACACACACTCTTAATAGTGAGACCCTGTCTGGAAAAGCAAAAATAAAAACAAAAAATAAAATCTGAGCGAGTCAAATCTGGGGACTCTTACATAGATTATATGTTCATGCTCTTTTGTAAATTGTGGAGTTTTTCCTTGTCTGTTTGTTCAAAATGGGCAAGAGCTGGGAGAAGAGATGGCTCAGGGGGTGAAGAAGCATAATATCCCCAGGACCCACATGGTGAGCTGACGACCACAAGGGTTCTCTGACTTTCTTGTGCATCGTGGCACAAACACACACACACTCCACTAACTAAAAATGTATTAATTTTTTGGTTTTTCTCTCCCCTTTTGAGATAGACTTTATCTGTGTAACAGTCCTGATTGTCCTGGAACTTGCTCTGTAGACCAGGTGGGCCTCCAACTCAGTGATCCACCTGCCTCTGCCTCCAAAATGCTGGGAGGAGTGCGCCACCACCACCACTCAGCAAACATGCAGTGAAGAATTTTAAAGAGGAAAATGGTTAAGATGTGACGTGACAGGCAGAGGTGAGAAAGGAAAGCAAATAAAGACATGGTAAAGGGTGTGAGAACTTAGGGAACAGAAGAGTTCCTTGTTTGTTTTTTCCGGGGCAGGGGGTTACTGGGAATTGAACTAAGGGCCTTGCATATACTAGGCAAGCACTCTACCACTAAGCCATGCTCCCAGCGTAAGTCAGCTGCAGCCAGGCTGGAAACGAAGAGGAAGCGGTTGCGAGCACTGCTGCTCTCCCAGAGGACCTCGAGGCGGAGGCAGAAGACTTCAGGGACACGGCACACTCAAATCTAGCCTGGGCTACCTGGAAGCCACTCTCAAAAAACCAACAAATTTAAAAAGTAAATGAAAAGTCGAAAATAGGTTTGTAAGAGAAGTTTACTCTGAAAAAAATCAGAAACACGAATGTAGACGAGGGAGGGAGGGGGGAGCTGGCTCAGAGGTTAAGAGCACTTGTTTTTGCAGAGGACGCAGGTCTGATTCCCAGCACTCACAACCCATCTGTAACTCTGGCTCCAGGAGACGTGTGACACCCTCTTTTGACCTCCACTGGCACCAGGCGCATGCACAGACATACATGCGAACAAACATTCACATACATAAAACAGACAGGTGTGGGGAGAGTGGGATGTAGACGGCAACCTCAGTCTGGCTGCGCTGGCGGATGCGCTGGTGCGTGAGAGAATGTGCAGACTTCGGATGCAGTCCAGGACCTTACGATTGGGCGCATGGCATGCATCATGCAATAACTGAAATAAATCCTTAGTAAGAGGACTCTTTTAGGCCTTGAGTAAATGAATAAATCCTTCATCTAATAATAGTGTTTTAAGTCAATCTGGCATGATGATAGGGTAACTCAAAAACACAAAAATCCAACAACACACTAGAGATTGGGAAACCCAGTAGGAAAAACAGACTGCAAACTCGTAATGTGACAGGATAGGGCAGACTATGGCATTCACTGTGCTGGCTACTTTTAGAGTTGTCTGAAAGGAGGGAACCTCAATGGAGAAAACGCCGCCATAAGATGCAGCTGTAGGGCATCTTCTTAATTAGCGATTGATGGTGGTGCCATCCTTAGGCAGGAGGTCGGGTTGTGTAAGAAAGCAGGCGGCCAGGCGGTGGTGGAGCAAGCCTTTAATTTCAGCACTCAGAGGCAGAGGCAGGTGGATCTCTGTGAGTTCGAGGCCAGCGTGGTCTACAAGAGCTAGCTCCAGGACAGGCTCCAAAGCCACAGAGAGACCCTGTCTCAAAGGGAAAAAAAAAGCAGGCTGAGGACTGAAGAGGTGGCTCAGTGGTTAAGAGCACCGACTGCTCTTCCAAAGGCCCCTCCATGGCCTCTGCATCAGCTCCAGCCTCCAACTTCCTGCCCTGTTTGAGTTCCTGTCCTGACTTTCTTCAGTGATAAACAGTAATTTAGAAGTGTTGGCCAAAAAAAACCCTGTTCTCCCCAATCTGCTTTTGGTCATAGTGTTTTGTCACAGCAACAGAAACCCAAACTAGTCTGAGCAGTAATGGGCACGCCTTTAATCCCAGCACTCGGGAGGCAGAGACAAGTGGATCTCTGTGAGTTCGAGGCCAGCCTGGTCTAAAGTGCGAGTTCCAGGACAGCCTGTTACATGGAGAAACCAGTCTCAAAAAACCAAAAAGAAATCCTAACTAAGACATTAGTGCTAGATAATCACCAAACAGTAATATGTAGGAATTCGCTGAGTAGGGAGAAGCACCGGCAGCGACTGCTCTTCCAGAGACCTGGGCTCAGCACCCACTCCAGTTCTAGGATGATCCAACGCCCTCTTCTGATCTCCACAGGCACTGCATTGCATGGTGGAAATGTAGACAAAGCACCCATACATGGCATTTTTAAAGATCTAAGCAAATCATTCAGACGGTTGGCATACTCAGTGGGCAAATACATTTGCCTTTGCAAGTCTGACAGCCGGAGTTGGGTCTCCATAGTACACAGCACAAAGAACCACCAACTCCCAAGTTATCCTCTGACTGGTAAATGAGGACCTGTCAGAGCGGAGGGACAGAAAGAGTGAGGGCAAGCATTAGGGTGTGTGTGTGTGTGTGTGTGTGTGTGTGTGTGTGTGTGTGTGTGTGTGTGTGTGTGTGTGTGTGTGTGTGTAAGAGCATGCGCGTGAGAGAGAGCACTCACATATACCCAAACATCAATCCCAGACATACAGAAGGCCAGGAGGGGTGGCAAACATCTTTAATCCTAGCACTCAGGAGGCAGAGGCAGGTGGATCTCTTAGAGTTTGAGGCCAGCCTGGTCTACAGAGTGAGTTCTAGGACAACCAGGACTGTGTAACAGAGAAACACTGTCTTGAAAAACAAAACCTTAGAATTTATATCTAAATAGCTTGGAGAATGATTGATACATAAAGGACAGTAAAGTTATTTTTATTTTGGTTTTGGAGGATTTAATAATTTGTGAGACAGGGTCTTTGCCTACTTATAATACCTAATGCAATGTAAACAAGACATGAATAACTTTTATACGGTATCGTTAGAGAATAACAACATGAAAAATTTACATATTTCATATGGATTCAGTATTTTTTGTTTTTTCTTTTAAAAGGTGGAAAGCTAAGTGTGGTGGCATATGCCTATAACCCTGAGACTGAGGCAAGAGAAGTGGGTGGCAGGAAACCTGGGGCCAGTCTGGGGCACATGGTGAGTACAGCAAGATGCTATCTTCAAAAATAAAGGTGCTGGGGAGCTATGTCAAAAGTGTTTAAAAGTGGTATGTTAAAAGCACATACCACTCTTGCAGAGAACCCAAGCTCAGTTCCCAGCACACAGGTCAGGCGGCTCCCAAGTACCAGCAACTCCAGCTCCAGGAGATCCAACACCCTCTTCTGAACTTTGTAGGTTATATGTAGGTTATAGGTACCTACACACACACACACACAACTGGGGAAGAGGTTCTTGCTATGCTGCCAGAACTTCTAGGCTTAAGTGACTGCTGCTCGTTCTCCCCAGTCAGCAGGACTGTGGGCACACATCTTACACTCACCAGGACTGTGGGCACACATCTTACAGTCACCAGGACTGTGGGCACACATCTTACACTCAGCAGGACTGTGGGCACACATCTTACAGTCACCAGGACTGTGGGCACACATCTTACAGTCACCAGGACTGTGGGCACACATCTTACAGTCACCAGGACTGTGGGCACACATCTTACAGTCACCAGGACTGTGGGCACACATCTTACAGTCACCAGGACTGTGGGCACACATCTTACAGTCACCAGGACTGTGGGCACACATCTTACAGTCACCAGGACTGTGGGCACACATCTTACACTCACCAGGACTGTGGGCACACATCTTACAGTCACCAGGACTGTGGGCACACATCTTACAGTCACCAGGACTGTGGGCACACATCTTACAGTCAGCAGGACTGTGGGCACACATCTTACAGTCAGCAGGACTGTGGGCACACATCTTACAGTCAGCAGGACTGTGGGCACACATCTTACACTCACCAGGACTGTGGGCACACATCTTACAGTTTATTTTCAGTCCAGGTACAAAGGAACAAATGAGTTATAAACTAAGAGTAGGAAAAGTATAAACAGCTACCGCGACATGAGAAGACTTGACTTAAAACAGTTCACATAGTATTGAGAGAAAAAATTCATAAAAATGAAAAAAATGATAGATTCAACTTGAATCTATCAATAGGATCCAAAGATAGTCAAGATTTATACTGGAGAAGACATAACAAAATGTGACAGAGGATTTAATGTGATGTTCACATGTATACTATTAATTTTCATAATGTATCTATTAGAAAGACATAGTAATAACATTTATGTACGCATGGATTTTAAATGTTTATTGAGCACTTATGTTATGCCAGTCACTATGAACAGGAGCTAGAGATGCATTAACAATTAAAGCAAGCGAATTCTTGCCTGCTTGTAGCAAGGAGATGATAAAAGAAAACAGAAACAAACCAATTACAGTATCACAGTTAAATGCTGAAAGCTGGGAAAATTAAAGCTACTGATGCAAAGAAAACAATTTTGAAAAAAGAGCGAATTCAACTAGATAAGCAGTATCATAGAGACTCAGGGACAGAGCTAAAACCAGACATTACAGTACTATCCTCACCTACGGGGACACATTCCAAGCTGTCCCAGCACTGCAATACCCAGGTGCGGCACATGCACTTAGCAGGTACACATAGGCAAATTTCTGAGTTTGAGGTTAGCCTGGTCCACAGAGTGAGTTCCAGGACAGCCAGGGATACAAAGAAAAACTCTGTCTTGAAAAAAACAAAACAAAACAAACAAACAAAAAGGAAGGAAGGAGGGAGGGAGGGAGGGAGGGAGGGAGGGAGGGAGGGAGGGAGGGAGGGGCAAGTAGCACTGAACTCTGCACACAGGTTCAACATCCTTAATCCAAAATTCTAAAGCTGAAATACCCACACCCTGAAACCTTTGGTTGTTGACAAGCTGCTACGAGTGGAGAGTCTAACGCAATCTAACCTCGTCTAGTAGGTCACAACCAAAGCCAAGTACATGAAAAACAATTTATAAGATTAAACTTTGGTTCAGGCCACTCAAGACTACATAATGAGGCCGTTTTAAAAAATAAATAAAAAACAAGGCGACTTGCTATCGAGCACAAGTACTCTCTATATAAAGAGAGCACTGACCCTGTGCTCACCATGTGCCCCAGACTGGCCCCAGGTTTCCTACCATCCACTTCTCTTCCCTCAGTCTCCAGGTAGTGGAGTTATAGGATATGCCACCACCACACTTATCCTGTATACTCTTTTCTTCTTTACATATAAACCTATGATAATGCTTATTAATCTATGAATAACAAATAACAGCAAAATAGAACTATAACAATATTACATAATAAACATTATGTAAGTATGATATCTCTAAATATTGTACTGTACTTTGGTTTGGTTTGGTTTTTTGAGACAGCATTTCTCTGTGTAGCTCTGTAGACCAGGCTGGCTTCAAATTCCCAGAGATCTGTCTGCCTCTGTCTCCCGAGTGCTAGGACTATAGGTGTGCATCACCACTGCCCAGCCAGCTGTACTGTATTTCTGATTCTCTACTTGGCCACAGGTAACTGAAACTATAGTTAGGGGTCAGCCTTAGAGCCAGCAGTTTGAGAGAAGTGAGGACAGCAAGGAAAGGGAAGCAGAAGCTATTGGATGACCACTGTGTGGAAGTCCTCAGACACAAACAGCCCAGGACGACAAAGGAGCACCTATTTTATGCTATCTTGGCTCCATCCTCTGGCCTTGAAGGTATCCAAGGGTGAAGTCAAAAATGGAGAGGTTGATCAATTCCTACCCCTAGATATAAAAGCCAAGGGCAGAACATCAGGACTTTCGGACAACATTCTTTTTTTTTTTTTTTGGTTTTTCGAGACAGGGTTTCTCTGCAGCTTTTTTAGAGCCTGTCCTGGAACTAGCTCTTGTAGACCAGGCTGGCCTCGAACTCACAGAGATCCGCCTGCCTCTGCCTCCCGAGTGCTGGGATTAAAGGCGTGCGCCACCACCGCCCGGCTCGGACAACATTCTTAGTCAGAAACTACAGGTTAGTGGTTGCTGCTATAGGAAATTTCAAACTATTTCCTTACCTCTATAGCAAAAAAACATTTTGTGTATAGAATGTTTTGCCTATACACACACACACACACACACGCCCATGTGTGCCTGTTGCTGGCAGAGGCAAGAAATGGGCATCTGAGTCTCTGGGATTGGAGCTACGGACAGTTATGAGCAGCTATGTGGGTGCCAGGAGTCAAACCCAGGTGCTGTACAAGAGCAACAAGAGCTCTTAGCCACCAAGCCAACTAATGCCAATGCAAGTTCTTAGTATGGGCAGGAACTTGACTAGAGCTGCAGAAAAACGGTACATGGTAGGTAACACAGCGAGGAGCCCGGGAATTAAATGGTAAAGATGTGAGTCCTGGGGCCTGCTGCAAGTACTGAGATCCAGGTCACAGTCTGAGCGCGGGAGACTTCAGGACTCACAACTGCAATGCTGGGACAGTTTCTCTTTCTTCTTTTTTTTTTTTTTTTTTTTTTTTGGTTTTTCGAGACAGGGTTCCTCTGTAGCTTTGGAGCCTGCCCTGGAACTCGCTCTGTAGACCAGGCTGGCCTCAAACTCAGAGAGATTTGCCTCTCTCTGTCTCCTGAGGATTGGAATTAAAGACACGCGCCACCACCGCCTGGCCAGTTTCTTTTTAAAGATTTGTTTTTGTTGTTTCTGTTATTATCAAGAGATTTATTTTTGTTATTTTAATTATGTAGGCGTGTGCCTGCCTGCAAGTACATGCACATGAGTGCAGGTGCCCACAGGGGCTGGGCACTGGACTCCCCTGGAACTCCAGTTATAGACTGTCACGAGCTGTATGATGTGGGGGCTGGGAACCAAACTCAAGTCCTCCAGAAGAGCAGCCAGTGCTCGTAACCGATGAACCATGTCCCCAGTTTTATTAATTTTAATTATGTGTATATACACGAGTGAAGTGTCTGCAGAGGCCCAAGGTCTCGGATCCCTCTGGAGCTGGAGCTATAGGTGGTTGAGTCAGCTAACATAGGTGCTGGGAATTGAACCTGGGTCCTCTGGAAGACCAGTATGTGCTCTTAACCACTGAGTCATCTCTCCAGACTCTGGGTATAATTTCTACAAAAGAAAAAAGTAGTGCCAGCGAGAATGCTGAGTGGGGAAAGCCGCTTGCTGTTGGACCTGAGTCCATGTAGGAGAGCACTGACACCTGCAAGATGTCCTCTGACCTTCATAAATAGACTGTGCAAGTCCCCTCCCAATAAATAAGTACATAAATAACTACAAAAAGAGAAAGTATAAAAGGAGTGTCCAGACTAGAGAAATGATCGTGATTATCGCTCTCAAGGACAGCACTGTGCCATGGAGAACAACAGTTAAAGTTACAGTGGGTGGACAAGTACATTAAATACTATTGGAAGGGCAAGTGTTTAATACTGCAGAGAGACAAAGGGTGGGGAAAATAAGAAAATCGTTTTTTCCTAATTTGAAATACTAATTTATCTTCCAAGAATATAACCTCAAGAAAGCCCAGGAGTCAGAAATCAGACTATAAGTGAGTTAAATATAATACACTTATTTTGATAACACTATGAGAAAACTGCTATACTAAGTACTCAGGATTATCAAGAGGAGCAAGATATCTTTTTTTAAAGATTTATTTACTTATTATGTGTACGGTATTTATGCCTGCACACCCGAAGAAAGCACCAGATCTCATTACAGATGGTTGTGAGCCACCATGTGGTTGATGGGAATTGAACTCAGGGACTCTTGAAGAATAGTCAGTGCTCTTAACCTCTGAGCCATCTCTCCAGCCCGAGCAAAACATTTAGTTTCAAGAATCTACAGTCTACCTGGAAGAGACTGAGGCAACAGGACTGTCATGAGTTGAAGGGTTGCTCGAGCTACATAATAAGGAACAAGACAGCCAATATGACATATCAAACCCTCACCTCTCTCTCTCTCTCTCTCTCTCTCTCTCTCTCTCTCTCTCTCTCACACACACACACACACACACACACACAAACATGGAGATTTAGCTCAGTTGGTAGAATGCTTGCCTCAAATATCTGGGTTTAACAGCTAGCACTGTATACACTGGGCATGGCAAAACATGCCTATAATCCTAGCATACAGGTGTACTAGAGGCAAGAGGACCAGGATTGAACTCAGACTTGGCTACGTAAGACCCAGTTTCGAATAACAACAAAGCAATAAAAAAAAAATTTTTTTTTTTGGCTGGGCGGTGGTGGCACACACCTTTAATCCCAGCACTCGGGAGGCAGAGACAGGAGGATCTCTGTGAGCTCAAATTCAGCCTGGTCTACAAAAGAGAGTTCAGGACAGGCTCCAAAGCTACAAAGACACCCTATTTCAGAAAACAAAACAAAACAAAAATAAGTAAATAAATAAGGAGGAAGCAGACAAGTCAGGCAGGCACAGAGTAAGACGAAAGTTTAAGCACTGAGCCAAGGTGACTTGGAGGGTAAAGCGCTCGCTCTGCCAGCCTCACTGCCCAGGAGAGGGGGGCGTGGACTCCAGATCTCCACACCACGCCATGTTGGAGGCCAGCCTGCTCTGCACAGTGAGGTCAGTTTGAACCAGCAGAGACCTTGTCTCGGGGAAATGATGGGAGTGGGGTGCAGGAGTACTAGGGACACAGGGAAGGTGACAGGAGTAAGGAAAGCCTGCAAGATAGGAATACAAAAGAGCAGCCACCAAAGCAGTGGGTTCCCAGTGCGCTAACAACAGTTAGGATGGGCTCTTACTAACAGAAATACGTCACACCAGCAAGTTCACAGATAATGTCTTGTTGACACTGGAGAGAATTACCAGTTACAGCTGAGCAGTCTTCAACAAGCTTGCTTATTTTTAATTTATTTGAGATAACATCTCACAATGTAGCCCTGGCTGATGTAGAAATACCAACTTCCACCTGCCTTTGACTCCAGAGTGCTGGGATTAAAGCTGTGTGCCACTAAGCCTGACTAAATCTTCAAGACATCAAGGACACAGCTAGGCATAATGGCTCAGGACTGAAATTCCAGCATTCGGGAAGCTGAAGCAGGAAAGCGGCCATTAGTTCAAGTCCAGCTTGAATTAAAGAGACCTTATCTTAAAACACGGCAGGGGAGGACACTGTGCTCATATTATAGAATAGTGTCTTTTATCTTGAGACAAGAGCTTATGTAGCCCAGGTTGGCCTCAAACTTGTTATGCAGCTAAGGATGACCTACAGCAAGCCTCCAAGTTAAGTCTCTGGTCAAACCTGTAAAACAGTGGTTCTCAACCTGTGGGTCCTATCATAGGACTATTCATGGCAATGAGAGATGTCTGCTTCTGGCAGCAACAATTTACTTCAGAGACAATGGGCATCTAAGAAAGTCCATACAGAGTTTGCTTTCATTGTGGCAAGTTTAGCCACTGGGCAAAGAAAAGGTTCTTGCCTTGACAGCTGACAGTAGGCTATCCAAACTGCACAAGCAGGACAGAAAGGGAAAAGACTGTCCAATGCCAAGATAAGGCAGGACAGTCCTTCAAAATTCCTGCTTCATAGAAAAATTTTACACACATTCTACAGGACATACAGAAAAGTGACCGCTAAACTTTGCAGAGACTAGGTGGGATAGTTCTTCAAAATTCCTGCTTCATAGAAAAGTCTGCCAGAAAAAAATAAAAGAAAGATAGAAAAGTCTGTCAGATATTCTAGGTCTGTAGGCTGATGCAAAGGAATCTTGGGTGACTGTCCAGGAAGCCAGCTGTTTCTGTCATTTCTTATAGTTTTGAAAGTTGCTTGCTTTGCACTTTCTGTTTACTCAGGTAATATTATATCCTTCTGGGGGTCTTTGATGAAATTGAAAACTAGATAGTTACAGAAAGAGTTTTCTATAGTTATGACAGAAGTTAAATTAGGCACAGAACTTTGGACTGATGTAGAGCATTCTTTTCAGGTGTGTGGCTTGTTTACGCCACATTTGTTTAACTCTGTGAAGCTGGGATTCTAGAACACCTGACCATCCTAATAAAGAACCGAATGGCCAATAACAAGGCAGCAGCAAAGATAGGAAAGGCTGACAGACACAGACTATAAATAGAAGGAGAAATCTGGAAGAGGAAGATGGCGTCAGGGGCCAGTCACGGAGTGAGGGTGAAAGTGAGATGCAAAAAGTGAGGAAATAAAAAGCCCAGAGGCAAAAGGCAGACAGGATAAGTTAAGAAAAGCTGGCAAGAAACAAGGCGAGATAAGGCTGGGTGATTATAAGAAAAAGCCTCTATGTGATTTATTTGGGAGCTGGGTGGTGGGTTCCCCCAAAGAGCAAAAAACATTGCACTACATCGGACTCACCAACATAGGAATAATAATGGAGTATTTCTCTGAATTGGCCAAATACAAATGAGATTGTAAATGTAATTCTTACCTGATAATTGTTCTTATTGCATATAGTTTTACTGTGTTAGACTTAAAACCTTTCCTTTTTATTTAGAAAAAAAAAAGGAAACATTGTGGAATAAGCTTTTTGTTCATTGTAAAGATGACACTCTGCCTGCTTTAATAAAAAACTGAGCCAGGTGGTGGGTTTCAGTGAGTCCAAGGCCACCCTGGTCTACAAAGTGAGTTACAAGACAGCCAGCACTATTACACAGAGAAACCCTGTCGCTAGAAAAAAAAAAAGCCAATAGGTGGACAGGAATTCAGGGCACAGAGGATGCTGGAAAGAAGGGCAGAGTCACGAGGAGACAGAGAGAGACAGAGAACAAGCAAGAGATGCAGGAGGAGAATAACAGTCACTAGCTATGTAGCAGCACACAGATGAATAGAAACAGGTTATAAGAGCTAGTTACAAGATGCTGTGTGGGGACTCACACCTATACATCTAGTAGCTGGAAAGCAGAAGCAAGAGAACTGCTGTGAGTTCAAGGACAACCTGAGCTACAGAGTGAATTCCAGGATAGTCTGGTCTACCAAATGAGACCCTGCTGCAAAAGGCCGAAACAAACTAAAAAACAAATCAAAACAAAAAACAGAAATAAATATGTTAGGAAGAAACTCCTTATAATCTGCCTTAAAAAGGAAATCCTACTGCCACGCCTTACCTGGGCTCACAGGTGATTGCCCTCATAAAATACAATATACGGGTGGGAGACCAGGTTTGATTCCCAGCACCCACATGGCAGCCAACAACTGTTAACTCTAGCTCCAGGGGATCTGATGCCCTTTTCTGGCCTCACTGGGCACCAAGCACACATGTTGGACAGGCATACACGCACACAAAACACCCATAAAAATAAATTAACAAGGGCTGGAGAGGTTCAGAGGTTAAGAGCAGTGATTGCTCCAGGGGTCCTGAGT
This sequence comes from Arvicola amphibius, assembly GCF_903992535.2. Taxonomy (NCBI): domain Eukaryota; kingdom Metazoa; phylum Chordata; class Mammalia; order Rodentia; family Cricetidae; genus Arvicola; species Arvicola amphibius. Next base: position 31,329,960 of record NC_052063.2, read on the forward strand.
TCAATTCCCAGCAACCACTTGGTAGTTCACAACCATCTGTAATGAGATCTGGTGCCCTCTTCTGGTGTGCAGGCAGAACACTGTATATGTGAGGAAAGGGGAACTTTTACAGTGAGAAGAGTTTCTGAAAGCTGTCAGTGCCATGTGCTCTACACAGGGTGGGAGGGGATCACTGTTATCTAATGCACCCGTAGACTTCCTCATAGTCTTGAGTGTCTTCACCCAATCTAAACTTAATCATGATGGAAACATTAAACAGCTGGGGATGGTGACAGGCACCTGGAATTCTCACACTCAGGAGGCTGAGGAAAGGTGGATCCAGACAAGAGTTCAAGGCCTCTCTGGGCTACACAGTAGTTCCAGACAAACCTAGAACGTGTCTATATATATAAAGAAACACAGAGGACATAGAACTGGGGATAGTGGAGAAAGAAGAAATTCCAATAGAAGGGTACTGTGGAAACTCCTTCAGCCAATAGTCTTTAAGATACCAGCCCACTTGGGCGTGGTCTTACACTTTAAAGGCAGCAGTAAAGCTTGTCCCTCCCTCCCTCCCTCCCTCCCCCTCTCTTCGGTTCCTGTTTCCCGACCTAGTGGAGAGGACTATGATCTGTGAGTTTACTCCTAAAGAACCGTTTACTTAGAGATATATATATTTTAAAGTTTTTCGAGACATGGTTTCTCTGTGTAACATCCCTAGCTGTCCTGGAACTAGCTCTATAGACCAGGCTGGCCTCGAACTCACAGAGATCTGCCCCTCTGCCTCCCAAGTGCTGTGATTAAAGGTGTGCACCACCACCGCCCAGCTAAGAACCATTTATTATACTAAATTCTGAGCTGGTGTAGGACTACTTTATAGCGTCAATCTATAGAAAGGGAATCTTCAAAATACACACTCAACATTGCTAAAAACTGCTGGGGAAAGCAGCTCTAGGTAAAGCAGTCTGTGCAAGCATAAGGACTTGAGTTCAAACCCTAAGCACCACTTGGGTTAGAGAACTGGCTCAACAGTTAAGAGCATTTGCTGATCTTTCAGAGGACCCAGGTTTGATCCCCAGCACCCAAGTGGAAGCTCACAGATGTCTGTATCTTCTGACCCAGGCATCATGCACATACATATATGTTGGCAAAACACTCATAGACACACTCATAAACATAATATTTAAAAAAATCACCAGTGTGGGTGCTAGAGAGATGGCTTAGCAGTTAAGAGCACTAACTGCTGCTCTTCCAGAGGACCCAGGTTCTGTTCCCAGTACCCATATGGCAACTAAACGCTGTCTCTGACTCCACACACAGATTGACATGCAGGGAAAATGCCAATGCAAATAAAATAAAAATAATATATATAACCACCAATGTGTTGAGTAAAAAGTCAGGTGTGGCCATTATGTACCTGTGACCCCACACCATATGGGCAGAAATGGAAGACTGCTAAGGCTTGCTCCAGGCTCAATATGAAACCTTATCTCAGGGAAACTTGACAGAGAGAGAACAGGATACCAGCTGGCTTCCTCTGGCCTCTGAAATCACGAGTAGGCACATATGCGCGTACACACACACACCCTCAAAATATCCTAAAAAGCCCATCAAGATGATTGAGAGCAAGTAGGTCTGAGACGCTAACATCATGGAGACAGGAGACGCACATGCACTGTAAGCTAGATGATCCTGGATCAAGTCTCCATGCTTAGCTCTGGATGTCCTGGAATCCACTACATAGACTAGTCAGGTTTGTTGTTGCTGTTTTGTTTTTGTTTTTTTCAAGACAGGGTTTCTCTACATATCCCCAGCTATACTGGAACTGGCTCTGCAGCCCAGGCTAGCCTCAAACTCACAGAGATCCACCTGCCTCGGCCCCTCAAGTGCTAGAATTAAAGGCATGGACCGTGCGACCTCCATCTTAAGGACGTTTCAATAATTGGTTTTCTTCTTTTTTGAGACAAGGTCTATGTAACCCAGGCTGATCTCAAACTGTAGCGATTCTCCTGTCTCTGCTTCTCACGCGCTGGTAACCCAGATGTGAACCACCATGCCCAGCTTGAACAACATATGACATTGGCTAATAATAAATATACTGATGCTGATTAGTTAACTGTAAGAAATGTACTTTAATAATGTAAGATGCTAGTAACAGGGAACGGGCACACGGTAAACAGGAATTCTTGTAGCATCTTTTCAACTGTTCTGAGAAAGTCTATACCGTCTCACTGTCACACAGTAGGTAAAATCCAGTCCAGTCTTAAAAGAAAAGGTTGCTTCTGAGTTAGTTAAGAAAGGGTACCCATAACAGAAATAACAATGGAAAGATCAGAAGAGTTGAATATGAAATGTGACAGTGTATCCAAACATTGAGACACTTCGCTTAGAAAACAGACATAGCAGCTTAGAAAACAGAGGCTACTGCTAGCAATAATAACTACAGTTGAGCAACAAATTAAGCAATGAGCAACTAAAAACAGCAGGTGAAACCTGATTTTCAAGAAATCAGGATTTTAACAGTGGCAACCCATGCTAAGCACAGTGGTGCACGTCTTTAATCCCAGCACTTAGGAGGCAGAGGCAGGCAGATCTCTGAGTTTCAGGATAGCCAGGACTGTTACACACACACACACACACACACACACACAAAAGAAAAGAAAATAAACCTCTGTCTCAAAAAAACAAAACAAGCCGGGCAATGGTGGTGCACGCCTTTAATCCCAGCACTCGAGGCAGAGGCAGGTGGATCTCTGTGAGTTCGAGGCCAGCCTGGTCTACAGAGCTAGTTCCAGGACAGACAGGCAGCAAAACTACAGAGAAACAGTGTTCACGAGGCTGAAGCACCAGGACTGCCATGGATCTGAGGCAGACTGGACTTGCCACACAATGAAACCTTGATGGAAGGCAGGAGAGACAGTGGGAAGGAGAAAACAACAAAGACCTGGCTGTGACTCAGAGAGTCACTCAGAGAGAAACAGAAATGACAGGCTTTACTCTTTCAATGAAATAGAAAGTGAAGGTTTTTGCCAAAGAAGGAAGAATTAAAGGCATAGTGACAGGGGTTCGGAAAAAAGTTGGTGAAATAGCCATGGAGAATTTAGAAAGTAAGAGTTGGCAAAGCTGTGATATTGACAGAAGTTAGCACTTCACTAACTCTTAAGTTTTTCTTTTCTAGCAATATGTTACATCTAAAATCAGAAACCGAGAACAGAGTTGATGGATCTCACTCGAGATAAAGACAGTCAAGCACAGTAGTGAATGGAATGCCTGTAATGCAGGCACAGGTGGGAACAAAAAGAATAGGAGTTCAAGGCCAGCCTAGACCGCAAGAGACTTTGCCTTAAAAAGCCAAAAATAAACAACAACCAACAAAAAAAAAGATAAAAGAGGGGGCTAGGGATATGGCTCAGAGGGTAAAGTGTTTGCCACACTACATAAGGACCAGAATCCAGACCACCGGCATTCACGTACATGATGTGGGCTGGTGGCACACCTATAATCCCAGCACTTGGGAGATAGAGACGGGATCCCCATTGCAAACTGGCTCGCTAGACTAGCTGAATCACCAGACTCTGGGTTACACTCAAAGATCCTGCCTGAGATATAAGGTGGGGAGGGATCGAGGAAGACACCTGGCATCAACAGCTGGCCTCCACATGCATGTGGACCTGTCCCCACACATGCACGTGCACACAGGCTGGTACACACATTCACACACACATGGAACCAGAAAACCTAACGGGGGCAAAAAGCTGCCTCTGTGGACTTGAGACAGTCAAATGGTGACTGGTAAGGGAGCTAGGTGAGGGGAATACCTGCAAGGAAAGTAGTGTCACAGATGAGGTCCAGGAAGGAGTGATCCTGAGGTGTAGCTGAAAATACAAAGGGATGTCAATGATCTCGTGCTCAGGAACTAGGGGTTCAGAGTATTCCCAAGGTGCTAGAGACAGAATAACAACATCAAAAATAAAAACAAAAGGGCTAGAGAGATGGCTCAGGGATTAAAAGTGGCTCATGGAGATGAACTGAGGACCTGGGTTCGATTCCCAGCACCAATACGGTGGCTTACAGCTCTAATTCCAGTTCCAGGAGATGTGATACTTCTGATTTCTATGGGCACCAAACACACAAATGGTGCACAGACATACACACAGACAAAACACTCACACACATAAAATAAATCTAAAAACATAATTTATGGGAACACTGTGGCTTTCCGGGAATTTTATAGGAACCACCATAATCACAGGCAATACGTTACACGGGGGTCACAGTAACAGTAGGAGGTAGGAAGGAAAGCAGAAGAGCAGTGTAGTCTACACAGTCACAGAAGACAGACAATACCTCTGATGGCAGGGCAGGGGTCAGGCGGGCTATGTGGATCAAAAGAATAACAGGGCACACATCCAAAGCTGCAAGCTGCTCATCATGGCAGTGTGCACCTCTACTCCCACAATTTAGGAAGCAGAGGCAGGCGGATCTCTATGCCTTCAAGGCCTGCCAGGGCCACATAGTAAGACCATGTGTGTGTGGGGGGGGGGACACGGTGATTTCTATTTAAAGGTTGGACATAGTGGTACATGCCTCTAATCCCAGCACCTGAGAGGCTGAGGCAGGTGGATCTCTCTGCATTCAAGACAAGTTTGGTCTGCATAGGGAGTTCTAAGCCCATCAGGGATACAGAGTGAGATTCTGTCTTAAAACAAAGCAAAACCCAGTTGCTATTTAAAGACCTACTGAGTAGAGAACAGAGAGAAATGCTGCTATAACTCTTTGAAATGCAAGAATAGGGAACGGGAGCAGGAAATCAACTTGTCAGTAAGTACCATAATGTAGGAAGCCTACCTATAAGAAACATGGAAAGCAAATCAAGAGGCATACATGACACAGTTTAAACACGCCATGCATACACTTCACACTCAAAGGATCACTTCTATGAAACACTAGAGTCACTGACTACACATGAAGACTACAGTGAGGGACACAAAAATACTAACCAGAAGCGTGCACTGCGTTTTACACGTCTCTCCTATATCTATCTGATCATCTCCAGGTCAACACTGCTATTGTGCACATTGTTCTAAAGACAGAGCAGTTAGAATAAGACAAAAAATAAGAGGAAAACTAATTCTAATTCTCAGTTTCACACACAGACTTCAACATTTCAGACCGCTGGGCTGAAATTCTACTCAAGCTATAAGCAATAACGGGGGTTCTAGTAACTGTCAAAGAGGTTGAGAGAAAGGCCAGTAGATACTTTCCTGTTTGTTTTCTCTCACTTTAGATGGAAAAACTCCACCAATGAGGAAAGCCAGGTTGAAAGTTAAATTCCTCTTCCCTTCGCACCTCTGGACTTCAGTGACCCCCCCCCAAACAAATGAAGATGAGGCAGAGTGAGGAAAGCGCTATGTAGCAAGGAGAGCTTCAGCTAGCTGAGACACAGCTTGGAGAAACAGAATGGAAACGGGAGGGTGGAGAGCAGGTCTAACAGTAAGAAACGGGGGAGGGGGTAAGAGGGTAGGAATTGGAGGGAACCGACAGTGTGGGAGCCCGGAAGGCTGGAGAACCCTGGAAAGGGATGGGACTCCAACAGCTAGAAACAGCTGAGGCTCCTAAGGGTCCCGGTGCAGGGGACATTGAAGGACCCCCAGGGTTTGGGAGACCGGAAACAGAGACCCCCCCCCAAAACACGAGACCAGAAGGGGGCGCAGGTGATAACCCACAGGGATGAATGGGGAAGGCGGTCCGGGGGCGGGGCAAAGGAGGGGCCCCGGGATGGGCGTGGCACAAACCCCTCTTCAAGTCTGAACCCCTAACCCAAGAGTCCCGAGAGAAGCGGCTCCGCGATTCCCGCACTCACCGCCGGTCTCGTCAGTTACATAGGGAGTCGCCATCTTGAGAACCCGAACCACTTCCGGCGTGAGCGGGCTGGGGTCCCGCCCCCTCCCCACCGGAAGTGGAGTCCTCATCCTTAGCAAGCCACCATTTTAATCTTAAAGAGAAAGTGCACCATTACATTGACCCGGGTGGAGGAAAAGGGGGGTAGAAGAAGCTCGTAGCAGTTTATAAAGTCGTGGACTCTTTTACGACCACCGATACCATTACTTAACACCTGAAGCATATAAGACAGCCCTCTGGACTCCAAGAGAAGTTCCGACATAAACCCTCTACTCCTATCAGACCGGTGCTCGCAGGGCCCAAGGCGCCCGGGCGCCCAATAGAAAGGCTGGTAAAACAGGAAAGAAATGCACGAGGCCCCTGGCCTGCACCAAACACCAGGGCGACTGTTGACACGGGGGCAGAGAAGTCCCGGGGTTGCACGACTGTGACTGGGATCGAATGTGAAAACCCCAGGCAACACTTAAGGAGGAGGGCAGGGCGACCAGGCACGCCGATTTCTCTCGGAAGCCCGGGCTGAACTCTGGACAGAAACCTGGGAAAGGGGCGCGCAAAGAGGGGGGCACTGCGGGTCGGTCACCTGTCCCCGGAGCCTCAGGGGTGCCGGCGGTCTCCATGACGGAGTGGGGCAGGCAGCCCCCCGAGATTCAGCGGCGAAGACTCAGCCGCCCAGCCGCGGATCCTCCCGGGTCAGAGGCCACAGGGTGAAGGCTTTTGGGCGGACCCAGCCAGTATTCTAATTAGCCGCGCCCAAGTGTCCGGATTAGCTTTGGCGACCGCGAGCGGGGCCACTCTTCCAACTATGGGGACACGTGTGGCCACTCCCTTTGTTAGGCTGCGTCCCGTCGGGTGCCTCGTTCTTCAAACGAACCCCAAGTGTCGGGTCCACGTACCCCGTGCCCCACACCCCCCAACTCCCCGCTCCCGCCTTCAACAACTTAGTTCCTTCGGGGCTAAATCCTGTTAAACTTGTTTGCTCTGCAGCCCGGAAGGTGTAAGGCTCCTCTCCTCAGGTGTCCGATTCTAACCTCCTTTCCCCAACTTAGAGCTTTTTCCTTAACTCTTTCACCTTCCTCTATTGTCCTCCTCTGGCTTCGGTTAATGTACAGCAGGGCCTCTCGAATTGAGAAGGGGAAAACAGAAAAAAAAAAAGAAAAAGAAAGAAAGGGAGCCGGACGCCTTTAATGCCAGCACTCCGGAGGTAGAGACAGGCGGATCTCTGTGAATTCGAGGCCAGCCTGGTCTACAGAGCGAGTTTCAGGACAACCAGGGCTTCAATTAGAAATCCTATCTTTAAAAAAAAAAAAAAATCAAAAACAGGTTGACAAGGACCTTAATTGAATTCAGCCTTAGAAGGTTTTGCAAGCCTATACATTGTCTTCTTTACAATCTCCAAGCTCTGATTTCTCTCACTTTTAAACTATTTACATGTACTCCATGTTATTTCAAATATTCTAATAATTTTTTGCTGCTGGGGAATGTTGAGACAGGATTTCTCTGTGTAGCCCTACTGTCCTGGAACTCGCTCTGTAGACCAGGCTGGCCTTAAACTCGGAGACCCTCTGCCTCCTGAGTGCCTGGATTAAAATCTGGCACCACCACCGCCTGGCAATACTTCTAATCCCTCACATTGTGTGTGTGTGTGTGTGTGTGTGTGTGTGGTGTGCACAGGGGTGCTGGGGAATGCAGCCTGGAGTCTAGCTAGCATGCGCTAGACAACCATTCTGGTGAGGGAACGACACCCCAGCTACCAGCCCACACCTCTTCTTCACCAATTGTACTTCAGTCCTGCCCATCTAGGACCCTTTCCTCAATGGGGAAGAGGGCATGTGAATACAGAATGGTGCCTCTAAAACTTAGTGGGGTGCATGACTCTACTAAACTATTTCAAAAGTGGTTTCTACAAGTTTTAATGGGCCTGCTCAGTGAGGGGAAACCCGAATGTGACCTGTTTACTCTCTAACCCTGGACACTCCCCATCACTGTACCCTCTCAGACATCCTGCCCCCATCTCTAAAGGTTGGCAGGAAGTGAAACTTAATTGTCTGTTTAGCCGACTAGCCTTGGACCCAGCCCTGGGCCCCGGATGTGTACCCCCACCCAGAGAAGGAAGAAGAGGCTGGGAAAGCAGGCTTGTTTTTTTCCTTTCCCTTTGTTCTTTGTGGTCGCTTTCTTTCTGACTTTTATGATGTGGTTGATTAAAGACCTGAGCACCTGGAACTGTAGGCATCAGACATCTCTGTGGCGCTGTTCTGTGCTCCCTCTCCCACCTCCAGCAAGAGCTGACTTGGGCTATGATGAAGCACAGATCCTAAAGGTACAAAGATGGCTGGAATAAGACTGATATCCTCTTACTCTGCATTAGAGAAGCCATATTCCAATGGATGTTTTTTTTTTTAAATATAGGAGCATTTTTACGTCAGGTCTGACTGGGAGAGTAGTCTGGGACATTGGACCTTTTAAGCAGACTTTGTTTAGAGTGACCAAGAGCTGTCTGTCCGCTTGGTTCAGTCTATGTTTCATTTTGTTTTGTTTTGTTTCCGAGACAGGGTTTCACTATAGCTTTGGAGCCTGTCCTGGCACTAGCTCTTGTAGACCAGGCTGGCCTCAAACTCACAGGGATCCACCTGCCTCTGTCTCCCGAGTGCTGGGATTAAAGGTGTGAGCCACCACCACCTGGCCAGTCTATGTTTTTGCTTATCCTACGGAACTTAGAATGAAAGTGTTTGTTGAAGCCAAGAGGGGTGGCGTACCCCAGTAATCCCAGTAAACTTGAGAGGCTGATACAGGATGGCAAATTCAAGGCTAGCCTAGGCTGCATACATACTGAAATCTTGTCTCAGAGAAAAAAATAAAATAAAAGTTTGTTGACTGTGAATGAGGGGACTGTATAGCAGGGAAGATGAAGCTTTACCAACAGTGGAGAATTGGGGCGGTGGTGGCTCAGTCGGGAGACAGAAGCAGAGGGATCTCTGTGAGTTCAAGGCCAGCCTGGTCTACAGAGTGAGTTCCAGGATAGCCAGGGCTACACAGTGAAACCCTGTCTCAGAAAAGAACAAAACCAAACAATGGAGAATATACTGTTAAAATGGAAGGATGTGGCACAGGGGTGTAAGTCATTGGTGGAGCACAGGGAAAGCATGTTCCAGACACTGAAGTTCATCTCTGGCGTGACGGTGACGATGATGGTGGAGGAGAAGGACGGAGAAAAGGGAAAGCAAACAATGAAGACTTAGGATGCAAAACAAAGCAAAACAAACAAACAAGCGATCCGGAACAGAGACAGATCTGATCTGGAGCTACAGTTAAAATTAATAATAGTCACAATAATACAAACCCCATTACTCTAGAGAGAAGTTGCTTCAACGAGCTTTTCTCCAAATATTTGAGAACTGCTTAGTTCTCTGTTTCCGCTAGAGGGCCTAATGTATTCTTTTTTTTTTCCTCTGACCCTCGCTGGGCCCAAATATTTATATATATATAAGGTGTGGGTGTGTACACAACACAGACAGATACACACATTTCCAACTAGCAGAGTCTCCTCCCACAACTTTCTACTCCCAGATATGGGGAGGCAGTTCCAAGAACCCAAGGCTGTTGACTTCAGAGAAGGGTAGGAGGGAGTTAGTCAGAATGCCTGGGTCCCCAGTTGCTACCAGTGAATCCCTAGGCCTTGGTAATTTACTCTCCCAGCCTCACACCATCCAAGCTGCCCCAAGAAGCCTGACAACTCCAGAGTACGGGTAGGAACTGAAAGGCTTCAGAGTCTTCTGTGCCATCTGCCAAGGCCAGAGGGTAATGTGCCAGGCTTGGGCATGGAGAAAAGGTGAATCAATGGTGCTCTAGGCATCCAAACCCCCACCCTGGTCTTACGGGAAGGATATGGATCTTGATAGAAAGACGTGTGCATAGACGAGTCTGGAAAGGTGCTGAGGAACCCAGAGGAGAAATGGGTAATTGTCTCAGACAGGGTCAAGCAATGTGGAGCTATGTGGAGAGGCAGATGTACCTAGGCCTTAAGTTGTGAAGTGTGTAGCTCTGGCCTTTCTCCTCAGGGTTCTCCTGAATGTGGAGTCATTGAGTTGGGCAGGTGCGTCCAGGATGACGTTGTGGAGACTGGAGGGCGGACCAATTGCTGACCAGTTGCTGGGTAGCTCCAGTCAGCACCCTGACCCCTATCCTTGGCCGCCCAGGGGAGGGATAATGGGAGAGACGGTGAGTAATTAGAAAAAAGAGAAAAATAGTAGTGCTGCCCCACGCGTGGGAAGACAGAAGCGTAGGAGTGGAGAAAGTGGCACAGACCGGAAAGCCCTGAGATACTCTGGAGCCCAGGAGAAGATCGTGTTGGAAAGCTGGCAACAGCGGTGGTCGAGGGAGCGGCGGGAGGGCAGGCTGGGTGGGGGGCGGGCAGTATGTCGTCAGGAGCTGGGCGGCCCCGCGGCGGCCGGGCCGCGTCTGCCTAGCCCGTCCCCTCCAGCCCAGCTCGGGCTCCTTCGCCCCAGCTCCGACGGTGAGCTCTCCCGGGGTAAGGTAGAGCCCCGCGAGCCCCGCCCCACTCGCACACTTTCGCACCCGGGCAGAAGGGCCGCGGAAGGGGCCGCCCCGCCGGCTGGGTGAGGGTTGCGGCGACCGGAGGAGGAAGCGTTGACAGCTGGAACCGGCTGCTGGAAGGGTTTGCGCTGAATCGCGGGAGCTGCCGGAGGGCTGCGCAAGACCCGGGTAAGCGGCGTTTCCCCCAGACCTTACTCCCCATCCCGCTTGGTTACTCCGAGAGCTGGGGAAGCTCAACTCCTGGGAACTCGGAAGAAAGGTCCCTTATGAAAGCCACGGTGCCGCCACACGGGTGAAGAAGGGTTCTTCTGTGGCCTCCCATCCTTTCCACACCTGTCGCGGGGAAGTTTCTGAGAAGACTGGGTGGGAATCCTTCTTTTCAGCTTTAAAAACGATAAATGAACCTAATTACCGAGGAAGAAAAGCAAATATTATTGGCCATCTCTCCACCTTCAGAAAATACAAGCCCTCATCCCCCCAGCTATGCCAACATCGTAACTTCCTCCTGTACTAGTAGCTACGACACCCTCCGCACAGGAACATAACGTGCCCCCCCCCCCATCCAGGCTAACAACCATCCCTGATGTTTGTGGTGATTTAATGAATTCTGATGCTTCAGCAACAACAAAAATCCCCCTTGGCTAGCACCAGGGATGGGGAGGAGAGAATGGACCGGCAACCCTGTGCAACAGGGGGCACCATCCCTGATATGGTTAAGTCCAGCTCATCAGGCCTGGCGCTGAAACTGGGAGTGCTTGCGTGCTTGATCTGTGAAGTTTCTCGCTGGGACATCCTGAATGTCCTAGAGAAACCTCTAGTTCTCGACTAATGGTGAACTTGGAAGGGGCAATAAGGTGAAAAGGAAATTTTAAATGTCACTGCCGGTGGTGGAAACCTTAGCTCTTTGCTCACAACTGCAATTTTAGTATTCGATGTTTAAAGTTAGATGGAGAGAATGAGAGGCACCGAGACTTGGGGGTACTGTCTTTCTGAACCCAGGATGTTGTAGGATCCCTTCCCTCCCTCCAAGTCGATTTCTTCCGGTCTCACCCTAGGTTGGTAAAGGTAGTCGGGAAACCAGGGGAGGGAAGGGACGGGTGAGTCACAAACAGCTGGGGGTAGGGCTATGGACCCCACCCTTCCAGCCTTGCAGTGTCTGGACTAGCCCAGGTTGTAGCCTCAGGGTCGTGTTGGAGCTGAAAGACAACTTTGGACTTGTTCCGGGTCTTTAAGGCCCCAGGATCCAACAGTTTGCTCCATTTGCTTCAAGTCCAAGAGCAAACTGAATAGATTCCCGCAGAAGACCCCAATGTCCAAGGTTCCAACCCACAGATGTCCCTGACTCAAACGTTTCTAGCCACCTCCTCGTTTCTCAGAGGCAAATTCATGATCTTGATGCTACTACATGTCTGTACCTGACATAGGTATTTCTACTTTGGGTGGAAGGTACATCACTGGGCTTCACTGCCCGTGGAAATCACTAGGATTTGTGAGTTTTTGGCTTAAAAGTATAATTTTTCCTAACATCCAATGTATTTATTTTTTTGGGGGGGTGGAATAGGTGGAGGACAGGGTCTCAACGAAATTCCCCATGCTAGCCTTGAACTTACTCTGTAGTCCAAGCTTTTCATCACGGTCTCGTGAGTAGCTGGACCTGCCTATCCCACCCCGCCTCACCACACATAAACTTAGTTTCTGCGTATTACTTTATATAATATTAGCTGATGTTTATGGAGTTCTTATTCTGTGTCATGCAGTTTGCTATGTGCACTGGTTTATATAAGCTTACTTAAAATCCACTCTGTGATTAGGTGCCTATTTATTGATAAAGTTGGGCTAGTGTTTATAGCTCAGTAGAAGTCTTACCTGCCTTGCTTTGAGATCATTCTGTTTTGTTTTTCAAGACAGGGTTTCTCTGTAACTTTGGAGCCTGTCCTGGAACTCACTCTATAGACCAGGCTGGCCTCGAACTCACAGAGATCCGCCTGCCTCGGCCTCCCGAGTGCTGGGATTAAAGACGTGTGCCACCACCACCTGGTTCATGCTTGAGATTTTTAAGGCCCTGGGTTCAATCCCAGCTTTAAAAACATTCACGTGGTCAAGTGAATCAAATGACTCACCTGAGAGTTCGGATTCTAACCTGATTCATTCTTGAGCAGGGTGTGGTGGCAGACATCTGGAATCCCAGCACTCTAGAGGCTGTGATAACTGCTATATAGTAAACCCGGCTCAGAATCAAACAATAAAATAAAATAGGTGTAAGACCTGAGGAGCCAAGGAAGGGGCTAGAGAGAAGGGTCGTGGCCTCTCTGCTTTCCATTGTCCCTTGTTTGCTCTCTCTATCCTTTCTCCCTCCGTCAGTTCCATCTCCCATATTCCATCCTCAGCAGTAATCAGAGATGCTAATTAAGCTATAAGCTCTAATGATCATAAAACTCAAATATTCCTTAGCACTGTTGGCAGCTGAGGATGGATTATAGTCCTTGGTGAAAGCCAGAAAGGCAAAGTCTTTTCCTGGGATGGGTGTCACCGTCCTAAAAGATGCTTTTCAAGTGTTCTCAGGAAGTCCTTGGAACATGGACGTTGTGCTACGCAGGTCGTGGGGCAAAGGTTTCAGAGGAGACCTGACGCCGTCAGAAAGGAAATGCCTGAGCTATTCTCGTAGCCCCAAATGCTTCTCTGCATCCAGACCAACGTTCCCTAAATCAGTGGACAGAGGTCAGAGTGTTTTGTTTTAGAATCGAGGTCTCATGTAGGCCTCTCTGGCCTGGAAATTCTGATCTGTCTCCACCACTTCCCAGATGCTGAGACTATAGGCATCGTCGTGACGTATCATCATGCCTGGTTTATGTTGTGTGGGGGATTGAATTTGTGCATGCTGAGCTCATATTCTACCAGCTGAGCTACCCCTCCAGCAGGACCAGAGTGTCCAATGGAATACCTCAATGAGTGTCTTTTAGCCCCAGTCTCAAATTCAACAGCTATTTATTTAGTACCTACTATCTACCCTCCAAATTATCTCATACTTCTCCGGCTGCCAAGTGGACATTCTGTGGCATCCTATTTATCTAAAGTTGGATTAATAGTCCCCCCAAAATGACTACTCAGGTTTACACAACCAATATTGAAAGCCCAGGTCCATGCTGAGTCTTGTTTTAGGTACTGAGGACAGAGTAGGGAAGAAGACCGACAAGTCCCTGCTTTTGTGAAACCAACGTTTTGGTAGATGATAAACACTTAAAGAGAGCCACGGCCGAGATAGAACAAGAACATGAAGAAACTGAGGCAGGAGAGTTGGATGAGTTTCAGGCTAGCTTGGGCTAGCGAGACTGTCTCAGAAACCAAACTGGATGGAACATCTGAGAAGTTATCATGAACTGGTGTTTGAGGGTGATGGCTCTGCCAGGAGAAGGGAAAAGTATCCTAATCAGGCAGGACAGCAGATATCATGGTGAGGCAAACGTTGGCATCCCGTAGATCCAGAAAGCAGTGTGTGACAGGGAGAGCGGAGCAGAGTGAAGACCTCACTGTGTTGTTGGGAGCGAGAGCCTCACTGGGCTGCTTCCAGTTGTCCTAGGTTATCCCAGCCCATGACTTCCCTGAGCTTCAGGTGTATCTTCCTTCTCCTCTCTTCTGTTTCTAAGTTCTCTTTTATAAAGTTTTGTTTATTTTTAGTGTGTGTGTACGTGTGTGTGTGTGTGTGTGTGTGTGTGTGCCTGCCTGCCAGTGTGGCATCAGTGTATATAGGTCAGAAACAACTTTGTGGAGTTTCTTCCCTTTTCTTTTACTTTTTTTGTTTTTCCAAAACAGGGTTTCTCTGTAGCTTTGGAGCCTGTCCTGGAACTTTATCTGTAGACCAGGCTGGCCTCGAACTCACAGAGATCCACCTTCCTCTGCCTCCCAGGTGCTGGGATTAAAGGTGTGCCCCACCATGTTTTACTTTCTTTTTTAAGATTTAGTTATTTATTCTTACATACAGTATCCTGCCCGCAGGCCAGAAGAGGGCACCGGACCCCATTACAGATGGTTGTGAGCCACCATGTGGTTGCTGGGAATTGAACTCGGGACCTCTGGAAGAGCAGTCAGTGCTCTTAACTGCTGAGCCATCTCTCCAGCTCCTCTTGTTGACGTTTATATGGGATTTGGGGATGCAGCTCAGGCCTCCAGACTTGTGCAATGAGCTCCTTCATCTGCTGGACTTTCTCAGTAGCCTCTCTTGGTTCCTTGGGGCTTTTGTTTTTGTTTTTGAGACAAGGTATAATTGGACTTTTTTTAAATCAGGAATCTCGGCTCCCTGATAATGACATAGAGATTCATTAATTATGAAAGCTCAGCCGATAGTTTAGGCTTGTTTCTAACTAGTTCTTTTAACTGAAATTAATCCATTTCTATTAATTTACATGCTGCTATATGACTCTTGGCTTTTACCTGTCTTCCTGCATGCCTTGCTACCTCTCTGCGTAGCTGTCGATGACTCCTTCCCAGTGGTCCCTCTGCCCCGGAAATCCTACCTAGCTATTGGCCATTTAGTTTTTTATTAAACCAATAACAGTGATGCATCTTTTTTTTTTTTTTTACAGTGATGCATCTTTATACAGTGTACAGGAATATTCCACAGCCTTTCCCCCTTTGTGTCTAAATAAAAACCAAAGGTTTTAACTATAATAAAAATATATACAATAAGAACAATTATCAGGTAAGAATAACAGTTACAATGTCCAGTCCATTTGTGTTTGACATATTTGGAGAAAATACTCCATTATTTATTCTATCCTGATGAATCTAAAGCTCTATACCTAATTTACTTTCTATCATAACCAAGGAAAACTATAACTGTCTAGTCTTGAACTCCATCAAAGACCCCAGAAGGATATAATATTACCTGAGTAAACAGGAAGTGTAGACCAAACAACTTCCAAAACTATAGAAATGACAGAAACAGCTGCTGCCTGGACAATCACCCAAGGTTCCTCTGTAATATTGAGCCATCCACTTCAGCCTACAGGTTTGGAATGTCTGACAGACTTTTCTGGGAAGCAGCAATTTTGAAAGATTTTCCTACCTTGTCTTGACAAGGTTTGGCAGATGTTTTCCTTTGTGTCCTGCTTGTACAATTTGGACAGCATACTTCAGCAGTTGAGGCAAGGGCAGTTTCTTTGCCCAGTGACTAGCTTTTGCCATAAAGAAAGCAAATTCCATATGGAGTTTCTTCAATGCCCATTGTCTTTTTCTTTTTTCATTAAATTGATGCTGCCAGGAGCAGATGTGTCTCATTGTCACGAAACGCCTTATATTATTAAAACATTTTAAATGGCATATTCTGTAGATCTCTGACATGTTTGAAGACCACCTGTCTATCTACAATATATGTTTGACCTTAAAAATATACCTGATTGTTATAGGTGACTAACTACTAACACGAATTTCTTTATTATCCTAAATGGTTTGTAGTAATAGCTTTCAAGGACTAAAAATTTACATTATATTGCTAAATGAGCTGCATAGGTACAGTACCTTAAACAAGAGTAGAAACATGGGGCTGAAGAGATGGCTCAGTGGTTAAGAGCATTGACTGCTCTTCCAGAGGACCAGGGTTCGATTCCCAGCACCCACATGGCAGCTCACAACTGTCTGTGATTCCAGTTCCACAGGATCCAACACCCTCACACAGACATATTTGAAGGCACAAACACCAATGTGTATAAAATAGATAAATTAAAAAAAGAGTAGAAACATATGTACAGTATGTTTTAACAAAAATAACCTTACATTTGTATCAATGTACAAAAATACCTTAAACAAGAGTAGAAACATTAATACAGTATAGCAAAGATAATCTTAAATTTATAACAACATACAAAATTCCATACCAATGTTGCCAATGTAAAATACTTGAGATTAGTGGTTCTTCAAAAGTAGACTCAACAATACACCCTCTTATTCCATCATTTCTATATTATATCCCCCCTTTTTCTCTTCAGAAAAAGACCCTTGAATCGAATCTCCTCTGTTCAGCTTTTTTTTTTCTGACCATGACCAATACTTAACTCCCTAAACAATGGCAAATATCCATAACCCACTGAATGACAAAAAAACATCCACCCCATCTCTTGGGAATGTGAGTGTTGTGTTCTCTAGACTGCTTCCTGTTTTCTGGGGGCACTGGTATCTTTTAGGGGACCCTGAGAAAATTGGGATAATGGTTAAGTCCTGGGAGAGCTGCTGTGGTCTAGTCTCAGTGTCATGGGAAAATGAGGTTTATATGACGAAGTTTGACCGGAGTAGTTAGTGAGTTTCTACCACCTGGGCCACCCATTTTCATTGGTGTCAGGTCCCCTTGCTCTGAAACACAAACTTTCAAAGGTAACATACATATCTGCTGTGTTAACAGATAAGTGTGGAGTGTGTGTTGTACATAAGCCAGCCACAGATGATTTTTGTCTTATGTTCAAACAGGTAAAATATACATCACCTGTCTTGTAGTTATTTTAGGTTTAGTTCTTTATGTCTGTAGCCAGGATTTTCAGGGAGGCTTTCTTGATCAACTCTGATCTCTATCAACCTTGAATGAATCCACAGCCTTTCATTTCCTTTGGAAACAAAAGCATAACCTCTTCCCCAATGCAACATACTTTTTTACTTCCATTTGAAGTTAAGACATTTTAAAAATAAATAGGTTGGT
Organism: Arvicola amphibius; assembly: GCF_903992535.2. NCBI lineage: Eukaryota > Metazoa > Chordata > Mammalia > Rodentia > Cricetidae > Arvicola > Arvicola amphibius. The sequence continues at coordinate 31,347,073 of NC_052063.2, forward strand.
TTAATTTAGTAGTTTTTATAATCCAATATCTCTCGGCAGCTATTGCCTGCTCATCAACAATCAAAATATTTAAAGACAACATAGTAACAATCAGGATCCAGACTCCCTGTGTATTTCCCGTCTCGACATGGCTTATCCTTTTTATGTTATTTTATTTTCTCTTTAAGGACTTTGTCTTATTATTTATAAACTATTTTTCTATGACCATCTATACCCATTTTCTTTTCTTTTTAAGCCTACAAATATTTTTTAAACACACTGTAACCTGTGTAGGGTTTTTTTTTTTTAATGACTGAACCTGCTTTTCTGTGTACTGTATACTGTTACCTTTTCTGTCTGCATGAACTAAATCTTAAACTGCTGTATGGCTTAGCTCATGGCGCTGGCAGCTCAAACCTGCAAGTAGTGGCTAAGAGATGTCTTTGTACTGCAGCCTGTATGAGAGACTGCAGGACTAGGAAGCCACGTTTGGCTCTGTTTTTGTGCATTTGGAACCTTTTTTTTTAAGCTTTCTCAGGGTTTGTGTGGGAATCTGTGCCCCACGTTGGGTGCCATTTTCATGGGAACTGTCAGCTCCTCAGTAGTATCAAGGAGACTTATTAATTACGAAAACTTGGCCAGTAGCTTAGGTTTGTTTCTAATTAGCTCTAATAACTTAAATAAGCCCATTTCTATGAATTTATGTGCTGCTATGTGACTCACTATGTAGCTCTGTCTAAAAGTGTGTATCCTGAGTAGGCTATTCTCACATTCAGAGATCCACCTGTCCCTTCCCCTGCCCATGCTGGGATTAAAGGCATAGGTCACCAAGATTGATGGATTTTTTTTAACTTATGTGTATATATTTGAGCATTCACTATGTGTGTGCAGTGCCTATGGAGGCCAGAAGAGGGGCATCAAGTCCCTTAAAGGTAGAATTAATATTAGGCCATTGTAGGCCAACTGTTGTGTGTGTGCTGAAAATCAAGTCAAGTTCTCTGAAAGTGCAGCAAGTAGGTTTTTGTTGTGGTGGTTGTTTGTTTAGTTTGAGACAGGATCTCTACAGAGCCCTGGCTGTCTGGGAATTCACTATAGACTAGGCTGACCTTGAACTTACAGAGATCTTCCTGTTTCTGCTCCAGAGTGCTTCAATTAGTGTGCCACTATTCAAAGCTTAGTTGGAATTTTTGACATACGGTCTCACTACATAGCCCAGACCATCTTCAAGATGGCCATCCTCCTGCTTCAGCCTCCCCAGGCTTCAGAGATTACAAGCATGAACCACTACACCTGTCTGACACTGGGGTTTTTTTTGTTTTGTCTTTTGTTTCTCAAGACAGGATTTCTCCGTGTAACAGCCCTGTCCTGGAACTAGCTCTTGTAGACCAGGCTGGCCTTGAACTCATAGAACTCCACCTGCCTCTGCCTCCCAAGTGCTGGTATTAAAGGACGTGCACCACCCCCCAAGCAACACTGATTTTTTTAAAATGCTTTTTGATTGTCATTTATAGTTTTTTGTTTTGTTTGAGACAGGATCTTAATGTGTTCTACATTGGTCTTGAACTTGTAGAGAACCATGTAAAATCCTTATCCTCCTGCCTGTTGCACCTTCTCAATGCTGAGATTACAGTTGTGGGCCACTAAAACGTTTTTCCCACAGAGAGATGGAAGGGTGAGAGGTTTCTCACCACATGGTCCTCTCTGGCCTTGATCTTCCTAAATTCTTGATTACAGGTGATAAGACACCACACTGGTTTTTATTTGTTTGTTTTAACTTTTAATTCTTTTTGTGTTCTTATTTCTTTAAAAAAAATTTTCACTGGGCAGTGGTGGCACACACCTTTAATCCCAGCTTTCACGAGGCAGAGGCAGGCAGATCTCTGTGAGTTTGAGGGCAGCCTGGTCTAGAAGAGCTAGTTCCAGGACAGGCTTCAAAGCTACAGAGAAACCCTGTCTCAGGGGAAAAAATGTTTTCATTTAAATTTTTAGCTTTATTAATACAGTAATAGTTACCATTTCTTGTAGGCTTCACTTATGCCTGTCATTATTTGAGCTATTTTTAATATTATTTTATTTAGCTTCCCACCTGTGAACCACAGATGCCATTCTCCCTGTTACAGGTGTAATTATTCCAAGCCACAGGCCTGTCACAGCGGAGTGTGGAACCCAGTTAGATCTGACTCCTCAAGAGCCCTGAACGATTTAACTTCTGTAAAATATGTAATTACTGTTGTTGCTGATATTAAATAATTAAGGTGAGTGTAGCTCGATTGTAAAACATTTGCCTCGGAGGCTTAGGGCCCTGGATACAATAGCTTATCAGGACTCAGGCAGGCCTATTGCTTGAACCAGTTTGATGCAGCCTTGGTTATACAGCCAGTTCTAAGACAGTCAGGGCCCCGTAGTACCGAGACCCTAGCAGACAAACAAAATAAAATCGTCTCGAAATGTCCCCCTCTACCACTTAGTCCTTCAGCAGGAGTTAGGACTACGTGATCATTCCTGCTTGTATCTTGGAATCCGTACCAAAAGGTGGCGTTCCATAAAAGGTGGTAACCCAGCAGGGTGGGGAATCTGGCGTCATAGCAGAACGTGCAGCTCCGCAGTTCTGCGCCCAGGAAACCCAGGAGTCTCCTGTCCAACCTTCCCCAGCCCCACGAGCCAAGTTCCCTCCCGTCCCTAGTAGAGCCCCATGGGATGTGAACAGAGCTAGGTCGCTCCCCGCTAGTTCTGAGCCTCCAGTCAGATGCGCTAGAGGTCGTTGTGGGGCGGGGCGGGGGGGGGGTGTGGGGCTCGGGGAGTGGTAGCTGGAGGGAGAGCAAGATGGGGTCCTGCCATGTGAGGTGCGCTGAGGTGAGACTCTCAGGAGGGCGGGAGGAGATGGGCAGAGGCCACAGAGCCTGAAGTGAGGGCAGGGGACTGAAAAAGGCCAGGCGCAGCGTGTGTGTGTGTGTGTGTGTGTGTGTGTGTGTGTGTGTGTGTGTGTGTTTTGAATCAAACAGATGGGAGAAGTCCGAGTGCCGAGTGGAAGAAGGGCCCAGAAATGAAAGAAAATGTCAGAGATGAGTCAGAGAAAGGAAGACGGAGAACAGTCCTTGTCGGGGAGAGTTAGAGATAGGCACCGGGAAAGCCGGCACAAGATGTAGACAGTAGCCACTTTCCATGACTGCTCCTGTCTTCCCCCAGGTTTACCCTCTGAAAAAAAAACGCAAGAAGCTGTACTACCGGGCTCTCTTTGTGCTATTCCTTCAGAGGAGAAAAAGGATGGCCAAAGAGAAGGGCCTAATCAGCCCAGAAGACTTTGCTCAGCTGCAGCAATACATGGAATGTGAGTCTTTCTCCCGGCCCCTCAGTTCTGGAGGTTTCCTTCTCGGTACCCTCCGCCCCAGTGTCCCAGCCACCTGGAGCTGATCCCCTTTTCACACAGCCCATGTTAAGGCCTCAGCTCTCTCCCCATGTTTCTGCTACCTGACTGCTTGCTCCAGGCCTCAGCGGAGAAAACAAGGGCATTGCTGTGGAAAAGCTGAAAGGCTCTTCCCTTCTTGCAGTCTCTCCTCTCATTCAAACCTTTGTTCCTGTAGATGGCCAAGTGGAACTCTGGCAGAAGGCCAGGAGAACCAAGCTATGCTCTTTTTTAAAAAATATTAATTTATTTATTACATATACAATATTATGTCTGTGTGTGTGCCTGCAGGCCAGAAGAGGGCACCAGACCTCATTACAGATGGTTGTGAGCTACCATGTGGTTGCTGGGAGTTGAACTCAGGACCTTTGGAAGAGCAGGCAATGCTCTTAAGCATTGAGCCGTCTCTCTAGCCCCCAAGCTGTGCTCTTAATTTTGTCTTACTCTCTTCTTACCCAGACTCCACCAGAAAGGTCAGTGATGTTCTCAAGCTCTTTGAGGATGGTGACATGAACAGATTTTGCCAAGAAGATGTGAGTGACATGGGGCGCCCTCTCCTTGACTCCCAACTTGCGGGAATTTTCGTGGACCCACTTCTTGCTTTCCCACCTCCAAATACCCCATTGTTGATTGTTACTGGAGCCATTGCTTTAGAACAAGGCGAGGGATCCTAGTAACTCAGGAGATGGCCCAGGTAACCATTCTTCTGCCTCTGGTGCCTGGCAGCAGGGTCTCTATTGTATGGCTCCCCATTCCTCAGTCCTCAGCTTCTCTGTCCTGCAGACTCCCCAGTGTAATGCTCAACTCTTTTTTTTTTTTTTCTCTCAACTCTTATCATAGGACATTGGCTACGTGGGATTTGAGCAATTCCTGAAACTCTATCTGGAAGTGGATGAAGTCCCCCATCACCTCTGCTGGTCTCTGTTTTGGTCCTTTCACGCTAGTCAAAGCTTAGAAAAGACTAAGTCAAAAGGTACATTTAAGCAGGTAGAGCTGGGCTGGGCCTCTGGACAAACAGCCAAAGGGGTTTGCATTTGGGGAGGATGAGGTCTGAAGCAGTCTCTTATTGTGGGCGGGTCAAGAGAGAAGGAGCTGGAAAAATAAAGGGGAGAGCTGAGATAAGCACAAGAAAAAGACCCAGAGTGGAAGGCGCCTGACCTTGGCTCTGCCATGTTTTCATTTTGTAGGCAACGTGATCAGTCTCAGTGATGTCTCCTGCTACTTCTCCCTCCTGGAGGGTGGCCGGCCAGAAGACAAGCTAGAATGTGAGTCTGTTGTTCTGAGCAGGGGAAGGGAAATATTCCCCAGACCCCCTTTCCTCATTCCTTTGGAATTTCTAAAGGCTGGCAAGGGTGTGCCAGTGAGCAGGCCTATTTCCTCCATCCTCCTTGACTGCCTACACGAGCTACCGCATGTCACTCCAGGTCCCACGTCTTAGACATCCCCATGTAGGTGGCCTTGGATGCTCAGGGGGCACAGAACTGTATGCTGTCCTTATTCTATTTACCAGGGCTGGCATGCATTGCTGTTTTCCCCACTTTTTTGTTTTATATGTATTTTTATATGTATTTATATGTAGACAGGGTCTCACAATGTGTAAGTCATCCTGGTCTCAAACTCTCTGTCCTCCTGCCTCAGCCTCCTGAGTCCTGGTGTATATCTGGGCTTCCAGCTGCCCTTCCTGCTCATCTGTTCTATCAAACCTGTTCTTTTTTTTGTCTTCTTCCCCAAGGCAGGGTTTCTCTGTAGCTTTGGAGCCTGTCCTGGAACTTATGCTATAGACCAGGCTGGCCTTGAACTCACAGAGATCCCCTAGTCTCTGCCTCCTGAGTGCTGGGGTTAAAGGTGTGCACCACCACTGCCGGCCTCAGTCCTCTTCTTGACTTCCCATATCTCTTTATTTTCCTCTTTTTTCTGAATACTTGGGGTTTTTGTTGTGGGTTTGTCTGTCTGTCTGTTTGTTTTGTTTTGTTTTTGAGACAGGGTCTCACTATGTATCCCAAGCTGGTCTGGAACTCACTAAGTAGATCAGGGTAGCCTTGAACTCAGAGATCTGCCTGCCTCTACGTTCCAAGTGCTGGGATTACAAGCCCTTTCCTGCCTGGCCTTGGAGTGAATTCTTTAGATCACAAACTGACTGGGTTCCTTCAAATCTTCACAGTCACCTTCAAGCTGTACGACTCGGATAGAAACGGGATCCTGGACAGCTCGGTGAGTTGTGAGACCCCCTGTGCTGAGCGAGGGACTCTGTCCACCAGCCTGTGCTCTCCCACCTGGACTTTCCCAGGGTCTCCAGAAGCAGAGCAAAGGTGGGGGGTGCAGCTCAGTGGGGTGGTGCTTGCCAACACTACCCTCTCACCACCACTACCAACAACCCCCCCCCAAAAAAAGAGGAGACAATGGTGTCGAGAGGATTCTTAGTCCACTAGGACCAAATATGAAGGGGTTCCTGAGAGCTTGAACTCTGAAAGAGAAGGCTGTAGATGGGAAGCGGCCACATGTTTACTGACTTGGCGGAGGGTACCTGAGAACAAGGGGTGCATTTGGAAGGGGCACCCAGGAGCCCTGGTTTCTAGACTTGAGTACTGGTAACAAGAGATGACTAGCTCTGGCTTTTACCCTCTTTGCCCCAGGAAGTAGAAAGAATTATCCGCCAGATGATTCGAGTGGCCGAATATCTAGACTGGGATGTGTCCGAGCTGAGGCCGGTAAGACAGTTTGTTCCTTGCCTTTTTGTGCTCTCTTCCCGATGGTCCTGCATCTGCCTTATCCCATCTCTAATGGGCACCTGGGTCCCTCTGCTAGGATGACTGTGCTGCGTGTCCTGAGAGACACCTGAGAGACAGCGGGGGAGGTGTCTGGGGTCGCTCTCGGCAAGGGCTCCCTCTGGGTGTCCTGAGAGACAGCGGGGAGGTGTCTGGGGACGCTCTCAGCAAGGGCTCCCTCTGGGTGTCCTGAGAGACAGCGGGGAGGTGTCTGGGGTCGCTCTCAGCAAGGGCTCCCTCTGGGTGTCCTGAGAGGCAGTGGGGAGGTGTCTGGGGTCGCTCTCGGCAAGGGCTCCCTCTGGGTGTCCTGAGAGACAGCGGGGAGGTGTCTGGGGTCGCTCTCCGCAAGGGCTCCCTCTGGGTGTCCTGAGAGGCAGTGGGGAGGTGTCTGGGGTCGCTCTCAGCAAGGGCTCCCTCTGGGTGTCCTGAGAGGCAGTGGGGAGGTGTCTGGGGTCGCTCTCGGCAAGGGCTCCTTCTCTTCTCCATTCAGATCCTTCAGGAGATGATGAAAGAGGTCGACTACGACGGCAGTGGCTCTGTCTCCCTAGCGGAGTGGGTCCGGGCTGGCGCTACCACGGTGCCGCTGCTTGTGCTTCTGGGGGTAGATATGGTGAGTGGGAAAGATTGGTAGGGATGGTCAAGAGCTGCCTTGGCTTATACTCACCGGAGAAGTGGCCTTCTAAGAAGCTGGCATCCTCTGTGACCCCCTAGACGCTGAAGGATGATGGGGTACACATGTGGAGACCCAAGAGATTCCCCAGACCAGTCTACTGCAACCGGTGCGAGCTGAGCATTGGCCTCGGCAAACAGGGCCTGAGCTGTAACCGTGAGTGATGGGAAGAGGGGTGTGGGAAGAGGGAAGCCCAGCAATTAGTGGGGACGTGATGTAAGGAACTCAGAGAAACAAGGATTAGAACTGTAGGCTCTGACACTCCCACTATATGATCCTGCAAAGGCAACGTAACTTTTATTATTAATTGTTATTTGTGTGTTGTGCTCAGATTCAAACCCAAGTCTGTATGTATGTCTTTTTCTCTTTAAGAATCTTTATTATTATTATTATTATTTTTAAAAAATTATAAGTAAAAAGAGGCTCTTGCGCTGTAGCTCAGGCTGGCCTGGAACTCACAGAGACCCTTCCGCCTTTCCTCCTGAGTGCTGGCACTAAAGGTGTACACCACCATATCTAGCTTGCCTCAGCTTCCCGAATGTTGGCATTAAAGGGGCGAGTCATCATGCCCGGTTTCATGTATTCTTTTTAAGCTTTAGTTTCTTTGACTTGAAAGAGGAAGTAATTGTAAACAGTAGATAGGTTCATACAACCAGTCATTGTAACAGGTGGTAACACATGGTAACAGCACTCCTCAGCCGTGTGGGGGGGGATCAGAAGTTCAGGGCTGGCCCCAGTTACAGAGGAAGTTTAAGGTCAGCCTTCCGTACAGCCTGGACTACGTAAGACCCTCTCTCCAAACAAGTGAATAGGGGTTGGGAAGATAATTCAGTGGGCGAAAGCATTTGTAGCCAGACCTGCTGTCCAGAGCTCAATCCCGAGAACCTGTGAAAGGCGAGGAGAAAATAGACTAGAAAGTTGTCTTATGACCTCTGCGGGTACACTGTGGTACATGCGACCCCCACACACAAATAATTCAATTAATTAAAAGGAGGCATTGCATCTAAGATTCAATTATTTTATTGATACAAGGTTTCGCTGTGTAGCTTTGGCTGGCCAGAACTTGCTATGTCAGTTCCAGCCAGCCATGGGGACAGTGTAGGGACCGATAGGAAGTGGCATAGTTCCAGCCAGGCATGGGGACGATGTAGGGACCGATAGGAGGTGGCATAGTTCCAGCCAGCCATGGGGACAGTGTAGGGACCGATAGGAGGTGGCATTTGCCTTTTTAGGAGACTGAGATAAGGCTTGCCCCTGCAAACTTTAATTCTCTACCACAACCTGGCAGCAAGGGTTGCAGGTCTTGCTCCAGCGAGTGATTCTTCTTCACTCCCAAGAAAGAAGAAGAGGGGGGAAAGGCCACAATTAAAGCTCTGCCCTTCTTCCCTCTCCCCAGTCTGTAAGTACACTGTTCATGACCACTGTGCCATGAAGGCCCAGCCTTGTGAAGTCAGCACCTATGCCAAGTCTCGGAAAGACATTGGTGTGAGTGACCCCACGCCCAGTTCGTTCCCACGCTGCCAACCCCTAGTCCCTGTCCTCATTCCCTCCCACACAAGACCGTCCCAGACAAGGTCCTGCCCTTCTCCCCCAAGGTCCAGTCACACGTGTGGGTTCGAGGAGGCTGTGATTCTGGACGTTGTGACCGCTGCCAGAAAAAGATCCGCATCTACCACAGCCTCACAGGACTGCATTGTGTATGGTGCCACCTGGAGGTCAGTTCAGGAGCTGTCTTCTCCCCGCCCCGCCCTCCCCGCCCAGCCCTCCCCGCGCCCCGCCCCAGGCTGAGACCAGAGCACCCCAACTCTCTACCTGCCACAGTCATTCTTGCTCCCAAGGGCTTTCTTTCCTGTCCAGACTCTCAGGTTGAGAACTGATAAAGTATCCTGCATGATTTGTTCTCGTTTTGTGCTCCTAGATCCATGACGACTGTCTGCAGGCTGTGGGGACCGAGTGTGACTGTGGGCCGCTCCGTGATCATATCCTGCCTCCGTCTTCCATTTATCCCACAGTTCTGGTGAGACCGTCCACAGCAGCTGGGAAGGGACAGCCTATCCCTGCTTTACCATGAACACACCTCTCCTTAGATGTGGGTTGTTTTTTTGTTATTGTTTCTCACTATGTAACCCTGGCCTGCCTGAAACTTGCTGTGTAGGCCAAGCTAACCTTGAACTCAGATCTGCCTACCTCTGCCTCCCAAGGGATGGGATTATAGGATAGGTGTGAGCCACCATACCCAGCCAGAGGGACATTTAGAACAGAGAGCCAGGACCTTTCGTGTTCCAGTGACACCCATGCATTTGATTCCTGCATAATCCACCGTTTCTTTCCCTTCCCAGGCATCTGTACCAGATCGCAAACTGAAGACCGCAGATGACGCAAGCCTGTCTACCATTGATGCTCTTAGGGTACAGGGATGAGGGGCTTGGGCCTAAAGGTCATGCTAGCTTTTGACTGGAGCCTTCTTGGGAGGAATAGAAAGCAGGGTATAGCTGCTGCCTAAATGGTTCACCTTGGTCGCGGAGGAGAGGGGAGATGAAACAGGAGAGGGGAAACGTCTTAGGAAATGCCAGTTTATGTCTCTGAAGGCCCCACCTTTAGCTTTGACAAAATCATGCTTTCTTTATTCTTATTTTCTGTGCCTACTGCAGATTGACCCTGTTTCTAACACCCATCCGCTTCTAGTCTTTGTCAATCCTAAGAGTGGAGGGAAGCAGGGGCAGAGGTGAGCAGATGTGAGCCGGAGTGTGGAGGGATTAGGGGATGTGTGTGGAGGGGTCCTTTGGGGGACGCCATGGAAACAGGACAGAGTATCAGTGCTGTCAGCCGGGCCACATTGTCTTCTCCTTTCACACAGGGTGATGTGGAAGTTCCAGTATATGCTAAACCCTCGGCAGGTGTTCAACCTGGAGAATGGCCCAGAGCAAGGGTGGGTATAGACGAGGGCTGTATCACAGGGCTTGAGGGGTGTGTGTGTGTGGTGTGAAGAGAGAGAGAGAGAGAAAGAGAGAGAGAGAGAGAGAGAGAGAGAGAGAGAGAGAGACAGAGAGAGAGAGAGAGAGAGAGAGGAGAGAGAGAGAGAGAGAGAGAGAGAGAGAGAGAGAGAGAGAGAGAGGAGAGAGAATCTGCTGTTAGAGGAGACACAAGAGCTCCGATTCCCAAATGCTGTCTTCCCTTCAAGTCACTATGATCCCATTACTTCCGATTTTCTGACTCTTGGTTCTGCTCTCAGAGGACAGAGAGAATTCTTTCTAACCACTGAAAGATAGCAAGAACTTCCCCATTCTCCGTTCTCCACCCTTATTAAAATCTCAAATCTTTTTTTTTTCTCAAATTTTCCCAGTGGTAGGTTTCCAGGAGCCTATGGTCACCCTTGCTTTTTGTATTTTGTTTGTTTGTTGTTTTAGCATGGGTTCTGGGGATCAAAACTCAGATCTTTTTTTTTTTTTTTTTTTGGTTTTTCGAGACAGGGTTTCTCTGCAGCTTTTTTAGAGCCTGTCCTGGAACTAGCTCTTGTAGACCAGGCTGGCCTCGAACTCACAGAGATCCGCCTGCCTCTGCCTCCCGAGTGCTGGGATTAAAGGCGTGCGCCACCACCGCCCGGCTTCAAAACTCAGATCTTTGTGCTTGATGAGAAGAAATTTTACCTGGCCATCTGCCCAGCTCTTTACAGTTTCATTTAATTTATTATTATTATTATTATTATTATTATTATATCATCATCATCAATGTGTGTATGCACACAGGACAACTTTTGAGAATCGAGTCGTGAGGATTGAAGTCGGCTTGTTGAGCTTGCTCGGCAAGCCCTTTTATGTACTTTAAAAATGGCGTGTGTGCCCACAGGTGTGCATGTGTGTGTGGGAAGGAAGGGGAGTTGTTGGGGGGCGGGTGTTTGGGTGGATCAAGGCCATGGAACAGTTTGAGGTGTCACCTTTAGGAATGCCATCCTTCTTTTGAGACAAGGCTGGGCTGGTTGACCAGCCCAGAGACCCTCCGCCTTGCTTCCCTGGCAGCACAGTAGGAACGACACACAACACCATGCCTGGCCTTTTTATGTTGGTTCTGGGGATCAAATTCAGGTCCTGGGGCTTGGAAAGTCAGTGCTTTACCAGCTCAGTCAGCCTGTCAGCCCCAAGCTGAAGTCTTTTGGCAAGGGGGAACTGTAACTGCTTTCTTGTGGGCCACTAACCAGCTCCTAAATCATGACATGGAGACTTGTTATCAGCAGTGAACGCTCGGTCTTATCTTACTCTTGTCCCACTAGCTCTTACAACTTTTATTAACCTGTTTCTCTTCATCTACATTTTGCCTTGAGGCTTTCTATCTTTCTTTGATTCTGTATGTCTGACTTTCACTGCTTGCTCTGTGTCTGGTGGCTGACTGGCCCTGGGTGTCTCCCTCCTTTTCTCTTTTTCTCCCTCATTCTCTTTTCTTTCTTATTGCTCAAGCCTAAATCCCTCCTACTTCTCTCTGCCTACCAGCCCCGCCTATCCCTCTACTGCCTAGCTTTTGACTGTTCAGCTTTTCAGTAGACCAATCAGGCGCCTTAGGCAGGCAAGGTAAAACAGCAACACATCTTTACATAATTAAACAAATGCAGCATAAACAAAAGCAACACACCTTTACCCAGTTAAAGTTTGTTCCACAACAGAAAACAGGGTCAAAGGCATGAGAGATAAGAAGTGACTTATCTGCTCAGGACCTGGTAGATTCCAGTTATCCTTCTTCATTTTCTCTTTCCTCCTATCTCAGGCTCAAATTTTTCAGAGACGTTCCTCAATTCCGGGTATTGGTGTGTGGTGGAGACGGCACAGTAGGCTGGATTCTAGAAAGCATTGGTCAGTGCAGGGAGAGTTGCCTCTGGGCAGGGGATGGGGAAGTAGTGTTCCAGGGCCAGCCCCCTCCATACCTTCTCCTTGCCTGCCTCCTCAGACAAAGCCAACTTGCCCGTTGTGCCTCCTGTTGCTGTGTTGCCCCTGGGCACTGGAAATGATCTGGCTCGTTGCCTAAGGTGGGGAAGAGGTGAGTGATCAAAAGGGGTTTGGCTGGAGCATGGGGGGGGGGGGCTGGAGAGGTGGCTCAGCATTAAGAGCACTGACTGTTCTTCCAAAGGACGTGGGCACAGTTCCCAACACCCACATGGTGGCTCACAACCTTCTGCAACCACAGTGCTCAAAGACCTGACACCGTCCTCCATGGGTACTGCATGTACACGGTGCAGTCTTACAGGCAGGCAAACACCCTAAGGGTCTGGTATAAAGAGGGCTGGGGAAGAAGAGAGGCAGCGGTAGATGGGAACCAAAGTAGAGTGGCCACAAAGAAGAAGGATGGCACTGTGAACCAAGGAGAGTTGAGGGTGGCAGCCCCCTTCCCTAATCACCCCAAGATCCTAGGGCCCAGAGAATGAGGGAACGCAGTAGGGTAGCGAGGAGCAGTGTGGGGTGCGGAAAGGTGTGTGACCACTGAGTGAGTGTCAGGCAGTCTCTTAGTTGCTTGTTTCTCTTTCTAACTATCTAAAATTCCACACAGTACACATATGCTTGTGTCACAGAGTGCCTGCAGATATCAGAGGACACCTTCTTTCTCCTTGTCCTCCCTCCCCCTTCCTTCCTCTTTCCTTTCCTCCCTCCCTCTGTCCCTCCCTCCTTCCTTCTTCCTTCTCCCTCCCTTCCTCCTTCCTTCTCCCTCCCTTCCTCCTTCCTTCTCTCTCTCCCTCCCTTCCTTCCCCCTTCCTTCCTTCTTTCCTTCTATCACCTTCCCTTCCTTCTTCCTTCCTTCTCTCCCTCCCTCTCTCCCTCCCTCCCTCCCTCTCTTCGTCCATCCTTCCTTCCTTCTTTCCTTCCTTCTTCCTTCCTTCCTTCCTTCCTTCCTTCCTTCCTTTTTCTTTTTTTGAGACAAGGGCTCTCTGCATAGGCCTGACTGCCCCTAAACTCTCTCTGTGGATCAAGTTGGCCTTGACCTTGAACGCACCAGAGGACAATTTTCAAGTTTTGGGAGTCAGGTCTCTTCTACCACATGGGTTCCTTAAATTGACGTCAGACTTGGCAACAAGTGCTTTTACCCACTGAGGCAGCTCACTAATCCCTCATTGATTTTTTTTTAATTTTTATTTTATTTATTTTTTTTCTAAGGCAGGGTTTCTCTGTAACTTTGGAGCTTGTCTTGGAACTCACTCTGTAGACCAGGCTGGCCTTGAACTCACAGAGATCCGCCTGCCTCTGCCTCCTGAACACTGGGATTATAGACGTGCGCCACCACCAGACTCTTCATTGTATTTTTAAAACAATCATTACTCTGTGTTTTACCTACATGTATGTCTGTGTACCATGTGCTTGCCTGGAGTCCGTGGAGGTCGGCTATTCTAATTGTGTTCTCCGGCTCACCTCCATCCGTCTGACTTCCTGCTACTTTGGCAGAGGCTGCTTGTTCCTTCCCAGCAGCTCAGACCCGAAATAATCACACAGAAACTGTATTATTTGCAATACTGCTTAGCCAATAGCTTAAGCATATGTTTAGCTAGCTCTTATATCCTAAACTAACCCATCTCCACTAATCTGTGTATTGCCACGTGGCTGTGACTTACCGGGTAAAGTTCTGTCCAGCGTCTGTCCGGCGGGGTTAAAGGCTTCTCACTCACTCCGCCTACTCTCTCCTCCTCTATCTGCTTGGAACTCCCACCTTGCCCTGTTCTGCTAAGCCACTGCCCGAATCAGCTTTATTCATTAACCAGTAAACGCAAAACATAGACAGGGACCTCCCACACCTCTGCTCACCTACTTTTCCTTTGCAGCCACTGAAATATTTGAATGTGTAAACTTTGAACCACAGATAGTTCTCAAAGAAATTAAGAAGAAAAAAAAAAAGGAAAGCTTTCTGACTTTATTTTATAATGTAAGACTTTTTTAGTTTTATGGGTGCGTGCGTGTTTACATGGGTCCAGCAGCATACAGATGGAGGCCAGAGCATGACTTTGGGAGTAAACTCTCTCCTATTGCCGTGTGAGTGCTGGGATCAAGCTCAGGTTGGCAGACTTGGCAGTGGGCACCTTCATGCACTAAGCATCTCTCCAGCCCTCACCTAAGCCTCGTGTGTGGGTGACCAGTTTTTCTCTGACAATTGTTAAATCTGGCAATTCGAAATTACACATTTGAGTCTTCGCTGTGTTCTGTCAATGAGACTCTCGCCGAGTTCTGTTTACTCAACCTGAATCATGACCACAAGAATATACCGAACTAATGTAAATTTATGTAGACACTAAAAGCTATCATAAGGTTTGAAGACCAGGAGGTAAAAGGAATATCGCCATGGGACCTCTGAGGAGGTGAGTTGCCTGAGGGAGACAGGGACGGGTACAGTAGAAGCCACAGGGCTTGGCTACTGGTGGAACAGAGATAAAGGAGGTATAGGTTTGGGTAGTTTCCTGGTTTCTGGGTTTCTGTCTGATCCGATGGGGACGCCTGTTATGATGATGGGGATGTAGAAGGAAGTCCATTTCCAGAAACAGTGATTCAGTTTGGTGCATGTTAAGCTAAGGTATCAGTGGAGCAGCCAGATGAAGATGCCGTGGTGGGTGGTTAGGAATACATCAGAACCTAAGCATGGTGGCTCACACCAATTATCTTAGAGGCCGAAGCAAAAGGATTACCTTGAGTTCCAGGCTAACCTGGGCTACATAGAGAGTTTCATGTCAGCCTGGGCTGTAGTGAGTTCCTATAACAACAATAACAAATGTTTCCAGGTATGTGTATGCATGCATATGTGTGGGCACGAGTGTGCCACAATGGTGAAATGGAAGTCAGAGGAAAACGGCCAGGAGTCCATTCTCCACACCAAGTGAGTCCCAAGGATTGAACTCGGGTCATCAGCCTTGATAACAAGCACCTTTATCTGCTAAACCAGCTCACTGGCCTATCTGGGGTTTTGAGACAGGCCCTCGCTACATAGCCCAGGCTGTGTGACTCACTGTGTAGCTCAGACAGGCCTTAAAGCTGAGGCAGTTCCCTCGCATCAGCGTCAGTGCTGGGATCACGGACACGCCCTTGCCTCCTTGCACATATAATCACGACTGTGATTGTTTCAGGACCATCCAGATAAGCCAGGATAATGACCTAGTCAAGATCCCTAATGTAATCACATCTGCAAAATCTCTCACCATGTAAGCAAGGTTCTTTGATACTTTGCTTTATTATTATTATAATTGTTATTATTTGAGGCAGTGTCTTACTATGTTGTCCAGTTTGGCCTCAAACTTCTGGACTCATTTTCCTGTCTGGAATTGAATTGGGGCTACACAGGAAGGCCACCAGCCCAGGCTCCCTTGTGTGAGTATTAAGATACAAATGTGGATCTCTGAGAGAGAAAAGCTATGAAGGAATGGCTTCTGTGAGGGCCCTGTAACAAAAAGAGTGAGATTTTAGAGGCTAAGTGAATAATTGTAAGAGTTAAGTAGAGCCGGGCGGTGGTGGCACATGCCTTTAATCCAGCACTCGGGAGGCAGAGACAGGTGGATCTCTGAGTTCGAAACCAGCCTGGTCTACAGAGTGAGTTCCAGGACAGCCAAGGCTGCTACACAGAGAAATTCTGTCGCCAAACAACGACAACAACCAAACAGTTAAATGGAGAACTCTATACAAAGTACTGAGAGTCCAAGATAATCTCAAACAAACAAACAAAAAACCCTTCTGTGTGCGCGATAGCACAAGCGTGGAAGTCAGGAAACAACTTTCAGGAGTCTTGGGGATCAGCTCAGGTTGTCAGGCCTTCACCCGCTGGGCCATCTTGCTGCCCAACAAGCTTTGCTAAGTGGAGCCGGATGTGTGGGAGAAGAGCTGTAGGAACTGCTCTTTCCTAATCATCCTCGTTACAAAAATAATAACCAGCCGGGCGGTGGTGGAGCACGCCTTTAATCCCAGCACTCGGGAGGCAGAGGCAGATGGATCTCTGTGAGTTCGAGACCAGCCTGGTCAACAAGAGCTAACTCCAGGACAGGCTCTAAAACTGCAGAGAAACCCTGTCTCGAAAAACCAAAAAAAAAAAAAATAATAATAATAATAATAACCAATAGAAACAAATTAATATAACTATTTCAGATACGCATGCCCAGAAAGTTCGAAGTTCCTTATATTCCCTGAAGTTTTGGGGTCTATCCCTCTGTGTTGTTCCGGATACACACCAATACGGAAACGTCTCATAATTTTCTTCCTTTTGAGACAGATGCTGGAATGTAGCCTTGTGAGCCTCCTGCTTCAGCCTCCCAGTTGCTGAGATTACATGGTGTGTCAACATGCTCGGGTTCTGTGTCGCTTTAATTTACGTGTATTTAATTAGCGGCGGGCAGGGTGGTGTCCTGCTGTACAGGTGGCCGTCAGAGGGCAGCTTGCAGGAGTCTGTTCTCTCCTTCCACTTCTTCTAATGTGTGGGTCCCAGGGATTGAACTCAGGTCCTCAGGCTTGGCGGCACGTGTCGTTACCCACTGAGCCATCTCGCTGGTGCCCTGTGTGTATATATGTGCATGCATGTTGGCCCACACATTTTTGTCTTGGCATAGTGTGTGTGTGGGATGCATGGATGTGCCTTTGTGTGTGTAAGTACAGGCATGTGTGTGCCACAGTGTGTGTGTGGAGGTCAGAGGACAACCTTCCATCACCTTGGAAATTCCTGGCCTCTTGTCTTTTATCCTGATGGATGTGCCAGGCTAGCAGGCACGTAAGCGTCCAGGTGTACGGTAGCCAACCCTCATCTCCCTAATGAAGCCTTGGGGAAATATCTGTGCTACTGTGTCTAGCTTTTCTAGGTTCTGTGTATTCAAACTCTGGTCGCCATCCTGTGGGCAAGCATTTTATCCTTTTGAGCCGCTTTACCCCAGCACGCGTGACATTTTAACAAATACACAATGTCATACTATGTCTAGATTGTTTTAGGACTTCCTTCATTAATTATGTGTCTTGACAGTCTTTCCATATTATTCTATTTCACTGTTTTTAATACCTGTATCACATTTTTGTGGCATAGATTTTTTTTTTTTTTTTTTTTTTTTTTTTTTTTTTTGCGAGACAGGATTTCTCTCTGTAGCCTTGGAACTTGCTCTGTAGACCAGGCTGACCTCAAACTCACAGAGATATACCTGCCTCTGCTTCCCAAGTATTGGGATTAAAGTCGTACACCACTACCGCCAGCATTGTGGCATGGCTTTTTTTTTTTCTTTTAGGTTTTACAAGATAGGTTTTCTCTGTGGAACAGCCTTAACTATCCTGGAACTGGCTATGTAGATCACGCTGGCCTTGAACTCACAGAGATCTGCCTGCCTCTGCCTCCCGAGTGCTAGAATTAAAGGTGTGTGCCACCTGGCAGTGGCATAGGTTTTTATACTGAGGGATACTTAATTTTTTTTAATTCGTTCCAAGAATACTTCCATATACATCTATTCATGTATGTGTATGGAAATTTTGTGTCAAAAAAAGTTTTAAAGGGCTAGACAGATGACTGGGTAGTTAAGGATGCTGGCTGTTCTTACAGTGGACAAGTTCAGTTCCCAGCACACACATGGCAACTTATGTAACCATATGCAACTCCAGCTCCAGATGATCCAATGCCCTCTTCTGGCCTCTGTAGACATTAGGCATGCATGTGGTATGTAGACATATATGCAGGCAAATAGCCTATACACATAAAATAAACATTAACAGTAATAAAAAGAAATAGCTAACTAAATTTAACAACACACGTTTAGCTTTTAGCGTTTGTTAGATTGGGGCCAGGAAGGATTAGCTCATTGTATTTACTATGACCGGTTCTGAGGCGAGGGGGTCATTGTGCAGCTCAGGCTGACCTTGAACTCCCACATAGGACGGTCTTTTGACCAGCCTCCCACGCGCTGGGGTTGCAGACTTGAGCCACCACAACTTGCTGTCACTCGCCTCTTTCAGCATTTTCCTGGTGTGTCTTGCACTATTCAAGACGTATTTGGAATAATGTCTATATGGACACACATTGGGAATGTTCATTTTCCATAGCAGGCAGAGGCAGCCAGAAGCTGACTTGCTCATTGGTTCCTGGGGCTTGGGCATCTTGCCCTTTCACTGGCAAAGGCCTGGGGGCTCCTACAGAGCCGAGGCAGAGGATCCCCGGGAATCTGTGCAGATGGGCTCAGAGTGGGCTCTCAGAGGCCCAGGGGTCTGTGCAAGCCTGCCTTTTCCGCCCCTAGGCTATGAAGGTGAGAATTTGGGAAAGATCCTCAGGGACATCGAGACGAGTAAGGTGGTCTATCTCGACCGGTGGCTCCTGGAAGTGAAACTGCAAACAAATGAGAAGAGTGACCCGGTCCCCTCTCAGATCATCAATAACTACTTCTCCATTGGCGTGGTCAGTGCGGGAGGGAGGGTGGGGGAGAAGGGCGGGCAGAGCAGGCAGAAGCTGGAGAGACCAGAAAGGAAGCCACACGGGGGAACTGTGAGTTAGGTACACAGGGCTGTGTGTTGCAGAAAGAACATGGGATGTGCTGTACTCCAGAAGGGAGGAAAGGAGAGGGGAGGGGTGGGGAAAGGGAGAGCAAAGGGAAAGAGGACTTAGCAGAGAAAGAGTTCTGAGCAGGGAGGCATCTGGTCTCGAAACTACGTTGTGATTCTCCAGGATGCTTCGATTGCTCACCAGTTCCATGTCATGCGAGAGAAATATCCCGAGAAGTTCAACAGCAGGTGAGGGAAGAAAGAGGGGAAGAAGAGTGGCTCAGTGGGTGTCTCCACCTAAGCCTGAAGACCGACCTGAGTTTCATCCTTGGAACCCACATGGTAGAAAGAGGGGATCTTGACTCTTGCAGGTTATCGCTTGGTCTCCATATGCATGAATGAGTGCACACACACAATATGAATAAGATATTTTTAAAAAAGAGACAGGGAATGGACATTCAGTGTCGAGACTGGATTTGTGCCAGGCATGGTGAGCACACCTTTAATCCCAGCACTTGGGAGGCAGAGACAGGAGGGTCTCTGAGTTCAAGGCCAGCCTGAGTTCCTGGGCAGCCAGGCCTACAGAGAAAAATCCCGGTCTCGAAGGAAAAAAAAAAAAAAAAGACTGGACTTGTGAGCAAATTTGACACCGAACGGTTAGGTATAGGCAGAAGCCCCTGCTAGCAGCCCCTCACCAAAGCTGCCACTGTCACCCTAAGGTTGGAAGTTGGCTCCCTTTGTTGTTGCTGTCAGCACTGTGTGTGTAACTTGTCTCTTCCCTTTCGGGCCTTCTGTTCGGGTTGACGAAGAATGAAAAACAAGTTGTGGTACTTGGAATTTGCCACATCTGAATCTATCTTCTCAACATGCAAAAAGCTGGAAGAGTCTTTAACGGTTGAGGTGCGTATGATAAAACAAAGCGAGCCACATATTTTTTAACTTTTTTTTTTTTTTTTTGAGATAGGGTCTCACACTGTATCCCAGACTGGCCTGGAACTTGCAGCAGTCCTCCTGCATCAAATCCCTAAGTTCTGCGATTGCAAGTTTTTCATTTTCTTGTATTCAAGTTTTGTCCTACACAGGAGCCCCTGGGAATGTCACACATGTGTGGACCTATTACACCAGTTTACTAAGTCCTTAAGATTTACTAGTCTCTGGGCTGGTAAGATGATTCAGCAAGTAAAGGGTTTGCTGCTAAGCCTAACAACCAGAGTTCAATCCCCATAACTCACATGACATAAGGAGAGAACTAACTCCTATAAACTGTCCTCTTTACTATATGAATGCACATATAATGCCCCCATCCCCTCACATACAGATAAATAATAAATACATTTTTTATTTTTTTTAATACAGGGTCTCTATTATGTAGATCTGACTGTCCTGGAGCCCTGTGTTGACCAGGATGGCCTCAAACTCATACATCTAGCTGCCTCTGCCTCCCAAGTACTGGGATTAAAGGCATGGGCCCATGCTGGGCTACTAAATACATTTCTTAGGTGACACAAGTCTTTAATCCTGGTACTCAGGAGGCAGAGGCAGGTAGATCTCTGATTCTCAGGCCAGTCTGGCTTACAGAGTGAGTTCCAGAACAGCCAGTGCTATACAGAGAAAATAAAAAACCTACTATCTCAAAAAGCAATTACATATATATTAGGTCTTCCTTCCTTCCTTCCTTCCTTCCTTCCTTCCTCCCTCCCTCCTTCTCTCCCTCCCTCCCTCCATCCTTCCCTTCCTTCTCTCCCTCCCTCCCTCCATCCCTCCCTTCCTCCCTCTCTCCCTCTCTTCCTTCTTCCTTCCCTCCCTCCATCCCTCCCTTCCTCCCTCTCTCCCTCTCTTCCTTCTTCCCTCTCTCCCTCCCTCTCTTCCTTCCTTCCCTTCCTTCTTTCCTTCTCTTGCACACCTCTCAATCCCAGCAGGAGCAGCCACATTCCATGACAGTGCTATCAGGTGAGAATCCACACCCTCTCCAGTTATGGTTCTGTCCCTCTCCCCTCAGATCTGTGGGAAGCCACTGGATCTCAGCGACCTATCCCTAGAAGGCATTGCAGTACTGAATATCCCAAGCACACACGGTGGCTCCAACCTCTGGGGTGAAATCAGGAGACCTCAGGGGGATACTTCTTCTATCAACCAGGCATTAGGCAATACGGCCAAAATAATTACAGACCCCGATATCCTGAAAACCTCTGTGCCAGGTGAGGCAAGTCTCCTTGGAGCTAAAGTCGTCAGATCTGAGGAGGTGGTGTGACTTCTTTAGGAGAACCTGTTTCTTTCTATTTTAACCCCCAGACATGAGTGACAAGCGGCTAGAAGTAGTAGGAATAGAGGGTGCAATTGAGATGGGCCAGATCTATACCAAGCTCAAGAGTGCTGGACATCGGCTGGCCAAGTGCTCCGAGATCACATTCCGGTAAGGAGGACTTGGGCCAGGGCTCCTGAGGAAAGGGAGGTGGTGGCTCATGGGAAGAGTGGGAATCTCTTTCTTAGGTCTTTCTCCAGGACAGATGGTCTCAAAGCCAGCCTGAGAGTGTTAACGGTTTGGTTGGTAAGAAAACCTCAACCAGTCTTTCTTGACCTCCCACAGGACCACAAAAACCCTCCCCATGCAAATTGATGGGGAACCGTGGATGCAGGCACCCTGTACAGTGAGTATTGCCCTTAGGCTCCATGGAACCTAAGTCTCCATTCTACAGCTGCTGCTTCCTGGCGCCCTAGGTTCCCCTGTGCACCATTAGTCCCAAACTCTGGATTCTCAGGATCCCAACAACTTACCCTAGAACCCTAATGTCTCAGCCCTAGGGCACCAGGACAGGCTTTCAAATATGTTTCCTTCCCTTTCAGATCAAGATCACCCATAAGAACCAGATGCCCATGCTGATGGGCCCAGCCCCCAACTCCTACAACTTCTTTGGCTTTTGGAGCTGAGGATACCCTCTGCCTTGAGCCCGCCTTGTTGTTCCTGGAGATTTCCCTCTATGCTCTGTACATTGCTGCCACACCCTCCTGTCAGCCCAGAAGGATGTTTCTTCGTTTTCACAGTATTTATTGCCCTGTCCCACCTCACTGTTCCCACACGCTCACTCACACAGAACCAAAAACGCATAACACTGAAAGTGCCTCATCTAATAAAGTATTATTTTCCATCATTGGGATATCTGTTAGAAGAGTAATATATGTATTTATATCTTCACCCCTTTAGAGGCAGATTTAAGAGCAGACAAAACACATAAAAACATGAGTGCAAGGTTCTGAGACTTTATTTCAGGTATTGGTAGTCTCCAAGGGAAGACTGCAGGAATGCGGCAGGCATTGCTGTCAACCCCAGGAAACTCGCAACATGGTGAGGGTGCTCAGACCTGCTGCCCGCTGAGGAGCGGACTGTTTTCACCAATGCGGGAGGTGCGGAAGACTGGGGGCAGGCGCAGCCAGTGGGTGCTACCATGTGGCAGTTGGGAAACAGGACGGACTGAGCCCCGCTTCATAAGTCTGTGCCTAGTATGGAGGGAAGAAGGGAGAGAGGTCAGCAGTGGCGGCCGGCCTGTCCAGGTTTCCCTGGCTATGACCGCAGCTCTCTCCCCTCTTCCTTACCCTGCCTAGTGTTCATCTTCGCTTGTCTCTGCCATCCACTTCCCCTTACCCCTGTGTTTCCCCACCTTGAGGTCCTTGGCACCGCTAGCTAGCTGGGGAATCTGCCATCTGCCCCACCCCACTTCTGAGACAGCCGCTTACTATGTAGCTCTGGCTGTCCTGGAGCTCACTGTACATCAGGCTCACAGAGATCCATCTCCCTCTGCCTCCTAAATGCTGAAACCAAGGCCTGTGCCACCACATCCTGCTGACTGTACCTTTCTCACAGGTGAATAACTTGCTTCACCCTACTGCCCTGGTTTTTGTTTTGTTTTGTTTTGTTTTTTACACTTTTAAATTTACTTATGGGGAGTGGGGCAGCACGTGCCATGGTTCACATGTGAAGGCCCGAGGGAAATGTGGGGAAATTTGTTCTCTCCTATCCTGTGGGCACCGGGGATTGATTTGGCGGCGAGAGCTTCCCCAGTGAGCCCAATCACCGACCTCTGACCCACTCTTAATATGCACAACAGCTCCACGTCATCAGTTGTTCTTGCCCCAGGAGGCTTGCCCACGTAGCTTCTAATACCAATAATCCCCAGAAGCTTCAAACCCTTCCCAAAGGTACCACAAGAAGACAGCCCAGGCCTGTCTGACGTCCCCACGGGGGCTTGCCTGGACAACCATGCTTCACCCCTGAAGGAAGAGTGGTTGGTGGTAATAACGGATGAGGATCAGGATGGCAGGGCTCTTACCGGTATATCAGAGACACAAGGACCACAGCCATCAACACCAGTAAGACACCTACAAGCATGGGAGCCTGCCCAAGGCTACCTTCTTGACCTGTAAGCAGAATCCCAGGTACTGTTTCAGCATCTGTTCCCTCCCAGCTATCCTCTGTCCATTCCCTTCCTCCTAGTTCTTGTCAAGTACCTACCAGGAACAACAATTTGGGTGCTGGCCACTGCCAGGCTATTGGCATCAGTCAAAGACACATTGAGGCAGTAAGTCCCTGAGCCTCCTTTTAGTACTTGGTGTAGGACCAGCTGGCAGTCTGGGCTTGGTGGCACAGGTTGGCACAGCCTCTGGGCAGGGAGCTGGCACCCTGGCAATGAAACGTCCACGCAGGCTTCCTTGGGTAGCCTGCAAGAATATGAGTTTGCATCAAGAGATCCACGAAGGGGCGGGACAACAGGAAGATTGACAGTCACTCCAGAAGGTTAACCAAAAGGACACTCACCCGCCTTGGCAGGACACAGTCAGCTCAAATGCATCGCCTCTATTTGATGGCACAGCCTGCAGGATCTCAGCATTTTCGATACCCTCTGTGAGGTTGCAACGTTTCAAGTTAGTGTTCCTCTACCAAGACCATACACAAGAAAGCCCAAGGGATGCTCTTCCAATACTATCTCTGCCATTAGGGTATTCTCAATTATTTTCTCCCAAGATATGCTGCTACTGGCCAGCCCTGGAAGCTAGCTTATACCTCCCTTCCTCGGTCCCCAGCATAGGCAAGACTCACGGACAATGTCCAGGGTGAGAGAAAAAGAACCATATCGATAGAGAACACAATCCAAGGGAACTTGTCTCTTCGCAAGCATTAAGGTGTCTGTGCCATCCAGGAGAGGGGTGATGGGCCCTGGCAGGAAAAGATTTGAGGGGGCAAAGTCAAGAGATGTAACGCTCTTGGAGACAGACCAAGCAGGCATTGCCCCAAGTACAGCCAAGGCTACAGGCTCCTAGAGCTTTGAATCAGTGAAGATGTGGCCAGGTGGTGGTGGCGCATGCCTTTAATCCCAGCACTCGAGAGGCAGAGGCAAGCAGATCTCTGTGAGTTCGAGGTCAGCCTGGTCTACAAGAGCTAGTTCCAGGACAGGCTCCAAAAGCTACAGAGAAACCCTGTCTTAAAAAACAAAAACAAAAAACAAAACAAACAAAAAAAACAGTACTTGTTACTCTTGTAGAGACACACAGTCCAGGGCTAGGGAGATGCCTCAGTGGTTTAAAGTACTGGTTACTCTTACAGAGAAACTGGGTTTGATTCCCAGCACCTACACAGTGGCTCACAACCACCTGTAACTCCACATCCAGGGAAAGGGATCCGATGCCCTCTTCTGATCTCCATGAGCACCAGGTACACAAGTGGCACACATCAATGCAGACAAAAACATCCTACACATTCATTTTTTTATAAAGACAGAAAGTTTCCAAATATTGGTCATGTCCCACACTGGTCAGGTCCTGGACTAGACGGCTGGCCTGTGTTGATCCATTCAGCGTCAGATATCACTCCTTTGTTTTGCTTTGGGGTAGGAATCCCAGAGTGGGAAATGGAGAGAGAACCAGGCTGTCGGAACCTGGAGCATCTCTGCATTTACTCTTCAACAGAAGGCAAGTTTTGTAAATGACCATAGGCTGTTCGGCTCCCCTGACTTCCTAGCTGTTATCCTTAGAGAAAGAACCAGCTCATTCCTTTCCTTGTGGCTAGGGCAAAACTCATTTCCTGAACTCCACGTCTCTTGCATGTGGTTGAGACACTCTGGCTTTCGAGCTAGTGAGAATTCCAAGGCAGCCGCAATGCTACAGAAAGGACCTGTTAGCATCTAGATCTTGGGGTAAGACCAGAGTAGAGAATTGACAACCCACCTCCAAGAACCTCATTCACGCATTCTTACCTGTAGAACTTTCTGTAGGCAGAAATGTGCTGGCATCTGGACCCTCAGGTTCAGGAGTGGGTAAGTCTTCAATGGTAGTTTCTACCAGCATTGTGGTCGTTACTTGTGCAACCGTGGCTCCAGAGGGCCTTGTGGCTGTGGTACCGATACCCTGTGTAGTTGACATCACTGCCAGTGTGGGATCTAAGACCGCTGAGGTCAGTGGCTGCTCAGAGGTAGTAGCTGTACCCTCTGTGGTTGGCATTTGCACAACTGTGGTTCCAGAGGGTTCTGTAGTTGGCATCTGGCCAGCTGTCGTACCAACTTCTGTAGTGGTCCCTTGCCTAGACGTGGTTCCGGGTACCTCTGCAGTTGGCATGTAGCCATCTGTGGTACCTGGGACTGGGGAGGAACCACAGGAAACAAGGGGAATGGCAGCCTGCAGTACAACCTGGGCAGTGACTGAGCCGGACCCCAGGTAAGTGTGAGTGACCTCAACTGCCCGGGAGATCAGGGTCCCAGTGTTGTCTCCAAAGTCCCAGGTGTAGGAGAGGTCAGCCTCAACCAAATAGCCACTGGGATCGTGGAGCCGAACGGCAAAGACGAGAGGCTGATTTCTCAGGAAGCGCTTGTTTCCTCCGTCCAAGGCCTGCAGCTGAGACACACTCACGGAGAAGGGGACCTGGTCTGGGGTCAGAGCCAGGAAAGTCAAGAACCAGCCAAGTTCTTCACACACAAGCTGACTAGCCAGGCCTTTATTGTCTTTCTACCCCTCCCCTTTGTAGGTTTCCGACCACTTCCTCTTTCTAGACCAAAACAGCCTCTCCACATCACGCCCCCTTGCCTGCCTGGCTGTGTTCCTTTCTGATATCTTACCAGTAATGGTGAAGGTGGAACTGGCGTGAGCAAGGGGCACATAGCTCTGGGCCCCCCGTCGGTGGTAGACAGTCACTTCCATGGTGTGCGTGCCTAGCCTCGCGTGGCCTGTTGCGATGCTCAACCTGGACACTGGGCCCCCCAGAACTTGCCAGTATCGTCCTGAGAGGTTTCGAGACAAAAGCAGAGGAGAGGAGGCAACGGGTTAAAGAAAACTGAGAAGCAGTTTGAAAAAGGCTAGAGAGACAGGAGGTTGGGGATTTCCTCCTGGGTTCCTTGGGTCAGACTACATTAGGAAGGGGCTACTAGGAGACCTTACCCCAGGTCTTCCAAACATAGACAAAGCTTCTTCTTGGAGGCTGAGGACCAGACGGGCAGGGTCCGCCATCAGGGAAGATGCAGGCATCATCAGGTTCCTGTGGATACACTGGCTGTCCTCCCCACACCTGGCTCCCTGGAAAGTGAATAGTCAGCCTCAAGCCCTGGCATTCTTTCACGTGTACTCACACCGCTAAAACACTTCCTAGTGGGTGGGGCGGGAGGAGTACTCCTTAGCCGGAACTATGCTCTCCGTACTAGAACCCATATGGGATGGCAATTAGAGAATGGGGGTGTACAGAAACCACAACTTGAGATACATATGCATATAGAACATAAGTAAAAGATTGGCTATCCACAGAATAGAAAGCTTACAATGACCCTCGTGAGATTAAGAGCAGCAGCAGCTCACATTAAATATTTACTGTAGGTCCGGGCAAATCTACTTATATATAGATGAGACTGTTTTCATCTTTGTAATGATCTGTCAAGGTACCACACCCACTTCATAGGCAGGAGAACAAACACAAAGATACTTGCCCATCCATGGTCATATCTAGTTATGGATTTATATCTCAGCCCATGCAACTTCAGGAATCTGCTGTTCTCCAACTTGGAAACTACAATTTTATCTGCATTTTCTAATTTTAGCACAATAAGTATATATTACCTTTTATATATTTACAGGATATATTGACTGTAATGAGTATAAACATAATTTTTTAAGAGTCTGTGAGGGATAAAGGGCCAATGGAATAGCACTTGACAAGAGTGTATGAGGCCCTAGGTTTGAACCCAGCACTGTTAAAAAATAGAAGAGGAGCTGGGTGGTGATGGTGCACACCTTTAATCCCAGCACTTGGGAGGCAGAGGCAAGGGGATCTCTGAATCTGAGGCCACTGTGGTCTACAGAGTAAGTTCCAGGACAGCCAGGACTACACAGAGAAACCCTGCCTTGAAAAACCAAAAAGAAGAGGAGGAGGAAGAGGAGGAGAAGGAAGGGGGTTTTCCGTGGGTTTGCTGGAGATACCTGGGAATCTGAGCCCCGGGAATAAGGTTCAGGAGGTACTGAGAGAGGAACTTACCATTGAGGACGGTGTTGTTGGCCCAGATAACCTGCCCGTCTGGCAGTACCTTTTGACTTTCAGGGAACTGCAGGGCAATGGAAAAGGAGGTGTTTGCACCAACCAGCGTAGGCCCATCATTTCTGACCTCCAGAGACACCTGGCCCCCTGGGAAGGAAAGCTGAATTAGCTGGGACTCTGGCTTCTCCTCTCCAAGTCTCTCTGCCAACCTGCTTAAATTTAGCCCAGTCCCCACTCCCCACTCTTCTGTCTCATTCCCACAGGGCCTTTCCAAGGAAATCCAAATCCTACCTCTCCAGCAGTCGGGCTGCTGCACCTCTGTCCACTCGGGGTACAGCTCCCTGTTCCAGGTGTTAGTTCCAAGTTGCCGTGGGACACCAAGCCAGTCCTGGTTCCTGGATCCTAAAAGTAAAGTAAAAAAAAGATCCTAGGATCCTTAGTCTCTTCTCAGAAGACAGCGCATGCCCCGTGTGATCTCACTGCTTCATTCGAAGCGCAATGTGTTAATTTTGGTGGGATGGAGGGCAACACAGAGACCAAGCATAGAGCCTAACACCTGTAAGCACTCTACCATTGAGCTGTATTCTCAGCCCTCTTCTTTTCCCTAAATGCTTTGATTAAAAATTCTTAGCTAGGCGTGGTGGTGCACACCTTTAATCCCAGCACTCGGGAGACTGAGGCAGGTGGATCCCTGTGAGTTTGGGGCTGGCCCAGTCTACAGAGTGAGTTCCAGGGCAGCTAAGGATACAAAGAGACCCTGTCTTTATAAAACCACAGAAACGAATTTTTTTGTGTGTGTTTGGTTTTGTTTTTGTTTTTGTTTTTTTCTTTGAGATAGGGTTTCTCTGTGTAGCTCTGGCTATCCTGGAACTCACTCTGTAAGACATGGTTGAACTCGAACTCATAGAGATAGATCCTCCTGTCTCTGCTTCCTGAGTGCTGGGATCAAAGGTGTGCATCATCATATCCAAAAGGTTTTTTTCTATTAAAAAAAAAACCAACTTTTATTTATTTAAATGATTTGTTTCTGTGTGTGTGCTCACGTACATACAATCACACACACACACACACACACACACACACACACTAGGCCTTGGGATGTGTGTGGAGGTTACATAAATTTAATTAAAATTTGAAAAGCTTACAGTACTATAGATTGAGCCCAGGGTTATAAGCACACTAGGGAAGCGCATAGCTTTTGTTGTTTCTTTTTAAAATAAGGCATCGTGTAACCCAGGTTGACCTCAAACTCACTGTGAAGTCAGGATAGCACTTCCAAGTGCTAGGACTACAAGCCTGTACCACTATGCCCAGATTCTGTGGTACTGGGACAGAAGCTAGGGCCTATGGTGGCCGGTGGCCGGCGTGTTATACGAGCACTCTCCTAACTGAACTACAGACCCCAGGGCAGTACTTTCCAGTTCACACCTGTGGTTTTCTAGACTGTAGAAGTCTAGGCTGGCCTTCAGCTCATGGCTATTCTGTCTCAGTCTCCCAAGTGCTGGGAATACCGGTAAGCCACCGTGAACCTCTTTAGTTATTTAAATTTATTTGTGTGTGTTCGTGAGTGTCACAGTATCTGTAACAGGTAAGTCACCATGTGTAGATGGAGACTGCTTTGTTTCCCAGCTGCCCAGACCTGGATAATAACACAGAAACTATATTAATTACAACACTGCTTGGCCAATAGTTTAAGCATATTTCTAGCTAACACTTACATCTTTTTTAAAAAATATTTTTTATGGTTTATTTAATGTGCATTGGTGTGAAGGTGTCAGATCCCCTGCAACTGGATCCTCAGACAGTTGTGAGCTGCCCTGTGGGTGCTGGGAATTGAACCCAGGTCCCCCAGAAGAGCAGTCAGTGCTCTTAACCACTGAGCCATCTCTCCAGCTCCCTAACATTTACATCTTAAATTAACCCATTTCTATTAATCTGTATATTGCCACTAGGCTGTGTCCTACTGGTGCTGGCATGTAACTCCTATGGCAGCTACATGGTGTCTCCCCAACTCTGTCTATTTTCTCTCTATCTCTCTATTTGGATTTCCTGCCTGACTTTTCTCTACTAAGCCATTGGCCAAAACAGCTTCTTTAATAACCAATGGTAATAAAACATAGTGATAGCATACAGAGGGGAATCCCCCATCAACCACGAACCTCTTTATGTATTTAAATGTATATGTGTGTGTTTGTGAGTGACACAGAGTACGTATGAGGGGTGAAGCACTGTCCATGGATCCAGTTCTCGCCTTCCACCATGTGGGTCTAGAGGATCGAACTCAGGTCAGGCTTAGCAGCAAGCACCTCTCTCTGATGAGTTATCTCTGGCCCAGCTTATATTTAAAAAAAGAATTCTTTTTTTTTTTGTTTGTTTGTTTTTTTTTGAGACAGGGTTTCTCTGTGTAGCTTTAGCACCTGTCCTGGAACTAGCTTTGTAGACCAGGCTGGCCTCAAACTCACAGAGATCCGCCTGCCTCTGCCTCCCGAGTGCTAGGATTAAAGGCGTGTGTCACCACTGCCAGGCTGTTTTTCAAAAATTGTATTACACTGTGCGGGGAAGAGGGTCAGTGTGTGTGGGTCCTGGGAATCAAACTCGGGTCATCAGGCTTAGCAGCAAGCACCTTTCCCTGCTGAGCCATTTCTCCAACCCTGTTTACTACTTCTTTTTTTTTCATTTATCTAATTATTATTTACACACAGTGTGCTCTCTGTATGTTTGCCTGCATGTCAGAAGAGGGCACCAGATCTCATTACAGATGGCTGTGACCCACCATGTGGTTGCTGGAAATTGAACTCAAGACCTCAGGAATAAGAGCCAGTGTTCTTAACCGCTGACTCTCCAGCCCCGACTATCTACTTCTGAGAGAGAGGGTTTCACTATACAGCTCAGACTATCTTCAAACTTGTAATCCTCCTACGTCGGTGTCCCAAGTACTCAGATTTCAAGTGTGTAGCACCATGCCTGACTTTCAAAGTACATTTCCTTCCTTCCTTCCTTCCTTCCTTCCTTCCTTCCTTCCTTCCTTCCTTCTCTCCCTCCCTCCGTCCTTCCTTCTCTCCCTCTTTCCCTCTCTCTCTTCCTTCTCTTCCTCCTTTCTTTCCCTCTCTTCCCTCCTTCCTTCCTTTCTCTAATCAGACCCCCTGGAGTTGAAATTACAGGCAGTTTTGAGCTAATAGATGCAGTTGTAGAAGCTGAGCTTGGGTTCTCTGGAAGAACAGTGAGAGAGAGCTCTTTACCAACCCTTCAAAAGACATTTAAACTCACTGAACTCATTCTCTATTATGCATTATTCTACGCACACGGGACTTAAGAAGTGAATAGGATAAGGCTCTGAAGAAAATTAAAATAAAACACAAGAAATGGAACACGCACACAAATTGTCCCCATACCACCGCTTAACGTGTGTCATAAAGGACCATGCATGATATGGTGCAACCAAATGAGAGATGGCCAGCCCAAGTCCACTCTAGCGGAGTGGGGAGACGTCAGCGAGGAGAGCTAGGGCGAGCACGAGCAAACAGATGGAGGCAGGCAGTCACGTGGCAAGTCAGGGCTGCTAGCCTGTGACGGATACTCACTGAGAAAAGGCAGAGAAGACGGGTCAGGGCAGCGGCTCTCAACCTTCCTAATGCTGAGATGCTTTAACACAGTTCCTCGGGTCGTGCTGGCCCCCAGTCAATAGACTATTTTCGTCGCTACTTCATAACTATAATTTTGCCTCTGCTATGAGTCATAATGTAAATATCTGTCTTCTGACGGTCTTAGGTAACCTCTGTGAAAGGGTCATTTGACCGCCCTCCCCCCCAAAAGGGGTTGAGATCCACAGACTGAGATCTGTTGAGTTTGGGGCTTCAGTTGCAGGCTGAGGAGTATGACCGTTCTTTGCAGGTAGTTAGTTGGTTTTTGGTTAGTGGTGAAGGGTTTCTTTGTTTTTCGAGACAACCTGGAATTTGCCATTCTCCTGCCTCTGCCTCTTGAGTGCAATCACAGATACCACACACCTGGTGCTTTTCTGTTCAGAATTTTTTGTTTCTTCTTCTTCTTCTTCTTCTTCTTCTTCTTCTTCTTCTTCTTCTTCTTCTTCTTCTTCTTCTTCTCTTCTTCTTCTTCTTCTTCTTCTTCTTCTTCTTCTTCTTCTTCTTCTTCTTCTTCTTCCTCTTCCTCTTCCTCTTCTTCTTCTTCTTCTTCTTCTTCTTCTTCTTCCTCCTCTTCCTCTTCCTCTTCCTCTTCTTCTTTTTCTTTTCTTTTCTTTCTTTCTTTTTGTCTTCTTTAGACAGGATTTCTCTTTGTAGCCCTGGCTGTCCTGGAACTTGCTTTGTAGACCTAGCTTGCCTCGAACTCACTGAAATCTGCCCGCCTCTGCCTTGCAAGGTGTGTGCCACCACACCCAGCTTCAGATTTTTTTTAAAGAATATTTATTTTTTCCAGGCAGTGGTGGCATGTGACTTTAATCCAAACACTCAGTAGGTAGAAGGAGGCAAATCTCTGTGAGTTCAAGGCCAGAGTGATCTACAGGCTAGTTTCAGGACAGTCAAGGCCACACAGAGAAACCCTGTCTCAAAAAAACAAATTATATATACATATACATACATACATATATATAGTGTGTGTGTATAATTGTTTTCTTGTGTGAGTGATTTGCCTGCATGTATGTCTGTTCACCAAATGCATGCCTGGTGACCCTTGAAGTCAGAAAGGGCATCTGATCCCCTGGGTATAGAGTTACAAGCAGTTAAGAGCTGCCATGTGGATGCTGGGGACTGAACCCGCGTTAGAACATCCACTGACCTAACCCTCTAGCCCTTCAGAGAACTTTTTAACATGGTGGTATTTGTATTTTAGAAAGGCCACTGTGACATCAGGATATGGTGGTCCACAAACGTAATTTCAGCCAGTACTCAGGAGTCTTTGGCCAAAGGCTCACCATGAGGTTGAGATCAGCTAATATATAGTAAGTTCCAAACTAGCCTGGTCTACACAACCTTGTCTCAAAAGAAAAAGAAGGAAAGAAGGAAGAAGAGGAAGAGGAAGAGACCACTGTGGCAAAAGGAGGGAGGAATGAGTAGACCCAGGCACAGGTTGGAGGAGGGGACAAAGCAGACATAATTATTATAATTGAATTGGGTATAGTGTCTCACGTTTGTAATCTCAACACTCAGAAGACATTGTCAGGAAGATCACTGCAAAGTAGGAGGGTAGCCTGGTCTACATAGCAAGTACCAGGCCAGTCAGGGTTACACTGGGAGACCAGAGCTAAAACATATATATATATATATACATATATATATATATATATGTATATATATATATATATGTATATATATATGATAAGAGGAGAAAGAAATATAATGCTCAGATGTGTGGGTATGAACATAACATTTCAAAAATACATTAAGAAACTTAGAAAAAGAAAAAAAAAACTGGTAGCACACGCCTCTCTGTGATTCCATCCCCCAGAAAGTAGAAGCAAAAAGATCTACTACATAGTAAGTCTAAGGCCAGTCTGGGATACAAGAGACTCCCCATCTCAGAAAAGGAATGAAAAGACAGAAAGAACAACAAACAAATTAATAAAAAGCCTGGAAATTGCAGGACAAATGAAGAAGCCAGAGTGAGGAAATTTCTAGAAGCTGGTGAGGCCAAGGATCCTGAGAGAGAAAGGAGCTGTGATACAATGTGAATACAGAGCAGAAACTGTCCTTGTCCCAATTCTGATGCCCATGGCGAAGCCAGAGATTCTGCTGGCGGTTGGTCTGTGGTCATCTCAGAGAGTGCTGGACCACTGAAGCAGGACCGATCATAAGATGCCCCATTCTTTTCTGACTGCTCACCCTCCCTCCTCAGCAGCACGAGACATTCCAGACCCTCTGACCGCCCTCCACCCCCCTGCTCCTATCACGAGGCCTCAATCCCCCAGAGTCCTTTCATGTGATGCTCAGCTGAGACCCTTCTGCTCATCCCTCCCAGAACATAAGGCCTGGCCTGTATTCAGCCATACCCAGCGCAGAAGGTGGTATCAGCTCGGTCTTATTGAATACCATATTCTCTTTCTGTCCACTTTAAATCTCCTATTACAAGCCCTTAAGATATTACCCTCAGGATCTCCCACTCAGTTTTACTCCTTTGGAGGCTCTGTTTCAGCTGACTGTCCTCCGAGGCCTCAGAATTACTGCCGTGCCTTCCGCCCCTTGAGTCAGATAGGAATACTTTCATGCCCAATCCTAAACTTCACAAATAAAACTGGTTTACGTCCGGAATCCTGGTACTTAGGAGGTGAGGATCAGGAGTTCAAGGCCATCCTTGACCAAATGAAAGCAAACAAAACTATGTCCTCGCTAAACCGAATAGGACAAGCCTGAAATATTTGATGTCTTGTGAGAAGGGGAAACCCGGAGCAGGTGTCCAACTGCTAATGGCACTTGCTCTTGATCACACTTGCACACTCACCTTCTACGGCCCCCACAGCCAGCACAGCACTCAGCACCAACAGAGGGAAGCAGCACCTTAGCACATCCATCCTGTTCTTCCCTTCAGCAGCCAAAGGTGCCAGGGTGGTGGGAAGGAACCCTTTATAGGAAGGGACGCTTCATTTGCATAGCCCTTCCTCCTGATTTCAGCCCCCGGAGGTCCATGGCAGGTTTTCTGCTTTACTGGGGTCACATACGTCAAGACACACCATTACTCTGGAAACAGTTGACTGGTGGACATCCACAATCCACAGACATCAGTCACAATTCAGCAAGAGAGACCGAAGCCGTGAACTGAGTCAAATCCCTTAAGACAGAAACTGCTTTATCCAAAATCAGTCCAAAGGGGCTGGGACTGTATATTTCCAGCAATGATTCAACAAAACCAACCAACGAACCACGAATCACTAAAACAGTGAGCCGGGATTAAGCTAGAATGACTCTGTTATCTAGCCTAAAAATCCTTTACAATAAAAACCCTGACTTTTTTCACCGCATGATGCAGGAGGCCAAGCCAGAGGGATCTCTGAGAGTTCGAAGTCAACCTGAATTTGTTTTTTAAATGTGTTCCAGCCGGTCAAGGTCAAAAAAGGGGATGGGAGAGCTGGAGAGACAGCTCAGCAGTTAAAAGCATATGCTACTCTTGCAGAAGATCAGAGTTTGGCTCCAGTGCCCAAGCCTGACAGCTCATGACAGCCTAAATCTTCAGCTCCGGACGATCTGCTGCTTCTGTGAAACCCTACACACAGACACGCACACACACACACATAATTTTAAAATATATAATATAAACATATTAACATATAATATATAAATTATTTATATATTTTTAAAAAGATTCCCAAGTTTCTGCTTTTCTAAGGAGGTTCTCTTGACCAGGTGGAATGTGAAAATTGTGAAATCCGAAGACCAAAGACCACACCAGTTCCGGCCGGCGGAGCCCGAACCAGGAACTGGGGAAAGTTGCGCGGCCCGCCCTCAGCTCGCCCGCCCAGGGCGGGGAATCCGCGGCGGGAGCGCGGGGTCCCGCCCGCCCTCGTGACGTCGACCAATCCGAAAGCTGGAAGGCGGAGCCAGGGAAACGCGGGAAGGAGGGGCGGGGCCTCGGTTGGCCGTCTGGAGCGGTGGGGGAGGCGGCAACATTGTTTCAAGTTGGACAAATTGTCAAGGGCTGAGCTTTCCTTGCGTTCCATCCCGAGCTGGGGTTGCAGTGCTCACCTTGGCCCCCCAGGTCCTGCGCCCCGAGTGTCTGGCCCGCTTTCTTCAGGGTTCCCGGGCCCCGCTCCCGGGGGCCTGAGCCGCCTCGCTAGCGCTCCATGGAGAACTTCCAAAAGGTGGAGAAGATTGGAGAGGGCACGTACGGAGTGGTGTACAAAGCCAAGAACAAGTTGACGGGAGAAGTGGTGGCGCTTAAGAAAATCCGGCTCGACACGTGAGTGGCCTCCGGAGCCGGAACTCCTTTCCCGCGACCTCTCGACTGTCCCCCCCCCCACAACCCCCTGCCCCAACAGGCGGGTAGCCGTCGGGACCGGAAGGTGGCGGGGAGGCACTCAAGTGAGGGGTGGGTCGGCGGACGGTAGGCGCTCTCCGAGACTGTCGGGGGCTGGAATCCAGAGAAAACTTTCTTCTGGGGTGCGCTTCACCCGGTGTGCTCCCAAATCTGCAAGCCAAGAGACTTGGGAAGAGAAAGTGGGGGGCTGGGGGCCGAGGCAACGTCCAGGAGAGTTCATAGAGTCGGGGTAGGTTCGGGAACGAGGGAATAGTTGCTTTCTGAATGGAGAGCTCGCCTCACTGCTCCAGCCCCATACGTAGAACCCTGTCCCTCTTTCAAAAGAATGGCAGTTGAGACTCACTGGCCTCTGGGGAGGCTGGGAGCTACTCTCACCCCCCCCCCCCCTCCATAACCTTTCCTCTGCTTCACATTCACCTGGAGGCTCTCCTTACCTTCCACTGGAAAAAGAGGAAACAATGACCTTAAATATGTCTAAAAGCCACACCCTGACTACCTAGGAATTAACTCCTGATAGTACCTTTCCTTTCTGACTTCCTAAGGGGTTTGGGGGGGGGTGTGGTGTCTCCCCGAGAGAGCAATGTTTCTAACCACATTCTCCTCTCTGTTTTCCCAACCTCTCCAAGTGAGACTGAAGGTGTACCCAGTACTGCCATCCGAGAGATCTCTCTGCTTAAGGAACTTAACCACCCTAATATTGTCAAGTAAGTGTAGTCTGGGAGATGATCACCAAGATGGGTTCTGTTTGTTTACTCCCTCAACTCCTGGACCTTCTCTTACAGGCTGCTGGATGTCATCCACACAGAGAATAAGCTTTACCTGGTGTTTGAGTTTCTGCACCAGGACCTCAAGAAGTTCATGGATGCCTCGGCTCTCACGGGCATCCCTCTCCCCCTTATCAAGGTAAGCCTCTCCCACCCCAGCTCACATATTTTAGGGAAAGCTAAAGGCAGGTGATTCCCACTGGCGATGATTTGTGTTGCTTTTCCTGTTCATTTTAGTCATTAACCGTAGGACAGACAGAAGAATCAAAATTGAGTTCCTTGGAGCCAGCCTAGGTAGCTCAGGCAGATCTGATAACACTCAGATAATGGGACTGAGGGAAGTTGGTGGGTTCCTCCAAAAATATCTCCCAGCAAGACGGAGATGGCACACATCTTTAATCCCAGCACTCAGGAGGCAGAGGCAGACGGATCTCTGTGACTTCCAGGACAGCCAGGGATACACAGTAAAATCCTGTCTCAAAAAACAAACAAACAAAAAAAAAACCAAACACCTGTGATGTGGGAGAAATAACCAGAGCTGATTGGCTGCTGGAACTAATTGATGTATCAGCAGGTACATATTCAGCACATAGTTATTTAACACCTTTAATGTGCTAGGCACAGAGTTGAAAGGGATGCAAAAAGTGAGTAATCTGTTTTTATCCTTGACAGACTGAAAATCTAATGAAAGAAATAGCTAGTAAGTGAGTGTGGTTATGTTGTAGTTATGTGTATTGGCTCCTGCTTATAATTCTGACACTCAGGAGGCAGGGGCAGGAGGATGTCTGTAAGTACAAGGACAGCCTAGGCTACACAGTTCCAGGCCAGGAAGACACTTAAAAAACAAATAGGGCCGACAAGATAACTTAGCAGGTAAAGGCGCCTGCCTCCAAGTCTGACGACCTGAACTCCATTCCCAGGTCCCACACGGTACAAGAAAACCAACTCTTGCAAGTTGTTCTTTGACTTCTTCGTATGCACTATGGTGTGTTCCCCCCATAAATAAATCAGTAAAAATGTAATCTAGAGAATTAAATAAACTCCCCCAAATATGTAGTGGCGTTATCATCAAACAGTTAAGGCTTTGTTGCATCTTGAGGGCAAAGAGCAAGTTGTATCTGTTCACCATGGTGACTTAACAAACCTCCCTCTCTCCTTTGTCAGAGCTATCTGTTCCAGCTGCTCCAGGGCCTAGCATTCTGCCATTCTCACCGGGTCCTACACCGAGACCTCAAGCCCCAGAACCTGCTTATCAATGCAGAGGGGTCCATCAAGTTGGCCGACTTTGGACTAGCAAGAGCCTTTGGAGTACCTGTTCGTACTTACACTCATGAGGTGAGTCCTTCCACGATTTTCTTCTTTAAGGATCTTGGGAGATGCTTATAACAGCATTCGCAGATTATCATAAACCCCAGGACAGGAGTTCCTTGGTAATGGAATCCCTGACAACCCAAAGAGCTTCACTTATATATTTAAAGTATATAAGTTTTGCTTGCTTGTGTGTCTGTACTGCATGCCTGCCCGGTGCTCACAGAGGTCAGAAGAAAGTGTCTGATTCCGGGAACTGTAGTTATAGATTGGTGTGAGCTGCCATATGGGTGCTGGGAATTGAACCTGGGTCCTCTACAAAAACAAGTACTTTAAACTGCTGAGCCATCTTTCTAGCCCTTAACCAAAGGGTCTTAGGATATGCACTAAATGCATACTACGAGGTTACCTGGACTTAGATACTAAGCCAGGAAAGCTGGTTGGCATACCATTTAAATGTCTCAGATTTTCCAGGCACGTCCCAAATCTAGGGGTTCAGAATACATGACTGGGGCTAGAGAGATGGCTCAGCAGTTAAAAGCACATGGTGCTCTTGCAGGCGAACCATGGTCAGCTCCCAGAGCCCATGTCAGGTAGTTCAGAATCACTTTGACTCCAGCTGCAAGGGATCAGATACTTTCTTCTGGCCTCTGAGGGCACTGCACAGTTGTGAGAACTTACACAGACAATGCATGTAGACACTTTTTTGTTTTTAGAGACAGGGTTTTGCTGTAGCTTTGGAGCCTGCCCTGGAACTAGCTTTTGTAGACCAGGCTGACCTCGAACTCACAGAGATCCGCCTGCCTCTGCCTCCTGAGTACTGGGATTAAAGGTGTGCGCCACCACCACCTGGTTATATACACATTACTAAAGTTTTTTTTAATTCCTTTTAAAAAGAGCGGCTGGAAGGTAGCAGGGTTTTGTGGAGCGAGGCCTGTGACCTTACTGTTCCCTTGCTCCCCAGGTGGTGACCCTGTGGTACCGAGCGCCTGAAATCCTCCTAGGCTGCAAGTACTACTCCACAGCCGTGGACATCTGGAGCCTGGGCTGCATCTTCGCTGAGATGGTATGGAGGCTTGCCAGGTTCTCTCCAGCCTACCCTTGCCCACCTCCAGGAGCAAAACTCTTTCCTTGG
Source organism: Arvicola amphibius (assembly GCF_903992535.2). Lineage (NCBI taxonomy): Eukaryota > Metazoa > Chordata > Mammalia > Rodentia > Cricetidae > Arvicola > Arvicola amphibius. The sequence continues at coordinate 31,385,027 of NC_052063.2, forward strand.
CCTACCCATGGCCCTTTATCACAGTGAGGGAGCTGACCCGGCACCAAGCACAGCTTTACAATATCCCTACAAGGAGCTCAGTCCATTCTGCGCCCGGCAGCTGCTTCGTTTCACTGTTTGGTTTCTGCCGTTTCGTTTTGAGATAGTCTCACTGTGTAGCCACGACTGGCTTTACACTTTGATCTGCTTCAGCTCCGCTTCCCACCATTACTGGCTAGCCCCTGGGACTGAGCTGACAGGAATGAGCCACCATGCTGGCCCCACTCGTTCAGCTGTTTCAGCTTTAATCCTCAAATATTTGGAAGAATAGATTCCATTTAGTGCAACAGGTGGCCCACAGGCCACATGCTTCCAATGATAGCTACGAATGTGGCCTCAACACGCAATCAGAAACTTATTTAAAACAGAGTGTGGTTTTGATTCGGTGGTGATGGGGTATTTTTGTTGTTTTGTTTTGTGTTTTGATTTGTTGCTTTTATTTATTTATTTATTTTACATCCCAACCAAAGTTTCTCCTCCCTCCCCTCCTCCCAATTCCACCCCTTGTTTATTTATTTTTTAAAAAAACTTGGTTTTATGGTATTTAAGCTTGAGCTTTGTGGATGACATCATCATGTCGCAATGTCAAAAGTTTGGACATGTCTGTTTTTTGTTTCCTTCATTTAATTTATACACCTGTTCTTGAAAACGAGGAACTTAGTAAAGCTGAATGCATCTATCATTTTTGTGGACTTGGTCATGCCCTGCCCCCTCAACCTCTGGCTTTTCAGATTGAAGGCCCCTTGAAGCCTAGCTTCGTATGGGAGGTCCCATCCCATTTAATGCAACAGTGGATCAGATTAATATTTTTTTGGGCTTTTATCTGGGTTGAAACTGGGGCCTTGGAGACCATTAGCCTAGATATAGATAATACATATAGAATGTGAATTTATCCACCAGTACCTTACAATTGCCCATATTCCTCTCTCAATTCATCAAAAAATATTTGTTAAGCACCTAGTGTGTACCCAGCACCATGCTAAGTGCTGTGGGGAGCACAGAAGAAATGGAAGACACAGTCTCTGCCCGCTGTGCTCCTATCTAGAAGTGGCTGCATCACAAGGAGGGGGGATGACCGCAGTGTCTACCCCATACCCCGTGAGTGGCTTGGGATCCCTTTGCTACGTGTCAGTGGCACCCCAGACATTCACCCCCTCCCAGCCCCACCCAGCCTTGGGGATCTATAAAGCCATGGTTGGGGGAAGGAAGGAGGGGGCGAGGAGACCGATGAAGGGACTTCATTGTCTCAAGCTCTGTATGACCGACCCCATGCAAAGCCCCGGGGAGGGGAGTCATGGGGCCCTGATGACCTTCCAGTGCCTGTGGGAACCTCCTCTGTACAAGGGGCCGTGTTGACTGACGTCATGTGGGTCTTGGCCTTTCCTCTTTCCCCATTTTCAGGTGACCCGACGGGCCCTGTTTCCTGGAGATTCTGAGATTGATCAACTCTTCCGGATCTTTCGGACTCTGGGGACCCCAGATGAGGTGGTTTGGCCAGGAGTTACTTCTATGCCTGATTATAAGCCGAGTTTCCCCAAGTGGGCTCGGCAAGATTTTAGCAAAGTTGTGCCTCCCCTAGATGAAGATGGACGGAGTTTGTTATCGGTAAGAGCCCGGGGTAGTTGGCTGTATCCCCCTCCCATTCCCCGGAGAAGAGAAGCTGAGCTCCCGAACCCCATCAGAATCCCCTAGTCCTTGATTCCTCTTCTCCTCAGCAGGCTGGCTCAGGCGTGGGAGGAGGGAAATGAGAGCTGGGTAAAGGATGCTGGCTTCCAGGCCTCTGCATCCACCTGCTCTGCATTTGGTCCCTGAAGTCAGACTGTCTTTCTCCCTCCAGCAAATGCTGCACTATGACCCCAACAAGAGGATTTCAGCCAAAGCAGCCCTGGCGCACCCTTTCTTCCAAGATGTGACTAAGCCAGTACCCCACCTGCGACTGTGATGTCCTTCCCAAAGCCCTCTTCACCCTTGGTCTGATTTGACTCTGGGCCTTTTGGACACAGGTCAGGTTCTCCTCTTCTCTGCTGTCTTTAGCACTCACACTTCCTCTTGACCAGCCAGCTCTGGGGATTCAGAAGCGCAGGGAAAGATGAGGTGGAAGGAAAACGTTTTGGTATTAGATGCACTTAACCCAGCTTCCACTACCTTCTCCTTCTTCATTCCTGAGGAGGATTGATATTCAAAACAAAACACTGACCATTCCCTGCCCTCCCCCAATGTCAAGCTTTGTCATCCCAGTCTTAGACTATCTCATAATTATTAGGTCCCATATTTAGGAAAACAGCCCAGACCTCCTGTTTTGTAAAGGCCAACTGATAAGCAGAAATCTAAGTTGGGACATTTCAAAACCAAGCAAAAGGGGTCTGTTGTAATGAATTAGATTTAAAAAAAAAAATAGATCCAAACAGTTTATACCTTAGTTTTAGCATTTGGCCTCACCTGACAATCAAGGAGGCCCAGCTGAAGAAGCAGAAATGTTTCCCTTGAGTGCTTCACCTACCTTCTGCAGGCAAGAAGAGTCAGGAGGGGACGGGGATCTGTGTGTTCACCGTGGTCCACAGGGCAAGGTGAAAGATGCTGGGATCTTTCCATTAGCAATTTTCTTGTTTTCTGGTGCTGACGACTAAGCCCAGGACCTTTTCCTCACTAAGCAAATGCACCACCAATGAGCCGGATTTCTAGCCCGCTTTTTGGAATTTGAGTTCTTCAGTTGTCAGAGGCCCCTGTTGCCATCGTCTTCCGAGAGTCACCCCCCACGCCATAGTGGAAGAGAGGCTTTAGCTGTCATTTCGAATTGCTAGGACTTCTTAAAGGCTGTGACCTGGTCGGGTCATTGAGGGAAATTTTCTATAAAAGAGTTAACAATTATATTTATATTTCAAGTTATAGTAGTTTGGATATTTTAGTGTTTTGTTTTTTCTTTTTGTCGGTGTGGATGGATTTGTTACCATGTGCACTTTGAAATTTTGTAATTCAATTGTTCAAAGAAAATATTTCTTTTATGATCTCCCTCCACCTACCCCTTGTCCTCCAGTGTTCTGTTAATATTATTTGTAATTTAGCTTGTAATTCATTAAAAGAGAATATTCTCAGTTGTATAGTGAATCTCGTATTTTTGTCATTTGTTTATTTCCTGGAAGAATGGTGTGGGAGACAGCCTGGATGTGAGCGGTGACTTCAGAGCCCGCTTCCTGACGTCTGTGTACGCAGGACATCCTCCCATGCCTTTGCAGTGGGATGGTTGTAAGGGTGAGCAAACTGGGTGTTGTCCCCACTTGATGGGCAAGGACACTGAAGCTTCCTTCCTACTTTTTCCTACCAACCAGCTAGCCTCTGCTTTTCCCTGCTCACGCATGACTGAGTGGGCTTCAGGAGGACTCACCTCAACACCCCGTTTCTCTGTAAGCTTTTACTATTTGTGTAGGGTTTGTTGGTTTTGAAATTATGTGGGCATGTGTAGGTATGTGGACTGGAGTGTCAAGTGCTTGCAGAGGCCAGGAGAGGACACTGGCTCTCCTAGAGCTAGTGACAGGCAGTTGTGAGCCTTGTGGAGTGAGTATTGGGAGCAGCCCTTGGTTTTCTGAAAGAGTGGTATTTGCTCTGAACTGCGGAGCCATCTCTGTAGCCTAGCCTGCCTGAGGCCTGAGTTTCAATCCTCCATACCCAAAAATATCCTCAGCAAAGTTGTCCAGCTATTTTATTCACGTTTACATACAATTCAGAAAATATTAATTCTATTAAAATTTAGGTTTAAAGTGTCTTCAGACTACCACTTTTTTTAAATCATGGTTTTAGACACCATAAAAAATAGGCAGTCCACCCAAAAAATCCTGTTCTTTAATGCTTCACTAAAACGAACTGAGGAGAGAAGTTTCCCTGGTTTCAGGCCTTGGGGAGGTAGGCTGGCTTTACTTTCTCAGTTTGACACAGAAGGCGGGACACTGGGATAAGCCCCGCCCAAGTCCAGGCCGAGGGAAGGAGAGGTTAATACCGGTCTCTTGTTTTTGTTTTTTAGACACAGTCTCACTATGTAGTTTTGAACTCACTGTGTAGACCAGGCTAGTCTGGAACTCATGGAGATTGCTAGGGTTAAAGGGATGGGCCACCAAGGCCAGTTTTTTGGTTTTTTTCGGTTTTTTTTGCCCTTTTTTTCTCCCTCCCTTTCTTAAACTGAGACCTTGTCTCAAAGAGCCCAGGCCAGCCTTAAACTCCCTAGGTGAGTGGGATGACCTAGAACTCCTCATCCTGCCTCCACCTCCCTATACTGGGATTAGACTGCGTGCGACACCACACCCGGCCCAAAGCCTTCCTAGGGCTTCTTTCGCTCTCGCTTTGCCTGTCACTCAAATTCGGGAATTCCCTACTACTGGTTGAGATTTCCTTTTGACCCGCCTCCTTCACTCACCTGATTAGATGTTTACGAGTCAAAAGGCGGGGGAGGGGTGTCACGGGTGTCGAGATTTTATTGGCTGAGAAAGGTGCCTGTCAGTGCTGCACCGCCCTCTTTCTCAGGATCCCTCTCTTTAATGGTTCCTCATCCCGTCCATCTTCAGGGCTTCTCGCTTAGCTATTGGCTTGCGGCCCCGCCAGTCAAGTCTCTCACTGTACTGGTTGGTGACACCCTCCAAAGCCCGCCTTTCTCCGGAAGATTGGCGGATGAGCGCGCATATAACCCACCTTCCACAGTAGGCGGGCGATGTTGTGATTGGTTGGAACCCTCGCCCGGCGAGGAGGAGGAGGAGGAGAAGGGGGCAGGAGGTTTGGTTGAGCAGCAGCTGTTTGTCTGTTCCACACAGGCTTGGGCCCGACGGGGGAGACGGAGCCCCAGGTACCGAGCTGATGGAGCCCACAAGGGCAGAGGCGGAGGTCCGGAGAGGAGCGCAGCCTGGCTGGCGGCAGAGGCGCCTCGGGCCTGGGCCAGGGCTAGCCAGCCCCCTGGAGAGGGCAGCAGGGGCCGCCCCGGCAGGGCTGGAGCCGAGCCTCCGCTCGGGGGGAGACGGGCGTGGGGACCGGAGCCTGGGAGGACCAGGGCTGGCCTTGGTCCTCTGAGCCCCGCGGTATGGAGGAAGGAACTGGGTCGGGGACCCGGCAGTCAGGGAGGGGGAGCCTATTTGGCAGGAGGTGTGGAGGGGTCAGTGCTACGCCCAGCCCCGAGGGTAGCTGAGGCTGGGTCCCCAGAGGCGGCCAGCGTCGGGGCTTCTTAGCTGAGCGAGAGGAGATCTTTTCAGGAAAAGTGGCTGTTGAAAAGGGAACTGAGCGGCTCTGGTGTTGTCGAGAGGGATCCGGTCACAGTGAAGGAAGATTGTCAGTAAATGAAGAATGCATTACTGAGCTAGAACGGCAAAGTAAGGAAGTAGAAGCAGGGCCTGGTATCAGTTATGGGAACTTCTGGAATGATGGTGAGGAGAGGCCCTGAATCTTGGAGTTCCTTATTCCTTACTCTTTTATGTTATTTTAGTGTTTAGATGTGATGATTTGAAGTTTGGGGGTACTTCAGGAGTAGGGATGAAAACAGGTAAAATCCTGTTCTCCTTGGCTCCTAGTAGCTCCAGGTTCCACCCCGCCCCCCAACTTTGGTTTGCCCTGGCCTCATAACTGGTCTTTACTGCACCTGCTGTCTTTTTGGTTTGTTAGGTTTGTTTTTCCTGTCGCATGTACTGTGAAAGAACTAAGAATCTGGGGGTGCTTTGCCCAGTCTTTCCCACTTCAGAATGTGGTCTGTGATGACTACTCTCAACTTTGACCTAGAATCGGGGACTCTGTCATCTGCGTGGAAAGGGGTTTAGGGATCCCCAGCCACTGGAAAAATGGACCATGTTTGTTGAAACTTCTTTGAAGTTTCTGTGAAATGCTTGGGCATTTTCTAGACAGTTAATGGAGGTCTCCAGGCCTGGAACTGTGAGGTGATATCCCTAAGGGGATTTGGGGAAGAGTTGAGAAGCTCCCTCCCAGAAAGTTGGCATCAGAGCTTTTCCTTTGTCCACCTCTTCAGGAAGCACTGTTGTGTAATTAACTAGTTAGGTCCAACCCTGAGGTAGTTAAGAAAGGATTATAGAGAATGAAGATGACTTTAAAATTGGTTGTGTGTGTGTGTGTGTGTGTGTGTGTGTAGAGAGAGAGAAAGAGAGAAGGAGGGAGGGGTCTAACAACCTGTCAGTTTTCCATATATCATCGGACCCTATTGGTTTCTCCTTAGGGTCCTACCTCCTCTTTCTTTCCTATACTAAAGCTATTTATCACTTCACATCTTTTTATTTTTATGTGTGTATGTGTGTGCATTCACACACATATATACACATACATATATGTGCAAATACACACATATATACACCTGCATATATATGCATATATATACATATGTGTGTATATATATATATACGTATATATGTATATATACGTATATATATAGGGAGAGAGATTTAATTTTATGTGTATGTATTTGTACCGGAGTGTGGATGAGCACCACATGCGTGCAGGAGCCCTCAGAGGTCAGGAAAGGTATTGGATCCCCTGTGAGTGCTGGGAACTGAGGTTGCAGGTCCTCTGCAAGAGTAGCCAGTGCTCTTAACCACTGAGCCGTCTCTAGCTTGTATCACTACATTTCTTAATTACCAAAGTAATATATACATATTTCAAAATGTTTAAGCTGTACAGAAATATGTAAAATCTGAATCTTCGCACACATAGCTTATTTCATTGAGGGCAGTTAGAGATATTAAATAAGACTGCTCTTCCTATTGAGCGATGTACCACCAAAAACAGGATTCTTCATGTTCTCCCTAATTTCTTTTCTCCCTAAACTCCCCTCTTGGATGATAACTCTTTTTTTTTTTTTTTTTTTTTGGTTTTTCGAGACAGGGTTTCCCTGTAGCTTCTAGAGCCTGTCCTGGAACTAGCTCTTGTAGACCAGGCTGGCCTCGAACTCAGAGATCCGCCTGCCTCTGCCTCCCGAGTGCTGGGATTAAAGGTGTGCGCCACCACCGCCCAGCCTTGGATGATAACTCTTATTTATAGTGTTTCTTCTGCAGCTCATCTTGTCTTCTATCAAATTCAGAACAAGCATAGAGTTGTCCTCTGAGTTATCATTTGCCTTCTTCAGTGCATGCACAGTTGTGCACTGGGTGGCCTGAAAACTGCCCAGATACATGAGCAACACTTCTTTATGGGCAGGAAAGCAACAGTCGTGGAAAGCGTTTTGTCGGGGAAGGTTATTAGCATCTCTGCTAGTGTGAGAACCGAACCCCTCACGTGGTCACAGCACTGGGCTGTCTTTCCCTTGTCCCAGAGGGATGGTGAGGATTTTGGTTAAGGGTCCAAACAGTATGTGTGGAGACAAGGGCTTTTTCTTGTTGCCCTTGAAATCATGTCCTGTATCTTCTCTTACTTTGCTTTAGCACAGAGATTATTCCTTTGTGGTTTCCTTGTCTGTGTGTGTGTTGATAGAAATTTGCTTACTTCCGGATCCTAAGGCATTTCGGGTGGGAAGGGGTCAGTGGTGTGGATGCCTCACTTGTGAAGCCAAATGTAACTGCAATGTGGAGCAGTGAACAGTAGGAAGTGCGGTGGCCGTCTGGGAGGGAGGGTGCTCTGAAGCCACACATGATATCCTACCTCCCCAGAATATCGCAGGAAAGATTCAGCCATTCACTGAACGGTAACTGAAGTGAAAAAGGAGTCTCCCAGACAGGAAAGGTTGATTTCTGGACTAGAATATAGTTTTTGTTTAAGGGTTGTGGGTACATGGCTGTATGGTGGTATGACTTTTGTTCCTAAATTTGTTTCTCAGGGCCACGGATAAACACAGATATACTGACCCAAAACTTAAAAAAAAAAAAAAAAAAAAAAACAACTGAGAGAGGTTTGTTTTTAAGCACTAGGAGCTGCTTCAGTGTTATAGAGACACACTGGGTGTGATTATGCCTGTGAGACAGGAAAAGCAGTTAGCCCGTGAGAATTACAACAGTACACCTTGCAGGTGGGGTTCCTCTGTCCTGAGCAGAGCACTGTTTGTGAAGCCTGCCCGCAGTCCCTGAGCTGACCTGCAGTCTCTCCGGTGGCACTGAAGGTTGGGAAGGATCACTTTGCCCTTGATTTCAGGAGTACTTATGAACAACTACTACTGCTCTGAAGATTTATGAGCCTACCTGGTGCCTCTGAAGGACAAAACAGCTTATATCCCGTATAATTGGAGTTATAGTTGTAATAACCCACGTTCTGCAAGAGGCAGTGGTACTACTAATGCTTAGCCATCTCTCCAGCCCCTCAGTCTTGGTCTAAATTTAAATTAGCCTTTCTTCTTTCTTTTTTTTTTGGTTTTTTTAAGACAGGGTTTCTCTGTGTAACAGAGAAACAGCCCTAGCTCCCCTGGAACTCACTTTGTGGACCATGCTGGCCTCAAATTCACAGAGATCCACCGCCTTTGCCTTCGGAGTGCCGGGATTAAAGGTGTGCACCACCACTGCCCAGCTCTTAGCTTTTCCTTGGGACTCTAGAGCAATGATGAATTTTGCTGTAGTCAGAAGATAATTACACAGTGTCACCGGTGATGTTTATACTCAACCCTGTAAGTTAGGTGTTTGCTAGGCAGACAAATTAAGGAATGGCATTCCAATCTTTCCCGGGTCAATAATAGGGAGTTAGTACTACCATGCTGATAAGCGATAAGCATGCTTTTTGCCTTTTGGAGAAGTACAAGGGGGAGGCTGGAGGAGGTAGAACTCTTGAACAGTGACTCACTGGATAATGTTGACCCAACAGAATTAAAGAGCTCAGCTAAATAGTGCAAATCTCAGCTCGAGATTTTGGTGATTTGGGTCTGAACCAAGTTGGAAGAGAAATGAGGGTATCTGTTGGCTTCTGTTCCATCTTCCTTTAGAAAAGCTCACACTGACCCCAGAGATCAGCAGCTCCTACAGATTGCCACAGTTTCCCCTTTGCCAGCTATCCAGGCAGGGCTTGGTCAAGACCTGGTAACACAGGAGTAGTTCTCGTCCTGCGGGAACAGTGTGAGGCCAGATCCTAGGGAAAGCTGCTTTCCTTACTTGTTTTGCGTTCCAAAGCCAGTACTTCCTGAAGCTGAATCGAGGCAGAGGCTCTATCCAGTGTACACTAAAGTTAAGAATTTCCTGACTCTTTGAGAAGTACAGTGGAGGCATTGGGGAAATAGCTCGGTGGGAAGCGTGCTTTTGAAGACTTGATTTTGATCCCTGACACCCATGTAAAAACAGAAACAAAACTGGTGTATACAGTGTATACAACTGTATAGTTGTAATCCCAGTACTAGAGAGGTATAGAGATAGGCAGGTTCCTGAGGCTCACTGGCTGTCCATCCAGCATAGCCTAATTGGTAAGCCAGGGAGAAACCCTGTTTCAAAAAGCCAAATGGACAGTGCTGGAGAGACATCTCAGATTGTCCTCTTGTCGCCATATGCATGCATGTGTACAGGTACAGTAGAGGCTGGCGTGGAGGTGACTTTAATCCCAGCGCTTGGGAGGCAGAGACAAGCAAGTCTAAGTTTGAAGCCAGCTGGTTCTACAAAGTGATTTCCATGTCAGCCAAAGCCAAAGAGAAACCCTGTCTTCAACAACAACAGAAAGTTCAGTAGAGCTGGGTAGGTGATTTGCATCCATAATCCCAGCATCTGGGCAGCTGAGACCGGAGTATCACAAGTATAAGACTGTCTTGTCTTCAAAAATGTTTAAAACAAAATACGTGGAGGTGGCACATGTCTGTGTCCCGGCACACGGAAGGCAGAGGCCCATGGCATGTCTGTGTCCCGGCACACGGAAGGCAGAGGCCCATGGCATGTCTGTGTCCCGGCACACGGAAGGCAGAGGCCCATGGCATGTCTGTGTCCCGGCACACGGAAGGCAGAGGCCCATGGATGTTTTGCTGGTGTTCTTCCAGACAGGGTTTTTCTGGAGCCCTAGCTGTCCTACTCTGTAGACGGACTGACTTCAAACTCAGAGGTGAGTTCTGCCTGCCTCTGCCTCCTGAGTGCTGGAGTTAAAGGCGTGTGCCACCGCTGCTGGGCTTTGAATTGAAGAACAGCTTAGGATACAGAGCCACAGGCAAACATTATCTCAGAAAAAAAGAAAAAGTGAGAGAAAAAAAGGAAGGAAAAAGTACAGTGGTATAAAGGGAACAAAAATACTGTTTAGTTGCTATACTTATTTAGAGTTTAGAGACGGTCTCTCTCTCCCTCTTTGATTTTTTTTACATATTTATTTATTATGTATACAATATTCTCTCTGTGTGTCTGCCTGTAGGCCAGAAAAGGGCATCAGATCTCATTTCAGATGGTTGTGAGCCACCATGTGGTTGCTGGGAATTGAACTCAGGACCTTTGGAAAAGCAGTCAGTGCTCTTAACTGCTGAGCCATCTCTCCAGCTCTGGTTTTGTTTTTCAAGACAGGAGTTCTCTATAGCTTTGGAGCCTGTCCTAGAACTAACTCTTGTAAGACCAGGTTGGCCTCGAACTCACAGAGATCTGCCTGCTGTCATTAAAGGCATGTGCCACCACTGCCTGTCTTGAGATGGTTTCTCTTTATAACAGCTCTGGCTGCCCTGGAACTCAGTTTGTAGATCAGGCTGACCACAAACTCACAGAGTTCTGTCTGCTTCTGCTTCCTGCTCCCAGCCTGGCTGGCTATACTTAATACCTGATAAATTGACTAATTTTATGAGCCTCAGTTTACTTACTTGAAAAGTGGAGATGGACTATCTGGTGTATGGATTGGCTCTGACCTGCGTGACTGACCTTACAGGGCTGGTATTTTGGACTGAGCAGAGTATGGCAGCCATGTACCAGGAACTCTTGTTTCCTGGTGGATGATAGACCTCTAGAAGTTTTACACAAACTTAGTGTAATTACACTAAGTTGAAGCAAGTCAGAGGGGGCCTGAGGAGTGCAGTCTTGCTCTAGGGACAGCCAGGCTAAGAAACCTTTCCTGTTGTGCACACTTTGCAGTGGCTGACCTGTGGAGCGACCTCAGTCCTCCCCAGTTTAGGGACGTTTCATAGGCTGTTCCTGTGAAGCTGTTCTTTCTTTTTGATCTTCCCATGTAACTGACTGGGCTAGGACTCAGTAGACCGGGTTGACCATCAATTTTTATTTTTTCAGATAAGGTCTCACTATGTAGCCTTGGCTAGCCTAGAACTTACAGAGATCCACCTGTCTCTGACTCACCGGTGGTAGAATTAAAGATGGGTGCCACCAACACCCTGCCTGACTTTAAATTTCTGACGGTGGTCCTCTTGCCTCTGCCTCCGGAGTGTTGGGATTATAGATAGGCACCATTACACTCACCTTTTTTGTTTTGTTTTAGACAGACTTCACTCACGTGTAGCCCAAATGGCCTTGAAGTCTCCACAGCCTGCCTGTCTAACAGCACCGAGTGCTGGGGTTATCTGCTTGACCCAGGAGGCCCTGCTCAGCAGCACTGAAAGTGAAAGGGAGGACTGGCCCAAGGCTTGAAGGTGATAAAGATAGCACCTGCTGCTGTGCTCTGCTTTACTTTTGGCCTGTGAGACCTTGAAAGCTCATTTGGAGGTCCTAGCTGGCAGCCTCTCACACCTTGACTGAACAGCCCTCTCCAGGACTTGTTCTTTAAGAGGGACTCCTCAGCTTTAACTGTGAAGGAGGAGGATGGAGGTTGGTGACAGCCAAAGCACTCACTTTTTTTCTTTGCCTTTAAGTGGATCATTTTCCCATTGTCAGCTCTAGAAAAAAACAAAAAACTGGGAATGGTGGTGCAGGCCTATAATCTCAGCGTGAGGCAGGGCAGCTTGGGCTACATAAGATCCCCACTCAAAATAAATAGGAGGGAAGCTAGCTCAGCAGTTCCTAGCAGAGGACCCAGGTTCAGTTCCAAGCTCACAGCTCTATAATTCCAGTTCTGAGGCACTAGGAATACATACGATATACATACATGCAGGCAAAACACTGAAACACACACACACAAGAAAGCCAGGTGTGGAGGTGCATGTGGTGCATCACTGGAGTGCAGGGGAGGGGCTCACACCTGTGGTGCACACCTCTAACTCCATTGCTGGAGTGCAGGGGAGGGGCTCACACCTGTGGTGCACACCTCTAACTCCATTGCTGGAGTGCAGGGGAGGGACTCACACCTGTGGTGCACACCTTTAACTCCATTGCTGGAGTGCAGGGAAGGGGCTCACACCTGTGGGATGGGGCACAAAGATACTGGGATCTGAGTTTGAGGCTAGCGTGGTGTACAAAGCAAGTTTCAGCCCATCTGAGGTTATAATGAGACCTTTTTAAAAAAACAAAAATTAGCAGAATAAGCAATCAGTTGAATTGATGATGGGGCCTGGTGCCCCATCTAGAGTCCTTGTACTTGAGAAAATAGAGGATTATGAGTTCCAGCCTGGGCTACATTAGGCCCTTACTTTAAAAAATAAACAACTAAAGAAGGAAAAGGAAATAATTGAATTTTTAAAAATAAATATTTTTTAGTTTATATATATATATATTTATATTTGTGTGTGTGTGTGTGTGTGTGTTGTGTGTTTAGTTCGATGCAGGTTCCTGTGGAGTAGAGGATAGGGGCATTGGATCACCCGAAATTGGAGTTACAGGTAGTTATCAATCACCCAACATGGGTACTAAGAACTGAACTTGAATCCTCTTGAAGATCAGCTGAGCCACTTCTATTGTTGTTATTCGTTGTTTTGTTTTGTTTCTGACTTTTTGAGACAGGGTTTCTCTGTGTAGCTTTGGAACCTGTCCTGGCACTTACTCTGTAGACCAGGCTGGCCTCGAACTCACAGAAATCTACCTGCTTCTGCCTTCTAAGTGCTGGAATTAAAGGCATGCACCACTCTGCCTAGCTGTTGTAGTTTTTTTAATTAAAAAATTTTAACCTTTATTTTTGGCTATATTTCTTGGGTATTCTGTTTGCATGTCTTTGTACCCGTGTGTACAGTGCCCTCAGAGGCAGGAGGGTGTTGGTTTCCCTAGGATTGGAGTTACAGAGCCACAGTGTAGATGCTGGGAATCAAACCTGGGTCCTCTGGAAGAGCAACCAATGTTAGCTGCTTAGCCATCTCCCCATTACACAGGGTCTCATTATGTAGTCTAGGTGAGCTTCATCTCATTCTCTTGCCTCAGACTCCCAAATCCTAGGATTATAGGCTTGTGTGACCATGCTGAACTTGAATCCTACATATCCATTTCAGTTCTATACCTCTGATCTTTGAGTCTGGTTATTGCATTTAAAAATGGTGTTTTATAGTCATGATGAGATTAATGATGGTTTGTAGTTTGGGTTGCCCTCAGTCACAGTGAAGAGCAGCAGCGAGCAGACGGCCGAGGTCACCTGGTGAAGTGATGCCATAGTTACTCATCCCCCGTGCTCCAGCTGTTCCCCAGGGCCAGAGTGATGCGTCTGTCTGTGGCTATGAGAATTCACCTGAGCCGGGCGGTGGTGGCGCACGCCTTTAATCCCAGCACTCGGGAGGCAGAGGCAGGCGGAGCTCTGTGAGTTCGAGGCTAGCGTGGTCTACAAGAGCTAGTTCCAGGCCAGGCTCTAAAAAAAAAAAAAAGCTGCAGAGAAACCCTGTCTCGAAAAACAAAAAAAAAAAAAAAAAAAAAAAAAAGGTAACATTGAGGCTTAATGTTCTTCCCCTTGGATCATGATCATATACTTTTAAATAGATGAAGTATGAGGAAATAACTGAGAACTTTTTCCTGGTGTGTGTGTGTGTGTTTGTGCCGGGGGATATGTCACCTAGACATTGCCGTGGGGATATATCTCTATTGGTGTACAGCCCCCAGTTTGGGAAAGACTGCACAGTTGTTTAAGAAGCAAATTAATTCTGATTTGCAGTAATCATTTTCAGATTTCTTGGGACAATTAATTGTGTGTGCTGTGTGTGTTTATGTGTGTACATGTGTATAGGTGTACACACATACACATGTGAAAGCCAGACTAATTTGGAACTTGCTGTGTAGACTAGGCTGGCCTCAGACTCAAAGAGCTACCTGCCTCTGCTCCCAAATGTGCAACACTGCATCCATCCAGAGTGTAAGTCTCTAGAAGAGTGGGGGATAAGGAGGGTACCAAGAGGCTTAGCAGGTAAAGACACTTGTTCAAAGCCGGGCAGCCTGAGTTCAGTCCCTGAACCCATGTGGTAGAAGGAGAGAAATAACTCATGCAAATTGTCTCCTGACCGCCACACAGCACATACACAAAATAAGTGATTTAAAAGCTTTTTTTGGCGTTTCGAGACAGGGTTTCTGTGTGTAACAGCTCTGGCTGTACTGGAACTCTTATTTGTAGATCAGACTGGCCTCAAACTCACAGATCCTCCTGCCTCTGTCTCCCGGGCACTGGGATTAAAGGTGTGTCACCATGCCTTTCGATTTAAAAAACATTTAATAATACTGTGTATCAGGATTAGTAATTGTCATTCCCATAGATTACTCTCTCAACCCTCTGCATAATTTCATTTTTACCTTTTCCCCTTGATTTGTATGTATCTCTTTCATAACTTGGGTGCTTTGCAGGAATATAATAATAATTAGTATATGTGTAAATATTAAATCTATAAGCATATAATCAAGTTACTAAAAAAACAATCAAGGTATGGTGGTCCACACCTGAAATCCCGTAGATGGAGGCCAGCCTAGTCTACATAATAAGCACCACACTAACTATATAGTGAGATCCTATCTAAGAAAACTAAAGTGGGTATATACCCCAATAGTGAAATACTTGTCCAGCTTGTGAAAATCCCCAGAACCAGATGGGGGTGGCGCACGCCTTTAATCCTAGCACTTGGGGAGGCAGAGGCAAGCGTATCTCTGTGAGTTCAAGGCTAGCCTGGTCTACAGAGCGAGTTCCAGGTCAGCTTCGGGCTGTTGCACAGAGAAACCCTGTCTTGGAATGGAGGGACCCATGGCATATTGGGTGTCTTGTGTACCTGTGGTTGGGCAAGCAAAAACCCATGGCATACTGCGTGTCTGGTGTGCCTGTGGTCGAACAGGCGAAAACCCATGGCATACTGCGTGACTGGTGTACTTGTGGTCTAGCAGGCAAAGACCCATGGCATACTGCGTGTCTGGTGTGTCTGTGGTTGGGCAGGCAGAGACCCATGGCATACTGCGTGTCTGGTGTGTCTGTGGTTGGACAGGCGAAAACCCGTGGCATACTGGATGTCTGGTGTACTTGTGGTTGGACAGACAGAGACCCATGGCATACTGCGTGTCTGGTGTGTCTGTGGTTGGACAGGCAGAGACCCGTGGCATACTGCGTGTCTGGTGTGTCTGTGGTTGGACAGGCCAACTAAAGCTTGATAGATTTACTGTGACTCAGAAAAGTATCTGTGATGACATGGTTAGGGAATTAACAACTCTTCGTGGCCATTCCAGCCCCCCTGCCAGTCACACTCGGGTAGAGCAATCTTGATGGCAGATGCAGTTCTTTCTATGATGATAGTGGGGTGTAGGTCTGGCCTGGCCTCAGTAATGCTGATTCTCCTGCCTCAGCACCCTGAATGCCTGGATTCCAGATCTCCGTCTCCCACACCTACCACTGAATGTCAGCTGTGGAGGACCTTATCAGAAGTGCAACCAGAGCTAAGCTGTAGGACAAGGAAACGAAGAGCTTCTGTTCCTGTTCTGAAAAGTGACTTCACACACCTGCGATCACAACACTCAGAGGCAGAGGCAGGGAGATCACAGTAATATCAGGGCTAGCCTGGTCTACATAGTGAGTTCCAGGCCAGCCAAGGCTATGCAGTGGATCCTATAGCAGAAAACCAAAGTAAGCTGGACATGGGGAGCATGTGGGCCTGCAATTCTTGCACTTAAGGGAGGTAAAGGCAGAAGGATTACAAAGTCGCCCTGAGCTCTCTAGATTCTGTCAGAGAAACCCTGTTGGAGTATGGTGGCTCCCGCCTCTATCCCCAGTGCTTGGGAGGCAGAGGCAGGAAAACTGTCATCAGTTCAGACCCACCTGGGCTATAGGCCAAAGTTTTTAGACCATTTCATAAAGCAAAACAAAAAAGCTGGGCAGTACTGGTGCACACATTTAATCCCAGCACTCAGGAGGCAGAGGCAGGTGGATCTCTGAGTTCGAGGCCAGCCTGGTCTACAAGAGTGAATTCTAGGACAGCTAGGGCTACACACAGAAACCCTGTCACGACAAAAACAAAAACAAACAATGCTAAGGGGAGAAGAAGTGACTGCAGTTTAAATGATCCTGTGTCTAATTTTATTTACTTTTTTCCTTACAGGACTTTTGAAGCCTGAAGTCCCTCCCCTTCCCCTCCCCCCTTTGCCGCTCTGTGGCATCCCCCTCCCTCTACCCTTTCCTACGTGGACAACCTGGATATGACTAGCAGAAGTACAGCCAGGCCCAATGGGCAACCCCAGGCCAGCAAAATATGCCAGTTCAAATTGGTCCTGCTGGGAGAATCTGCAGTGGGGAAATCTAGCCTGGTGTTACGTTTTGTCAAAGGGCAGTTCCATGAGTACCAGGAAAGTACCATTGGAGGTGAGTGTCTAACGAAGGTTCAGTACTTAGTGCGGCTTGAAAGGACCGTCTAGGACTTGATTGTGGAATTGGCTCTCAGAACCATTTGGGAATCTCAGAAATGAAAACCCTGTAGAAAGATCAGGTATTCAAGATGATCCTTAGCAGTCTAGAGTTTGAAGCCACCTGGCTTACATGAGGCCCTGTGACAATTAAAAAAAAAAAATTAGGCCAAGCATGGTGGCAAATGCCTTTAATCCCAGCACTGAGGAGGCAGAAGTAAGCAGATCTCTGTGTGTTTGAGACCAATTTGGACTACATAGTGAGTTCCATGATAGTCAGAGCTATGTAAAGAGACCCTGTCTCAAAATAAATAAATAAATTGCAAATAAAAGCTGGGCCTGGTAGCTAATGCCTCTAAACATAGTTCTCAAGAAACCCAAGCCAGGAAGGTTGCTGCCAGACGATAAAGGCCCGTGATATTACTGCCTTCTCACCCTTTCTCTTGTTCTCCTTTATTTATTTATTTATTTGGTTGGTTGGTTGGTTGGTTGGTTTTTCCAGATTTCTAGGCAAGGTTTCCCTGTGTCGTCCTATCCTGTAACTCTCTTTGTAGACCAGGCTGGCCTTGAACTCACAGAGATCCACCTTCTGCCTCCCAAATGCTAGGATTAAAGGTGTGCACCACCACTGCCCAGCTCTTCCCTATCATCTTAATGTCAGTGAAGTTCCATTGAGTGAAGTCCACGAGATAGAAATAGAGCAGGCTGACATGGGAACACTTTGGAAGCTAAGGTGGGGGGCTGCTTCAAGTTCCAGATTAGCCTGAGACTACCTAACAAGACCCTATGTCAAAAAAACACCCAGGGACTTGAGAGGTGACTGAGCAGTTAAAAGCACAAACTTTTCTTGGCCGGGGGTGGGAGCGGGGGACACTTGATGGGCAGAGACACACTGGGAACAGACCAGGTTTGGTTCTGAACAAGCCTTCTCAGGTGGCTCAAAACCACCTGTCACTCCAGTTCTCCTCAGACACTAGCACTGTCCGTACAATACATGTCATTTATAAAAATAGGTATTTTAGAAACATATACGCAGTTTGAAATAAAACCCTTATTTGGTTTGTTTTTTTTTTTTTTTCGAGGCAAGGTTTCTCTGTGTAACTTTGGAGCCTGTCCTGGAACTAGCTCTTGTAGCCCAGCCTGGTCACGAACAGAGATCCACCTGCCTCTGCCTCCCAAGTACTGGGATTAAAGACCACTGCCTTCTTAAAATAAAACCTTTAAAAGCAAAATACTTAGGCCTGTTGACATAAGCCTGTAATCTTAGCTCCCTGGTAGGCTAAAGTAGGAGGATCCAAGTTCAACACTTGTAATAGAGTGAGTTCCAGATCAATCTGCATTACAAACAAGACCCTGACTGCAGAGAAGGAGGACTAAGATTACAGCAGGCACAGCCTCGGTACCATCACATCAAAATTGATTTTTCTGTTTTGGAACAGTAATTCGTGATCAAATACGTAATCAGATGAATCTTTTGATAAACCCAACATGATCTTAAACACCACCACTCTTACTTAATAACCTTGCAAAATCTGTATTAAAACTCCTTCTAAAAAATATTCTTGGGAAGCCGGAGATGGCTCAGTGGTTAGGTGAGGACCTGAATCCCCAGTGTCCACATCATATGGGCAGCTCGCACCCACCTGTAATCCCAGCCCGGCATCTCCCACGCTTCTGATTCATGTAGGTTGTGCATTCAAATGCACACACCTGTCATAGACACACAAATAAGTGGTAAACTATTTTACAAAGAAAAATTTCCAGCCGGGCAATGGTGGCGCATGCCTTTAATCCCAGCACTTGGGAGGCAGAGGCAGGCAGATCTTTGTGAGTTTGAGGACAGCCTGGTCTACAAGAGCTAGTTCTAGGAGAGGCTCCAAAGCTATAGAGAAACTCTGTCTCAAAAAAGAAAAAAGAAAGATTGCCATTTTTACTGGGGGTGAATGGGAGGGGAGAATATGGGCCAATGATGGTTTAGAGGCTAAAGGTACTTAGTGTGCTAACCTGAGGACAGCTCAGCTCTGGTTTATTACAGGGTTTCTTTATATAGCCCTAACTGTCCTGGAATTTGCACTGTCAACCAGACTGTCCTCGAACTCAGAGATCTGTCTGCCTCTGCCTCCTGAGTGCTGGACCACCCACCGACTAGCACTTCATTATTTCTTAGCCCCTTAAAGTTAGAACAGCTGGGCGCCGGTGGTGCACACCTTAATCCCAGCACTCAGAAAGGAGAGGCAGGCAGATCTCTGAGTTTGAGACCAGCCTGGTCTACAGAGTGAGTTCCAAGACTGCCAGAGCTACAGAAAAACCCTGTCTCAAAAAAACAAAAATAAACAACAAAAGAAGGGTAGAATATGGATGACTAATCAAGTGCCAAATGTATTTTCTATCCCTCACAGCTTGTGATATTCTCCATTTCTTAGCTAGAAAACTTTGTTTAGGATTTATTTTTATGTGTATGAGTGTTTCACCTGTGTACCACGTGCATGCAGTGTCTGTGGAGACAGAAGAGAATCAGATCCCTTGGACTAGAGTCAGAGACAGTTGTGAGCCATGTGGTTGCTGGGATTGAACCTCAGGTCCTCTGGAAGAATATCAGCGTTCTCTACTGCTAAACCCTTTTGTGTTTGTATTTAATCCCAGCATTCAGGAAGCAGGAGCAGGCAAATCTCTCTTACTTCAAGGCCAGCCTTAATCAGTTCCAAGAGCCAGCACTACACTACACTGAGACCCTTACTTAAATGAATAAACAAACACAAGGTCTCACTTGGCCCAGACTGACCTCAAACTTGCTAAATAGCCCAGTATAACCTTGAACTTCTGACACTCCTGCCTTTTCCCACAAATGTTGAGAGTCCATCTTAGTCCTGTTCCAATATATATACACACACACAGAGAACACCAGGCCTGTAATTGACGAACCTGGGTGGGAACTATAGGATCTTCCCATCCATCCTCCCACTGACAGCTGCTTTATTTTCTTCTTCACAGCGGCCTTCCTTACCCAGTCTGTGTGTCTAGATGACACAACAGTCAAGTTTGAGATCTGGGACACGGCTGGGCAGGAGCGATACCACAGCCTAGCCCCCATGTACTACAGGGGTGCCCAGGCTGCAATTGTGGTTTATGATATTACTAATCAGGTAAGTGGACTGAGAAGCTTGTTTATTGAGAAGACTTACTTACAGAAACTAAATTAGGTGGGGGAGAAGAAATAGGTTCTTGAAATAGCAAAATAAAAGTACTGAGTATACTTCTGAGCACTCAACCAGAGCAGTGAGTAGTGGGGGGGGGGGTGAAGGACACCTGGGGAGAGTGTGAGACTGAGTTTTGAAGGTGATAATTGTGGATTAGCACTCATTCCAGCCCATTCTCTCTTTCATGTTTTCCTAGGAAACTTTTGCCCGGGCAAAGACATGGGTAAAGGAACTACAGCGGCAAGCCAGCCCTAGCATTGTTATTGCCTTGGCAGGGAACAAAGCTGACCTTGCCAACAAGCGCATGGTGGAGTATGAAGTAAGATGGTCCACAGAGCCCCTCCCTAACACACTCCATACTCTTGAAAAGTCACGTGAGGCACTCATTGTTCCGCTTCCTAGTTGTGCACCACATTAAATACAGCAACACTGTGTCCATAACGGCAGCCAGAAGATTTTAGAAGAGTTAGAAGATTGCAGATCAGAGGGGTAAGGAAATTCCACTTGTAGTGTACCAGGGTAAAAACAGGAAGAAGGGAGCAGTTAAATTTGCGGTAAGGAGGTATAACCCACAGATTCCTATCAGTTCACCCTTCTCCATAACGAGAACTCCTTACACTGGGGAGGTGGTTCCAGGATAGTGCTGCTTGTGTGGCCCAGCTGAGGACTTGGGGATCCCAGAACCCATATGGAAAAGGCTTGGTAAAGGAGCACATGCCTGCAGCCTCAGTGCTGGGGGGTGGAGAGTGGAGTAGCGCAGGGCTGCTGACAGCTACTCGAGCCAAAACAGTCAGTTTCTACTTCAGTGAGAGATGCTGTCTTAAACACTAGTAAAGTGCTGGGTGGTGGTGGCTCACACCTTTAATCCCAGCTCTGGGGAGGCAGAAGCCAGCCTGGTCTACAGAGTGAGTTCCAGGACAGCCAAGGCTGTTACACAGAGAAACCCTGTCCCAAAAACTAAAAACAATATAATAAGGTGGGGACTGGTAAGAGGTCTATCAGGTAAAGTTGCAAGCCTGGAGACCTCAATTCGATCCCTGGAATCCGCATGAAGGTGGGAGGAGAGAAGCAACTCCATCATTGACTCTGACCTCTACTAGTACCCCGTGGCATTCAGGCCTGTGTGTGCAAACACACACACACATGTACACACACATGTACTACATACAGAGAAACGGTGAACTGAAAAAATAAATAAGATGAAAAGCAGTTGAGGAACATGTCCAGAGTCAGCCTCTGACCTATACATGTGGACACATCTGAACGTTATCCACACACAGGTTCCTGACATCTTTTGTTGAACTTATGGGGTTTATGTTGAGGGAAGTCATTATGATATTATGGGTCTGGGGCCAACTGGTAGAAAAGGGCATTAAGTGGAGAAATGTAAAGTATTCCCTCACTCCAGAGTGCTGCATGAGGATGAGAAAGCAATACTATTTTCGTCCCTTTTAGGAGGCTCAGGCATATGCAGATGACAACAGCTTATTATTTATGGAGACTTCAGCTAAGACTGCTATGAACGTGAATGATCTCTTCCTGGCAATAGGTAAGGGCAGAGTGACCCGAGGTCTTCCGTCTCTCCTTGTCTAATATGTAAAGCTGTCCTTAACCAGACCAAGGCTAGGAGGTTGTATAGATCACTGTAGGTGCGGGGCTGGTGATTAGCACGGTGGTAGGGTCCTTCATAGGAGGTTGTATGGATCTCTCAGTGTAGGTGCGAGGCTGGAGATGAGCATGGTGGTGTGTACCTGAGTTCAAGGCCAGCCTGGCCTGTGTAATTAATCCCAGGACAGCCAGAGAGACCCTGTCTCAGAAAACAAAAAGAAAGAAAAAAATCCAGGCAGTGGCAGTACATGCCTATCCCAGCACTCAGGAAGCAAAGGCAGGCAGATCTCTATGAGTTTAAAGCCAGCCTGGTCTACAGAGCAAATTCTAAGAAAGCCAGAGCTACACAGAAAAATCCTGACTCAAAATAAAAGAGGGGGAAAAGGTAAATCAAAACCCTTCAAGCTGTTAATCCCAGCACTCGGGAGGCAGAGGCAGGCGGATCTCTGTGAGTTCGAGACCAGCCTGGTCTACAAGAGCTAGCTCCAGGACAGGCTCCAAAGCCACAGAGAAACCCTGTCTCAAAAAAAAAAAAAAAAAAAAAAAAAAAAAAAACCCTTCAAGCTGGCATGGTACTGCGTGTATGCAGTCTCATTTGGGGCAGTGGGCTGGAGCAGAAAGATTGCAGCTTAAGCTGTTTGTGAAGACTGGGTGAAGCACACCCATAATCACAATTCTTGGAAATGGAGACAAGGGAACAAGGGCATTCTTGGATGTTTAGCGAGTTTGAAGCCAACCTGGCTACATGAGACCTTGCTTAAAAAACAGAAAGTGGGCCGGGCGGTGGTGGCGCATGCCTTTAATCCCAGCACTCGGGAGGCAGAGGCAGACGGATCTCTGTGAGTTCGAGGCCAGCCTGGTCTACAAGAGCTAGCTCCAGGACAGGCTTTAAAGCTGCAGAGAAACTCTGTCTCGAAAAACCCAAAAAAAAAAAAAAAAAAACCCAAAAAACAGAAAGTGGGTCAGAGAGATGGCTCAGTGGTTAAGAATACATTCTCTGTTTTTTATTGTTTTTTGTTTATTTGTTTGCTTGTTGTCCTGGAACTTGCTGTGTAGACCAGGCTGGCCTCAAACTCAGCGTGTATGCTGCAGGCCAGAAGAGGGCACCAGATCTCATTCTAGATGGCTGTGAGCCAGCATGTGGTTGCTGGGAATTGAACTCAGGACCTCTGGAAGAGCAGCCAGTGCTCTTAACCTCTGAGCCATCTCTCCAGCCTCTGCTCTTGTACTCTTAATGATGTGGGTTTGCAATCACCAAAACCACCTGTAACTCAAACAGCTCTGGCTTCTGAGGGCACCTGCTCATACATACATACATAGAGTTTAAAACAGAATAAAAAGAAACCAAAGCCAGCGGTGACGGCTCACACCTTTAATCCCAGCCCTTGGTTGGCAGAGGCAGGTGGATCTCTGAGTCTACAAGAGCTAGTTCCAGGGCAGGCTCCAAAGCTACAGGGAAACCTTGTCTTGGGGGTGGGGGGGAAGAGAAGGAAACCAAAAATTAAAAGGGGTGTGGTTTTGTACACCTGTAATCCTGCCATCTGGGAGGCTAAAACGGGAAGAAGAGTTTGAAGCTAGTCTGGACTACAGAGTGAGAGAAGCCAAGGTCAGAGACAGCAGTGGGTTCGTACCCCAGCACCATCAAGCAAGAAAATCTCCAGCTGTAGAAACAGCTTCATTTCCTCTAGTAACTTCCATCCTCTGGCAGCCTTAGCTCCCTGTGTTAGTGAAGTCTGCAAGTACTTGCACCCTTTTCGGGTGATTATTTAATCTTACTTAGCCCCTACTCAGTAGTCTTTTTGTTTGGGCCGGGAAGTAGCTGAGAGTAAAATCTACCATGCTTTGTTCCATTCTCTTATTTTTAGCCAAGAAGTTGCCAAAGAGTGAACCCCAGAATCTGGGAGGTGCAGCAGGCCGGAGTCGAGGCGTGGATCTCCATGAGCAGTCCCAGCAGAACAAGAGCCAGTGTTGTAGCAACTGAGGGTGGCTAGCAGCAAACACGTGTGGAGTTAGCACGAGAGCTAAGACATAACCTCCATCCCCACCCCTCAGCACACAGCCCCACGGTAACAGCACACTGAGCCCTGGCTCCCAAGGGCTGCACCTGACAGCTCTGTCATGGCACTTTTTAATGCTTCAGCAACCAACACCTGGCAGCTGTTGCCACCACTATGCCCTACTCTGGGGTTTGGGGGTCAAATCTCCCCAGGACCTTCCTTCCAAAACAAACTTTCTTCACTTTGTATTCTAGGTGCAAGACAGTGGCCTCCTCATTGTTACTCCCCCACTGTGTTCTTCCTGTGTTTCAGGGAAGACTTCTGTCTCCTGCCTCTCCCCTCCCCCACCTCTCATCACTCCCTGTCCTTGATCCTGTTTCCTCCTCTTCCCAAGATGATGAAAGGTAAACCAGGGACTGAGAAGGGAGACAATGTAATTTTAGTTACATTAAGGGCCCTGCAGGGACGGTAAGGCTCAGAGCAGGAAGGAGTAAGGAAATACTTGTTTTATTTATCTGGTAGGAGTTTCTTGTCTGTGAGACACTGCAGCACCCATCAGTTGGACTGGTGGAGGGTGTTCCTAGGTAGGAGTGAGATAGGGAGGGAAGCCTGCAGGCACCGCATGGGAGTTGTATTAGCTGATTGGATAAAGGTTGAGGTGCAGTGTCATCTGTGGCTCTGGAACTCATCCCAAAGCTGTTTTCCCTCACCCAGCCTCTTAGGTAGTTCTCCCCACCCACTCACCCCACTCCAGTGTGGGGATTGGACCTCAGAGTGCTCCAAAGAATCTTCACTGGTTGCCTGCACCTTAGCTCTGCTGTGATTAATTGGAGGAGGTACCAGTTGCTGGTACCCATCCTCTGGTTTATACATAGGCATCTCCCCTACCCTGGCCTGGCCTTGAGATGGCCTTTGCCCCAGACGCCATGCCCCTGCAGTTTGCACTTTAATTGACGGTAGTTCAGTCAGCATACATGTTTTATGGGGGTTTACTTATCCTTCAACCTTTTTAATTAAATGGAATGTACAATGTATGAGGTTTGGGGGGCACTATAGAAAACAGTAACAGTAGCAGCTACTCGAGCCCAGTCTCCACTGCTAGCCTCCTCTGACAGATTCATGCCTTTGTTCTTGGGTATAGGTCTGTCTGAGCAACTGTGGAGTGGCCTGAGACAGCATGGGCCATGGTAGTGGAGTGAAGGAGGGTCAGGCAAAGGGAGTGTCTATCTTCCCAGGGTTCACATTCACCTTGCTATATCTCACCGTGTCTTTTCTACTTCCCTGTAAATACTTAGTCTTTATTCCCACTGTACAGGCCGTTCTGTCCCCTGTTGCCCCTTTTTTCTTAGTATCTTGAGTTTAGTTCCTCCTTCACCCACCCCCACTCTTACTTAATCCATGCACCACTAGAGGCTCCTGCCGCAGAGGCCACTTGTCCTATGACAGGCGCAGCTAGAACTGAAGGTGCCTCACAGCTGCCTTGTGTCATCAGAGGGCGTGGTCCTTCCGAAGTCTCTGGCCTCTACATCCTTCCTTAGGTATTTTAGGGTGTCTGTGGGAAGCCATCAAGGCAAGAGGGAACTCAGTTGTTTTGTGTGTTAGCCAGGATTTTTGGGAAATTTGCAGAAGGAAAGACCACAGTAACCTAGAGTTAGAGCCTTTCTGTCCCTTTGGCTGACAGACTACCTTTTGTTCCTTAGAGCTGAGGAATCCATGAAGCCAAGATTCTCAAGGACCCTGCTCAGGGTCTTCCACTTAGGCTTCAATTCTCTTCCTTTTCCAAGGGCAGCCTTAGTTCTCACAGCCCTGAAACACACACATAAGTCTCCAACTTTTCCTAGAACCTGTGAGTCCTCCAAAGCACCAGGTGCATCTGGAGACTCTGGGGTGGCTAAATCTTCTCTGCAGTCTCCACAGGACAAGAGTGAAGGTGTTTTATTGCCTAGGGGCTGGGAGAACAATTCCCTGAGCTTTTCTCCTCCCTCCCTCCATCCCTCCATCCCTCCCTTCCTCTTTTAGGAACAGTATTGGCCTTAGCTCCAGGGCCTGGCTGCTGCCTCCCCTCTATCTACTCCTACCAGCTCTTCTGCCTTCATTTGAGCTCTGTTGGGCTTGAGGGTTCTTGTTCTCTGCCCACCCTCCTGTTATCTTTTTTTCTTTTGATCAATTTTTGGGGGGAGGAGTCATCTTTTTTTTTTTTTTTTTTGCCTTTATTTTTTTCCTAAGAAAGCGTTTGCCTTTCTTTCCCTCTCCTTCTAACATAACAATCGTGGTAACAGAATGCAACTGCTGATTTATCGATGTATTTAATGTAAGGAAAAAAGGAAAAAAAGAAAGTGCACCGGACTCTTGCTTTGTTTTTACCATCTGTCTGCCTGAAACAAAATCGGGAAGGAAGCCGGGCGGTGGTGGGCACGCGCAGGCGGATCTCTGTGAGTTCGAGGATAACCTGGTCTGCAGAGCGAGTTCCAGGACAGCCAGGGCTACACAGAGATACCCTATCTTGCAAACAAACAAACAAAAACTGGGAAGAGAGAACCCAGCGAGATACTATGGCACCTCTGACATACCTTCCTCCCCATCTTATTAATGGCACCTCATTATTTTCTCTAACCTTTTCTTGGACACTTGAAGAACCAATTTGGAAAATAACCTGTTTTGTGAACTGTTCCCGCTCAAAGACATGATAACTTATCACACATGACTTCTATCGTTTCTGTGTGCACTGGTGTGGTCTTAGGATCTCTCGGAGTTTCTTGAGACTGGAAAGAGGAATGGCATAGCTGATCTGTTGGAAATGCTATGCAATATTTTTTGCATTTTCCTAGGACTCGTTTACATATTAGTTTCTGAATTGGAGCTGTAATCTAAGCATGAAGAATAAAGATAGAGGGGAGATGGCTCAGCAGTGTAAAGCACTTGCTGCTCTCGCAGAGGACCTGGTTCAATAGCCAGCACACACAGGGTGGCTCACAGCCATCCTCAACTCCAGTTCCAGGGGATCTGATGTCTTCTGGCCTACACATGGTACACATATGTAAGACAGCTGTGTATGGTGACCTGTACCTGCTGTAAGAGTGAGTTTGAGGGGATCCTCAGTATTAGTTTAGCAAGACCGTATCTCCAAAAAGGAAGAAAAATAAATGACTGATTTAACTCAGCTTCAGTCCCAACACCCCCCAAAAAAATATCTTGCCTGGATCTGTTTCTTATTTCTGCTTGAAGTCCTCCCATTCGTCACAGTCTAAAGGAAGCTGAAACACAGCAAGCAAGTAAAACAGGAGAATGGGTAGAGTTACAAGAATCTCAAGTTAGAATGTTCAGAGGACTGGGGTCAGGCAGCCCTTTCTTTCCAAGCCGTCCCTCCTAATTCACCAGTCTCCACCTGTGAGATGAGCCAGGTGTGGCACGCACCTATCATCAGTTGGGGCTAGAGGATCCTCAGGCACGTACCGAGTACCGAGTCTGAGACAGCTGAGCTACAGGAGATACTAGCTTGATCAAATGAAACTGGGTGGCGTTTGCAGATGGGGGAAGAAGCCGTACCAAGGTCTTGGTTGGTCCAGGATGGCCTTAGCCTCCCTAAGCTTACAACACCAGCTGAAACTTGAGCAGCCATTAGGATGACCTTCACAAAGGCTGGAACCTTTCCATTCCAGAAACTTCAGAGCCAATACCACCTTTTCACCACCCATCATGTCCCCTCTTGAGCACACTCCCTGCTCGGCGTCCCTGATTCCACGCAAAAATCCTGTTTGGAAAAGTAAAGGAAAAAAAATCTTCCGGAATGTTTTGCTTTTAATTAATAAGTCTGTAGCTCAACCTCTGATCTCTAGAGGGCAGTCTAAGAATGTTTGTACCCGGCTCACGGGCTAAGCGTCAAGTTTTCAGTCTCTAGTAACTGGTTAAGAGTAAAGGAATTTATTCTATTAGTGTCCTTTACTTTGATATACAAGACCATAATGTTCATGCTTTCGTTAAACTTTTTTAACGAAAAAAGCCATTTTTCTTGTTAAAGTGCGTATTTGTTTTTTGTTTGGTTTTGGTTTTTCAAGATTGGGTTTCTCTGTGTAACAGCCTTGACTGTCCGGGAACTCAATCTGTAGACCAGGCTGGCCTCAAATTCACAGAGATCCGCTTGCCTCTGCCTCCTAAGTGCTGGGATTAAAGGCGTGTGCCACCACACCTGCGCCACCTCAATACACACTGAAAATTTTAAAAGATGTTTTTAAGGATTGGGATTGGTGGTGCACACTTTTAAGCCCAACACGCAAGAATTCTGGGCCAGCCTGGTCTACAAAATCAGTTCCAGGCTAGCCAAGACTACACAGAAAGACCTTGTCTCAAAATAAGTAAAAGACGGATTTTCAGTGCTGTTGGTTTCGCACTTCAGAAATTCACTATGGGAGCCTTCCAGTCACCATTTTATTAAGGCGTCATTTCTTCTGTTATTCTTGGCCCTAAAACAATCAGGGCTCAACAGCTGCAACGCTAAACAACTGCAGAGGCGCGGGACATACCCACAGACCCGGAGGCCACCCGGGGAAACTAGCTTTGGTCGCCTTCGGGACCCTCGTCACCTTCATCAGTGAGGCCTCTCATTGCCCTGCGTAGCTGCGGTCGGCTCTGGTCATCAGTGTGTGTCCACTACCCTAGGAGGGAGAGGCCTAACACCAGCCAGGAGCCGGCGGCGCCCCGCCCCCCGCCTCGTATCCGGCGACCCCGTGACAGCTGCCAATCCTTCTCAGGAGCAGCCGCGAAGCTAGGGGCCAATAGCTGCGGCGCGGGCGAGGGGCGTGAGGACGCCTGCACAACCGAGCACGTCATGGCCAGGCCCCGCCCCGCCCCGCCCCGCCGCGCGGGGAGCTCTTGCCCCGCATGGGGCGGGTGAAATTGTTCCGCTGCGGACACCGAGCCGGGTAAGGGGACCCTGCCACCGGGAGAGACAGGAGGGAGAGCAACGGTGGGACCAAGACGGTCAGTGAAGCTCCAAATCTTAGGAGTAGCAAAGGGACCAGTACCTCCTTTTACGATGTCTGGGTGCTCCTGGGGTCGCAGGGCTACCTTCCAGGTCGAATTCTGGACAGACACACCCTCCTACTTAAAAGTGTTCCGGAAAGTAAGGAGCTTACACCAAAGAGTGGCATTTCAATATTTTTAGCAGGCCACCGCTCCCAAGCCTCGGACCGAGCTGATAAAATCAGGTTGCTGAAATTAAGGGTAGATAGCAGAAAGAGTACAGGTCCCCGTGACCCAGACATAAAGAGCAGAAGAATTCGCATCTATTTCCATCTTCCTGCCTTCCCTATCCGTAACAACCCCACCCCCAGCATCCCAGCAAACAGCAGCTTCTTACCCTTCTCCTCTTGGACCCTCCTGGGTCAGAGAGGCACTGGGCTGTGAAAAAGACGCTGTTGCAGGACAGAGAGCAGAAAAATTAACTTCCTCCTCTAGCCCATCCCGACACCCTGGCCGTTGACTTTTCTCAGTTTGTTGCGGACACTACCAGGTTAGGGTGGAGACGCTGCATTGGGGTTCAGTTCCTAGACGGGGTATTTGTTTTAGAGGGGGTGGAGGGAGAGAACTGCGAAGGCCCGAATGAATGTTATTACTTGTTTACTCTTCATATCAGGTCCTCTGGGTAGTGATGATACAAGTTCAGAGAGGCCTGCTGTGTTGCCCGGGGAGCCGGGAAGCCGGTTAACGACAAGGCCTGGTTGTATAACCCCAAGGCAGTTTGCTTCAAAGATTTGGACTCCTTCACCCCGTTAGGTTCCTGCTCCTTCTTGTCTCTGTTTTCATCAGCCGCACTTTAGAAATAATCACAATCTGGGGGCTGGAGGCATAAAACCTCAGTGGTAGGGCACTTGTCTAACATTCTCAAGGCCTTGGGTTCAATACCCAGTATCATTTCCTTTTTTTTTTTTTTAATAATTGGCAAACCTTCATCTGTCCTTAGGTGCTTTGGGCTGGGGCATTGTTCTAGAAGCCGGTGTACTTTCCCACCGCACTCCACCCCCACTCCCGCTCAAGTGCTCCAAGTTCACTCCCAGAACCCACTGGGACCCCGGATTCTCAGGTCTCCCAAATGTCCCCTCACAGGGTTTTCTTGTTTTGAAACCCAGAATCTTCTTCCTGTAGGTCTGCCACGATGCTGCTGCGGCTGTGTAGAACGGTGGTGATGGTGGGATTTCCTCGGGCCATCAGGTAGGCGGTCCCAGCCCAGCACTTATCGCCCAATCTATCTCATAATTACCTTATCTGGTAGATATTTATCTTATCTGGAAGATAAGGTGGTACAGAGATGACCCTGAAGGAATGAGAAAGCCATATTTCACCGGTCCTACCCATCCGGAAGAAACTAAATCCCAACTGAAAACCAGTGACTAAGGAGGGAGAGGCAGCCACAGACTTTCACTGGTTTTCACTGGACTTTCTGAGGCTAAAAATCTCTTTCTTCCAGGGTCAAGTCAACCCCCTCGAGGCTCTGCTTCCCAGCGTGTTCCACGAATGATTCATTTAAAACTCAGCACCCCAGCCTCACCTGCCCTGATGAGAACTCACAAACTCGGGGATGGAAAGTGGTGGGGGCCCTGCTAGGTCTGGGCGTGGCGCTGGCCTACCATGACCATCGCTGCAGGGTAAGCAGGAAAGGGGCTTCCTTTCCAGAACAAAGGGATCTTACACGCTCTGGCCTGTGGGGGCTCCTAGTTCATACACTGCTGAGATACTATCTGCTCCCTCCCTGTTTCCCAGGCTCAGGCTGTGGATGGGGTCAGAATGGCCTAGAGTGATTTCACGTCTCTTCCTTTTGCCTTCCCCTCCCCTGTCTGTAGGCTGCTCAGGAGTCACCCCGGGTGTACACCAGAGAGGAAGTGAGGTCCCACAACAGCCTTGAAACTGGAGTCTGGGTAACCCTAGGCTCTGAGGTCTTTGATGTCACAAAATTTGTGGACCTGCATCCAGGAGGACCATCCAAACTGATGCTAGCAGCTGGGGGTCCCATAGAACCCTTCTGGGCCCTCTATGCTTCTCACAACCAGCCCCATGTACGTGAGTTACTGGCTGAGTATAAGATTGGGGAACTGAACCCTGAAGAAAATGTCTCCCCCACCTTGGAGGCCTCTGACCCTTATGCCGATGATCCTAGCCGTCATCCAGCCCTGAGGATTAATAGCCAGCGCCCCTTTAATGCAGAGCCTCCCCCTGAACTGCTAACAGAAAACTACATCACACCAAACCCGATTTTCTTCACCCGGAACCACCTGCCTGTACCTAACGTGGACCCAGACACCTATCGCTTGCATATAGTGGGGGCTCCTGGAGGCCAGTCGCTGTCCCTGTCCTTGGATGATTTGTATAAGTTTCCCAAACATGAGGTCACTGTCACTCTGCAGTGTGCTGGCAACCGGCGCGCTGAGATGAACAAGGTTAAGGCGGTGAAGGGCCTCGAGTGGCAGACGGGAGCCATCAGCACCGCACGCTGGGCTGGGGCACGACTCTGCGATGTGTTAGCCCAGGCTGGCCACCGACCCCGTGAAACCGAGGCCCACGTCTGTTTTGAGGGACTGGACTCAGACCCCACTGGGACTGCCTATGGAGCATCTATTCCTCTGGCTCGGGCCTTGGATCCTGAAGCCGAGGTCCTCCTGGCGTATGAAATGAACGGTCAGCCTCTGCCTCGTGACCATGGTTTCCCTGTGCGGGTGGTGGTTCCCGGTGTGGTAGGTGCCCGTCAGGTCAAATGGCTCGGCAGGGTAAGCGTGGAGTCGGAGGAGAGCCACAGCCACTGGCAGCGTCGGGATTACAAAGGCTTCTCCCCATCCGTGGACTGGGACACGGTAGACTTCGATCAAGCTCCATCGATTCAGGAGCTGCCTGTCCAGTCAGCTATCACAGAACCTCAAGACGGGGCAACTGTAGAATCGGGAGAGGTGACTATCAAGGGTTACGCATGGAGCGGCGGTGGCAGGGCCGTGATTCGGGTGGATGTGTCTATAGATGGTGGACTAACCTGGCAGGAAGCTCAGCTAGAGGGAGAGGAGCAGTGTCCCCGGAAGGCCTGGGCTTGGCGAATATGGCATTTGACAGCTCAGGTGCCGGCAGAGCAGAAGGACTTGGAGGTCGTTTGTAAAGCTGTGGACGACAGCTACAACGTGCAGCCAGACACTGTCGCTCCCATCTGGAACCTGAGAGGCGTACTCAGCAATGCCTGGCACCGTGTCCGTGTCCGCGTCGTCCCATGAAAGCATCGAGCAGAGCCATCTGTACCCAGAGAACCACCTAAACTCCTTTCTAACCCATCTTTAACATTTCCTTCCGCCTCTCGGGTCACAACCCTGTGTTTAATGTGTCTTAAGCTGTGCCCAGGCACACACGCTCCTGGCCTCTGACCCTGTGCCAGGAAGGAGAGCTCTTGGAGAGCAGTTCGGAAGACATGTTTTCTCATCCAACCGCACCTAGGCTTCTAAGGCCTCCCCACCCAGGCCTTCTTCAGCCAAGTGTGTGGGAATGTGTAACAAGCGTACTTTCCTATCTTCTGCTGCCTATGGGATGCGAGGGGTTCCCCCTTAGAGCTCTACTTTGAGAAAATACACCAATAAAGTGCCTGTTTAAGATTATGACTGGGATCTCTTGGGTGCAATCTCTGGAAATGAAGGAGCGGGTCTCAACCTAGCTGGTTGACCTGGCGCTACCTCCGAAGAGAGGCGCGATTGTTTTCAAATGTTTGGTACCCTCAAACCGTTCCCACGATTCCTGCTCTCCCGGCAGGACTGACAAATAATGCCAAGAGGTTGAAATCAATATTATCTTGGGGAGGGCGGGGGCAAACCTTGGAACGAGGAGCAGACGTGCCGGGGCACACGGGGCTCCCGTGTGCACCTAGTTTGCAAATTAGATGCAGATGAAGAGATAGCTTTGGCTTAACCTCTGCACGACAGGGCCTTCTGGACTTAAATCTTTCGGCGCTCGGCTATTCTCCCCTAGCTCCTCTCCCTTTTTTTTTTTTTCCTCAGCAGTCTCCCCGGCTTGGGGGCGCTCGGTGTTTGGCCCAGTCGCCTGTCGCCTGGTAGTGGGACCGGAAGTTATTCCGGAGGGGGGGAATGGC
This sequence comes from Arvicola amphibius, assembly GCF_903992535.2. Taxonomy (NCBI): domain Eukaryota; kingdom Metazoa; phylum Chordata; class Mammalia; order Rodentia; family Cricetidae; genus Arvicola; species Arvicola amphibius. Next base: position 31,417,539 of record NC_052063.2, read on the forward strand.
CGTAATAAGGGGGGCTCTGTGGGGGGGCCGGTCCCTCCTCAGGTGAAGCCCCTGATGGAGATGGAGCCGCCACCCCTGAGCGCCCGGATCCCGGCTTCGGCCTGGCTGCCGCCGCCTCAGTGACCCCATCGCCCCCGCGCTGGGCCACCTGGGCCAGAGTGGGGGACTCGCCACCCCTCTTCCCACCCGACACCGCCCTTCTCCCCCAACCCCCAACAGCCTGCGCGCGCGCGGAGACGCCTCAGGTGAGCGAGGGGCGGGGCCCGCGAGGGGCGGGGGCGGGGCCTGGCCTTCGGGGCGGGGCTTTAGCTTGGAGTCGAGCTGGGGAGTCGCAGCCTGGGGGAGGGGCGGGCTGGGTCTGAGGGGCAGGAGCTTGTCCGCGGCACCTTGGCCAGAGACCTCAGAATTGGGGATTGGTCGGAAGACAGGAACTGACCTGTGGGAGGCTCCTGTGTGGGGAAGGGCTAGGATGGAACAGAGGGACAGAGGGACAAAACAAAGCGACCGAGTACCAGAAAAAGCAAGGTGCCCGGGGCTTCATTGAGAAGGTTGGAGGAAAAGGCCAAGGCCTGCCTAGGACTGTCTCCAGGAGGCCGTGACAGAGGGGGAGAAATGGAGAATGGAGCCTGTCTGTCCTACTGTTTGGGTGAGAAGCATAGGGAACCTGAGAAGCAAGGCTGGGAAGGAAAAAGAATCCACTACTCAAAAAAGAAACCACAGACGAAGCCCTATGGTAAACCTCTGGATGGGAGCTACATAAACGAAATGCCACTTTCTAAATATTAAAACCATCCTCATACAGATTCATCTCGGCTTTTTACCCTTTATCTGCTAGAGTGCTTTAGTGGTTTGCTAGGTTGGTTGGTTGATTGGTAAAGTAGCGTGTCTGTGTGTGTGTGTGTGTGTGTGTACAACTGCGTACCAGCGCCAGGTCAACTTTGAAGCTAGTTCTCTCTTTCCATCTTTATGTCAGTTCCAGGGATTGAAGTGATGTCTCCAGGCTCTCAAGGCAAGTGAACCATGGTTGATTTTTTGAGACAGGGTCTCATGTAACCCAGGCTGGGCCTGAAGCATGAAACTCATGATGGCCTCTAACCCCTGAACTTGTGGTGATTCCCCTACCTTGGCTTCTGAATGCAGCTGCAGTGCAGCTGTGATGTTTTTCTGTGGGGTTTTGCTTATTTGGTTGGTTGATTGCCTGGGTGGGGCTTTGGCTGGTTGATTTGTTTGAGACAGTCCCACTAGATAGCCCTCACTGGCCAGAAACTCACACTGTAGACCAGGCAGGCCTTAAACTCACAGAGATCCATTCATCTGCCTCTGCCTCCTGATTGCAGGAATTAGAGGCATATGTGCCACCATGCTCAGCTGTTGGTTTTAGGCCAGGATCTCACGTTTTCTGAGAAGGCTTCATTTTTGTTATAGCTAAGGATGGTTTTGAACTTCTGAGCCTTATGCCTCCATTTCCCAAGTGTTGGGATTACAGGCCCTCAACATGTGAGTCTTGCTGTTTGTCTTATTTAAATCGTGACTAGCCTTTTCTTGGGATTAGTGGAATATTCAATGGAATGTGGACTTTTTTTTGGGGGGGGGTTCAAGACAGGGTTTCTCTGTAGCTTTGGAGCCTGTCCTGGAACTAGCTCTTGTAGACCAGGCTGGCCTCGAACTCACAGAGATCCGCCTGCCTCTGCCTCCCGAATGCTGGGATTAAAGGCGTTCCACCACCGCCCAGCAGAATGTGGATTTTTTGATAAGAAATAAGGTACCCCATCTGTTCATCCGAGGCTGAGAATCTTCCAACTGCTTCTAGGCAGGTTTGGAGGATCACCAGCTAATGCGTGCAAAGTTCTGCCCACCTTCTCTCGGCACACGCGTTTTCCTCAGAAGTGGTGGTAGGGACTGAGAAGTGGTGGTAGGCACTGTTGCACACAGCAGCCTGAACAGTTCTTTAATCTCTGAAGGGCTTAAACTCTGGTAAAACCTTTTTTTGGTTTCAAGACAGAATTTCAGGCGGGGCGGTGGAGGCAGAGGCAGGCAGATCTCTGTGAGTTCGAGGCCAGCCTGGTCTACAAGAGCCAGTTCTAGGACAGGCTCTAGAAACTACAGGGAAACCCTGTCTCGAAAAACCAAAAAAAAAAAAAAAAAAGGCAAAATTTCCAGATGAGCCAGTATGAAGAGAATTGATGACTGGCAACCAAACTTTTGTTCTTTGCTTGATTTTTGTTTTTTTTTAGGTTTTTTTTTGAAGACAGGGTTTCTCTGAGTACCCCTGGCCATCCTGGTGGCTGCTCTGTAGACCAGGCTGGCCTCCAACTCAGAGATCTGCCTGCCTCTGCTTCCCAAGTGCTGGGATTAAAGGTGTGCACCACCACCCGGCTGCTATTACCAAGCTTTAATGACCTAGCTCGAGTTCAATCCCTAGGACTCACAGGGTGAAAGGTAGAGCCAACCCTGCAAGTTGTCCTCTAATCTCCAGATACATGCTGTGCTACATATATGCTGTGATACACACGTGCTATGACACACATGCTGTGGCACGCACACGTGCTGTGACACATACATGCTGTGACACACGCATGTGCTCTCTCTCTCACACACACACACAGAGTGTTTGCCCTGCAATCCCAAGGACTTGAGTTTGAATCTCCAGCATCCGTGTAAACGCCAAAGCCACAACACACCCCTGTAATCTCACTGTGCAGGTGGAGCACAGACCAGAGACAGGTGGATTCATGGACTTATTAGCCAACCAGCCCAACCCATTAATAACTTCCAGGTTCAGTGAGAGACTGTGTCTCAAAAAATAGGGTGGAAGCTGGAGAGATGGCTCAGCGGTTAAGAGCACTGACTACTCTTGCAGAGGACCTGAGTTCAATTCCCAGCAACCACATGGTGGCTCACAACCATCTATAAGGAATCTCCGGTACAAAAATAAAATCTCCTTGTATTCAAATTTAAAAAAAAACAAAAACCAAGCATGTTTTGGTTGGTAGGTGTCTATATAATGCCCAGCTAGTGATTCCTCACCTCTTCATGGGTAGTAGTAGGTCACAGTCTTCCTTGGTGGTGTAGTGTAGACTTCCAACAGTCTGAAGCCAGAGAATCCAGGCAGTTCCTTAGTTCATAAGAATACAAGAGGGGCCAGGCAGTGGTGGTGCACGCCTTTAATCCCAGCCCACAGGAGGTAGAGGCAGGTGGATCTCTGTGAGTTCGAGGCCTGGTTTACAAAGTAAGTTCCAGGACTGTTTCACAGACAAACCCTGTCTCAAACAAACAAACAAACAAAGAATAGTAAGAGGGGTGGGTGTCTCAAACCAAAATTGTCTTAGGAGAAACTGAGTTTTCCAGAAGAAGCAGGGGAGGCTTCTCTGGAGCTTCTGCACTGGTGATCAGAGCTGCCTTTGTGCAAGCAGCTTCAGAAGTTCATATTGCCCCAACCGTTAGAAATTGGTGCCACAAACACGCTGATGCCTGAGGGCAGTGAGTTCAAGCGCAGCTTCTGAGCAACCCCTTTCACCTCAGAAAATTAAGAGTAACGCATATTCCAAGACGTGACCTTTTTTCCAAACTTGTCACTTTTGAAGCCAAAGATTATCTCTTTCAGGTATTTGAAATTATGTAGAAGTCTTGACTGGGGTAGGGTGGCAGAAAATTGGGGGATACAGAAAATACTGTCTTTGGTGGCAATGCCAGACAGAAATCTCTGATACATGCTGGTCCAAAGAGTCCACTGTTGTTGTTTTTGCAACTGAATTTTTCTTTTTATTTCCTCTTAGTTTGAAATCTGTTAACTTATACTTTTTTTTCAGCATGGGAGAAACTTATCCCATGTTTTTCCCTGCCCCCCATGTCCCACCCACAATCCACAAAAGAATTCTTTTCTCTCAAATGTCATACACTTTATCCGCCTTACTTCCACTCCCTCTTTACATACAGTGTGTGGGCGCGCATCCACGCTGCTCGCTAAGGACGCTAAGGAAGGATAAGCATTGTTGGCAGGAACATCTAACCTCCATTCACTCATTTTGCTTGTGTGACAATACAGTGTCAGAGGAGGGGAGCCTCCCCTTCCCTATGGGTCTCGTGCTTCTGCCGGCTGGAGACTCTGCTAGCTTTGAGTGCCAGGCTGTTGATTTGCCCCTTCTTCTCAGAAGCATCATAGACTTTGTCCTGGAAACAGAGAGACAGGGTCAAAATCTGCCAGACAAAAACATCTAAGAACGTGTGAGGTGGACGTGAACCTGGTCCCTAGGGAAGACGGACCTTGTCGGTACTTGTCAGCACCAACCTTACACTGGCTGGTGCTGATGTTAGCATAAAAAGATCCAGTGAGGCCGGGCGGTGGTGGCACACGCCTTTAATCCCAGCACTCGGGAGGCAGAGGCAGGCGGATCTCTGTGAGTTCGAGACCAGCCTGGTCTACAAGAGCTAGTTCCAGGACAGGCTCCAAAGCCACAGAGAAACCCTGTCTCGAAAAACCAAAAAAAAAAAAAAAAAAAAAAGATCCAGTGAGTACCGGTTTGTCATTGTTCTCGAGCTCACAGTTTCTGAAAAGACACAAGAAGACCAAGGGGGATTATTCTTTATAAATCGCGTGTTTTCAGTTCAAGGATTTAAGTCCCTGTTCAGAGACCTAAAAACCATCCATGGGCTAAGTGTGAGACTGGAGTTCCGCTCTTAGCTTCCACAGAAATGCCAGCAGAGGTGGCTCACGTGTAGTCCCAGCACACTACACAGACGTGGGAACCCCAGGACAAATTGGCTCATGCATTGGCTAAATTAGGGAGTTCTGAGTTTGACTGAGAGACCCTGACTCAGTACATATATGGGGGAGAGAGAAAGACACCCAACAACACTCCCGGCTCCGTGTGCACATGTGCACACACGCATGCACCCGCAGGAATGTGAATGCGCATACATTCACACAAAATGAGAAACAGAAAACAGAGTTCCCCAAGCTTTCCAGCTGGGATAAGATTAAACGCCACGGCAGAAGCCTCTGCTCCATTTCTGCTACTTGTTAACCAGATAAGTGGCTTTTGGCTTGGTTTGGTCTCCAAAAGATTAGGGATCAACTTTCAGCTCCGTTCCATCTCTAAGCTCTGGAGGCCTCTGCCTTGGGCCTGGTTTAGGAAGCAAAGAGGCTTACCAAAGTAGCTTACCACAAGCAAGAATCTTCGTTACCCAAGGAGTCTGGAAACGTCTTTTCTGGCCCAAGCTACAGTGAGCTCTTCAGAGCAGCATGTACCGGGGAACTTCTGGCCAGGTTCATACCAAAGACAACGTTTTCTACCTTTTCAAAGCTCTACCACCCTTCTCCAATCAAGGCGTCTATGTGATTCCAACCACCTACTTGTGAAATCTTTGTAGCACAGATCAATGCCAGCATGTTGACACACAGCTATAACTCATCTGAATATGCAGGAGGCTGAGGCAGGAGAATTGCTGTGACTTACAGGCCAGTGTAGGCTATAAAGCTCAGACTAGGTTGGACTCCATATCAAGATTCTGTTGGGCAAGTGAGACGGCTCCGCAGGTCAAGGCATACGCTGCCAAGCCTGACGACTTGCGCTCTGTCCTGGAGCCCGCACGGTAGAAAGAGAAAACCAACTCCGCCAGTTGTCTTCCGACCTCCACACGCGCTCATACACAGTCACAAAAGTAAAAATGAGAAAAATGTAATTTAGGAGCTAGAGAGATGGCTCTGTGCTTAGCAGCACAGGCTGCTCCTCCAATGGACCTGGGTTCAATTCCCAGCCCTGATGTGGTGTGGTTCATCTTCTATAACTTCAGTTCCAGGAGATCTGACACCATCTTCTGCCCTCTTCAGACACCAGGCACACGTGTGGTGCACAGACGTACATGTATTCAAAACACGCATACACATAAAATATGACTGAAAAAATCTTACTGTAATAAAAAAAAGGATTTTGTCAGGGGGCACCTGCAAGCTGGCTCAGCAGGTAGAAGTATTTGCCACTAAGCCTGATGCCCTGAGTTCAAGCTCTGGAGCCTACATGGTAGGAGGAGAAAACTGACTCCTAGGAGTCAGCTTACAGCATCCCCCCGTGTGCTGCAGCATAAATGCCCGTGCACATGCACAACACAACAAAACCAAACCAAAAATTTTAAAATAAAAAAATGAAAAAAATGTAAAGATAGTCTCAGGGCTGGAGAGGTGACTTAGCTGTTCAGAGCTCTGTCAGCTCTTCCGGATGACCTAAGTTTAGGTCCCAGCACCCACGTAGAGGAGTTAACAGCTACCTGTCACTCCAGCTGCAGGGGGATATAGCACCTCTGGTCTCATGCACTGACACATAAGTAGACACAGACACATACATGTATTTTTTCTGAACTGTATGTACAGGTGCGGTATGCACATGAGTGCAGGCATGTGTGAAGGCCAGAAGAGTTGGATTTCCTGGAACCGGGGTTGCAGGTGGCTGGACTCTGATATGGGTGCTAGGACCTCAGGTTTCTGCTTACCCATCTCTCCAGCCCCTCATACATATAATTTAAAATAACAAAATGCTCTTTTTTAAAATGAACTTACTTATTTTGTCTTACGGGTGTTTTGCCTGCGTGTCTGTGTTGTATGTGTATGCAGTGCCTGAACCATCCAGAAGAGGGCAGCAGGTCCCCTGGAAGCAGAATCACCTGGGTGCTGGGAATCAAACCCAGGTCTGTGCTCTTGATCACTGAGCCATTGCTCCAACCCCTAGAACAGTAACATATTCTTAAGAGGCTTACTTGGGACTGGAGTGAGAGTAAGCATAAGTACTTGTGCTCAAACCCCTGGGATCTATGTTTTAAAAAGTTAGAATAAACAAATCACCAGGTAAGATGGCTCAGTCTTAACCCCAGCATTGGGGAGACAGGGACAAGAGGATCCCTGAGGCTCATTAGCCAGCTACACTAACTTCTTGCCCAGTTTCAGGTCAATGAGAGGCCCTGTCTTAAAAGTCAGGGTACAGCTGAATCAAGGGGTGAAGGCACTTGCTGTCAAGCCAACATCAGTTCATTTTCACGGCCCTGCATAGTAGAGGGAACGGGCCAACTCCTTCAAGTTGCCCTCTGACCTCTACATGTGCCCCCACAACACACACACATGCTTACACACATGCACAGATAAATAGAAATGACAGCCAAAGTTGTCCTCTGCCTACCCAAGTGAGCACACATGCCCATTCCAAAGCAAGCACACATGCTCTTGCCCAAGTAAGCACACTTGCCCTGGCCCAAGTGAGCACACATGCCCATGACCAAGTGTGCACACATGCACATTCACCACACACATAAGTAAGAATTAAAAAGGACTCTGCCGTTGGGCGGTGGTGGCACACACCTTTAATCCCAGCACTCGGGAGGCAGAGGCACAGACAGATCGCTCTAAGTTTGAGGCCAGCCTGGTTGACGACAAGAGTGAGTTCCAGGACAGCCAGGGCTGTTACACAGAGAAGCCCTGTCTCGAAAAACCAAAAGAAACAAACAAGCAAACAAAGGGCTCTGCCTTGAAAACAAAAAATGAATAAAAAGCTAAGAATTAATCAAGCTCACACTGAGTTCCCCTACACTACTTTCTCTACACCTCTAAGCTTACAGTTGAACAGTAGTGACCCTAAAGGGTCGTTCCATAAACACAAGGCTTGGATACTCAGAGGCATAGCCACAAGACTTAGAAGGCATCATCTTTTGTGCCCTATACCCTGTGATTTAAAGTAACTAGTTTGGCCTTTTTCCTTCGTTTCTAAAATTCCGAAATGAGATATAGATTGGGGGGAGTACAGTGGGGAGATTCCGGTCCTTGCAGTAAACCTGAGCTCTCTCTTCTGCAGTCTCCATGGGGAGGATAGGGAAGCAGAAGGAATGAAAGGAAAGATGCAGCCGTCTGAGATCTAAAAGGAGACAACGGGTGACAAGTCCCCCTGCCCTGGTGTTGTTTTTGCACCCTTTGCTTCTTACTTGAAAGACTGGCTATTCCTAGTGTGACCTGGGACTCTGTCCCTGCTGTCCTGCTCCTAAGGCACTTGGATCCCAACTCTTAGCTTCTTTACTGGTTTATAAACACACAGGAAGAGCCTGTTTGCTCAGCCTGGAAAGGGCTGTGCGTAGTGATATTTCCTGTGTGCAGCCAACTACACGAGACATTTGTTGTGTTCCCGCTCCAGCCCGGTTCTGTGGAGCCCCCGAGGGAAGCAGAGCTAGCTTCAGCTATCTTTGCTCACATTTCATTCTGTCTGGGGAGGCACACACAGGAGAGGATGATGCTGTAGGTCTGGTCTACTCAAGACTCTGGAAACTTCGTATGAACTTGTTGAGTGCTACCGAATTCCACCACAAACTCAGGTCCCAAGTGTCTCCACACCTCCCTGCTGTCCTTTGGAAGAAATAACCCAAAGTATAGCCTGGGGCCATACCACTTGTCTGCCTTGGTGGTCCTCCCAAATGCTTTTCTGCCCATTAGACCACAAGGAGTGTGTTTCAAATCCCCAGATTTTGATATCATTCCTTTAAACTGGATTCTCTGGCAGATTTGAACAGTTTTGCTCACTGAAGATAACCATACTATTTCAGCCTATTAAAGCTAGTCCATTGCAGGACAAGGTGGTTCATGCCTGTAAAATCCCAGCATTTGGATATAAATTTGAGGCCAGCCTAGTCTTCAGTTCTGGGACAGCCTTGGCTACAGAGTGAAACTTCATCTGTAAACAGATAAACAAATAAGACCCGGTGCCACACAGCCCATAATACCAGCATGGGGGAGGGGCCTATAATACCAGCATTGGGGGAGGGGCCTATAATACCAGCATTTTGGGGGGGTTAATTCTTGAAGGTTGCTCTAGGTCACATAGCAAGTCTCCAGGCCAGCCGAGGGTACACAAAACCTTATCTCAAAAGTTTAACAAAAGACCACCAAAAAAAATAGCCAGGTGGTTGCATTTAATCCCAACTCAGAAGCAGAAGGATCCCTGGGTTCAAGACCAGCCTGGTCTACAGAGCGAGTTCCAGGACAGCCAGGGCTACACAGAGAAACCCTGTCTCGAAAACCAAACAAGAACAACAATGTCCATTTATTTATTCCATGGAGAAAATTTTGTTTTCTCATATTGTTTTTCCTAAATAGTTAGAGCCATCGAATATTTGGGGAACAGGAGTGGCAGGGTGGACCTGCCCTAGGAAGTCAGACCTGGACTGACCTCACTGCCCCTTATTTTAAGTCAGTAGGGAGTCCTCTCTCGAAAGGATGCCACTGTCAGCCATTCCTGCTCACAGGTGGGCAGAAGTCAGTGCCGTGGAGGACTTTGGTTATGTTGGCAAGTAATTCAGAACACGGTGAGAGGACCGGTGAGATGCCTCCGTGGGTAAAGATGCTTACTGCCGAAGCTTTGATGCCTGAACCCCACATGGTGGAAAGGGAACCAGCTCCTACTGGTTCCCTCTGACCCACAGGCTTGCCGTGGCCTCTCTCTCTCTCCGTCTCTCTCTCACACACATACTCACCATACACAACACACACAACACACACAAACACACAACATACACACAAATAATTTTTTTTTTTTTTTTTTTTTTTTTGGTTTTTCGAGACAGGGTGTCTCTGTAGCTTTGGAGCCTGTTCTGGCACTACCTCTTTTTTTTTGTTTTTGTTTTTGTTTTTGTTTTTCGAGACAGGGTTTCTCTGCAGCTTTAGAGCCTGTCCTGGAGCTAGCTCTTGTAGACCAGGCTGGTCTTGAACTCAGAGATCCGCCTGCCTCTGCCTCCCGAGTGCTGGGATTAAAGGCGTGCGCCACCACCGCCCGGCTACCTGGCACTACCTCTTATAGACCAAGCTGGCCTCGAACTCACAGAGATCCGCCTGCCTCTGCCTCCCAAGTGCTAGGACTAAAGGCGTGTGCCACCACCGCCCGGCCTCACACAAATAATTTTAAAGAAATAATAATAAAAAAAAAAAACATGAGGGGAGGCTTGCCTGGCATGTCCAAAGACCAGGCTTTAGTCCGTAGCATGGGGGGAGGGTTCCTCTCTTTCACCCTGAGATCACCATGACTGATACTCATCCCTTACAGAAGTGCTTCCTTCTTAGTGGGGAGGAGGGGGACAGACTGGCTCTTTCTAGTTGCTCTGCAACTCACTGAGCTGAACAATACTCTACGTGTCTCCCTTGTAGCAACGAATTCTAATTGGTCTTAATAATAAAACCTCGGAGTCAGCTAGGGGGGGGGGGGTGGTGAAAGCGAAGGATCAGAGGAGCAGAGCTGCTGGCCACTAGAGTTCTTATCTCTACCAAGCCTGTCCTCAGGCTGACTGCCTAGACTGCAGCCTCGGACTGTGGCTCAGACTGCACTGAGCTCCTGTTCCCTCCCAATTTATATTCCTCTCTCTGCCCAGCCTTATCACTCCCGACTCCACCTCCCTAGTGCTGGGATTAAAGGCGTGTGATTACAAATGCTGGGATCTCTTTTGTGTGAGCTTTGTTTAGCTTTTACACAGATTCAATCTCAGAAGGCCCAGGGTGGCCTTGAAGTAACAGAGGCCCTCCGCCTCTCTCACCCGAATTCTGGGACCAGAGGTGTATGCTGCCACTCCCTGGCCCCTAGTGGCTTAGCTCTGCACTCTAAAACACAAACAGAAGATCACTACACGCCATCACTGTGTGGCATTATGATTTTGCTTTTGTTTTGAGTCAAGGTCTTGCTGTGTAGCTCAGGCTGGCCCCCAGACTCATAGCACTTCTCTTGTCTCAGCCTTTCAAGTGCTGGAAATTCAGGAGTGTGCTGATGTGTGTGTGTGTGTGTATGTGTGTGTGTGTGCACGCGCACTCGATCATGCGCTCGATCATGTTTGTGCACGTGTGTGTTTGTGCACGTGTGTACATGTGCGTGTGTGGACAAGGCTGGCTTTGTAGTCCTAGTAATCACTATATTGCCCAGGCTGACCTAGACTCATGGCAATACTCTTGCCTCAGTCTCTCCCAATTGATGGGATTACAGGTGTGTACCACCAGGCCCAATGTATTCATGTTGCTTTAAACCATTTTCCTTCCCATTTGAGATCTTTGAGCCAAGTTTATATTGGATTGCTAGCTTCTTTCTCCATATACTACCTAGTACAGTATCTGACAGGGTGTCTCAGGCAGGCTTTGCCTAAATTAACCCAGTTTCTCTAAGGAGACAGTTGCTTGCCCGCTGGCATAAGGAGGAGGAGCTTTGAGGGGTGGCGAGTGGGAACGCAGAGAGTCATGTGCTGTGGGAAGCTTTGGGCAAAGAGTAAAGTCCATCTACTGTTTGGCTTTCAGAAAACAAACACTGAGTGCTGGGTGGTCGAGGCATACGCCTTTAATCCCAGCACTCAGGAGGCAGAGGCAGGTGGGTCTCTGTGAGTTTGAGGCCAGCCTGGTCTACAAAGCAAATTCCGGAACAGGCTCCAAAGCTACAGAGAAACCCTGTCTCAAAAAACCAAAAACAGAAAGAAAGAAAGAAAGAGAGAGAGAGAGAGAGAGGGAGGGAGGGAGGGAGGGAGGAAGGAAGGAAGGAAGGAAGGAAGAAAGAAAGAAAGAAAGAGAGACAGAGAGAGAGAAAGAAAGAAAGGAAGGAAGGAGGGCTGGAGAGATGGTTCAGTGGTTAAGAGCACTGACTGCTCTTCCAGAGGTCCTGAGTTCAATTCCCAGCAACCACATGGTGGCTCACAACCATCTGTAATGAGATCTGGTGCCCTCCTCTGGCATGTGGGCATACATGGAGGCAGAATGTTGTATACATAATAAATAAAATCTTTGAAAAAAAAAAAAGGAAGGAAAAGAAAAAGAAACCTTTTTCTACAAGAGTCACTCTAAAGAAAAACTTTTAATGTATTTAATTATTTATTTGCTTATTTATTTTGCTTTGCTTTGTTTTATATTGTTTGAGACAAGGTCTTTTGGAGCCCAGGGTGGCTTTAAACTCAGTTTTGCATCTGAGAAAGACCTTAAACTTCTGTCCTCTTGCCTCCATCTCCTGAACGCTAGAATGACAGGTGAGCCACTGTGGCAGGAATTCAGCTCCATCAACTGAGCTGTAGCCCCAGCCCTGGCCTAGCTTCTCAAAGGAAGCCATCCAGTGTAAAGGAAAGAGCACACCTCAGAGACACGGAGCTGTGGGTGTCTCGGTGGCTAGGAACATGTGGGCATGCTCTGCTCTTGCAGAGGACCCAGTGCCTGCATTGGGTGGCATGCAATTGTAACTCCAGCTCCGGGAGAGTCCAGTGCTTCTGGCCTCCCAGGACACATGCATTCATGTGCACGCACGTGCACACACAAACACACACACACACACACACTTTAAAAATAATAATAAAATAAATAAAGGAAGAGCGTGCCTCGGAGAACAGGACAGTTGTGTTCTAATTCTGGTTTCAGTGCTGACAAGCCTTGGGGCATCAGCTTAACTGCTTTAAGGCTCAGTTTTTCCAAACAGAAAACGGGAACAGCCTCTCCCTTCTGCACAGGGGAGGGGACATTTGAGGACAGTCATGCGTAACACTTTGATCTTTGTAGTTGTTTTTGAAAGAAGTCCCAAAGGCCATTGGTGGAGCCGATGGTTTCTGAGCAGAACCTGGTCTCCTGTGCCTTGGGATCTCTGGCCACCTCGAGATTTGTGGTAGTTCCAAAGGGTGTGAGTTGTCTGTCGGGGCACACTCCGACTTGTCTAATCATTGCCCCCTGGGGAAGTTTAAGCAACCACTTAGACTCGTGGCTTGTGGGAACTGGAAACGCAGGTCAGAACCGTGGCTTGTTTTAAAACAAGGTTGGTTTTGACCTCTAAGTAGCTGAGAATAGCCTCAAACTACTGATCCTCCTGCCTCCAACCCCCAAGCACCAGGATTACATAAGTGCACCACTATACCTGGTTTAAATGCTTGTCATTCTTTTTTTTTTTAAAAGATTTATTTATATATCTATTAGGTATACATTCTGCCTCCATGTACGCCCGCACACCAGAAGAGGGCACCAGATCTCATTACAGACGGTTGTGAGCCATCATGTGGTTGCTGGGAATTGAACTCAGGATCTCTGGAAGAGCAGCCAGTGCTCTTAACCACTGAGCCATCTCTCCAGCCCCCACATAGGTTTTTTTAAAGATGCATTTATTTCATTATATGTGTGTGTGTGCTTACCTGTATGTGAAGTACACCGTGTGTGCGCGGTGCCCCTGGAGTTCCAAGGAGGACATCTGGTTTTCTTTTGGGATTTTTATTTTTATTTTATATGTAAGAGTGTTTGCCTAGATGAATGTCTGTGCTCCGTGTGTGCAGTGCCCACAGAGGCTGGAGGAGAACATGGAATCCATGGAATCCATGGGATCCATGGGACTAGAGACACAGACAGCTTTGGGCAGCTATGCAAGCACTGGGAATTAAGCCCAGGTCCTCTGGAAGAGCAACCAGGGCTCTTAACCACAGAGCCATCTCTCCAGCACCAAGATCTTTTTCTATAGTGTTTCTCTGTGTAGCTCTGGCTGTCCTGGAACTCCAATTGTAGACCAGGCTGGCCTCAAACTCACAGAGATCTGCCTGCCTCTGTCTCTTGAGTGCTGGGATTAAAGGCCTGTGCCACCACCTCCCAGTTCTCTCTCTCTATCTTTCTCTCTCTCTCTCTCTCTCTCCACACACACACACACACACACATACGCACAGGGTCTTATTATGTAGCCTAGAACTAGATTTCATAGACCAGGCTGGCCTTGAAATAAGAGACCCATTTATCTTTGCCTCCCAAGTGCTGGGATCGCAGACATAAACCACCACGCCTACCTCTAAATATAATTTTTTCTTGTCCTCCTCCCAAGGACTCCACTGCAATAAATTATCACTTTAATGGTTTAATACTCTGCTATTTAATTTCTCATAAATAGACTAGCATGCATTTTAAAATTCTTTCTGACCAGGCGGTGGTGGCCTACACCTTTAATCTCAGTACCCAGAAGACAAAAGGCAGGCAGATCTCTATGAGTTCAAAGCCAGCCTGGTCTACATCTTGAGTTCTAGGACAGCCAGGGCTACACAGAAAAAAAAAAAAAACCAAATCAAAACAAAAAACCAACTCTTTCTTTCTTAATTATTTATTTTTTGAGACAGGATTTCATGTAGCCCAGGCTGGCCTCATACTCACTATGTAGCTGAGGTTAGTCTTGAACCCCTGATCCTCCTCCTTCTTCTTCCTAAGTGTTAACATGTGTATGCGCTGTTTTTTTTTTTTCTTTAAAATAAACATAGTGGGGCTGGAGAAATGGTTCAGAGATTAAGAGCAATTATTGTGTTGCAAAAGACCAGTGTTCAGTCCCAAAGCCCAGATAATGGCTCATAAACATCTGTAACTCTGGTTTTGGGTGATTCACTGCCCTCTTCTGGCCTTCTCAGACACTGCACCCATGTGGCACAAATACATACATGCTGGCGTAACACTCATACACACCAAATAAAATTTAAACATATTTTTAAAAATTAAAAGGAAGTTGGGAGGCGGTGGTATATGTTTTTAATCCCAGCACTCCGGAGGAAGAGACGGGGGGTGGTTCTCTGTGAGTTCAAGCCAACCTGATCTACAGCTCAAGTTCCAGGACAGCTAGGGTTACACAAAGAAATTTTGCCTTGAAAAACAAAATATAAATAAATAAAAATTTTAAAAATAAAATAAGTTGAGCGATGGTAGTACATGCCTTTAATCCCAGCACTTGGGAGGCAGGGACAGGTAGATCTCTGTGAGTTTGAGACCAGCCAAGTCTATAGAGCGAGTTCCAGGACAGGCTCCAAAGCTACAGAGAAACCCTGTCTTCAAAAAAAAACAAAAAAAAAAAAAACCTAAGAAACAAAAATCAAAACAAATAAATAAATAGAATAAACATCAACCAGGGAAAAGCCATTTGAAAGTCTACGCATGGGAGTCAGGTGTGGTGATGCAGAACTTTAATCCAGCATTTGGGAGACAGAGACAGACAGATCTCTGAGTTTGAGGCCAGCCTGAAGCCTGGTCTACACAGAAAGTTCCAGGACAGCCAGAGTTATATAGAAAGCCTGTAAATTTAGGCATGAGGTGTAGAGGTGGTACAGCGTTTGCCTAGCATGGGTGAGGCCATGGATTTGATCTTCAGCACACGCAGATAAAATGTTTATTATATCTTCAACAGAGTTCTCAGTGAACCTCGAGGGGGGCTTCTCGCCTGTCACCCTACCTTCTGCTACACACACCCCAAAAGAAAAATACCTATAAATAACCGAGTATGGCTTTTTCCCCTACCTAAATCTCATTACATAGTCCAGGCTAACCTGGAACCCAAGACCCTGCAGCCCTCACCTCCTAGTGCAGGAATTGCAGGCGTGCAGCCGCATCCATGGTCCGACTCAGCTTCATTTCCCTCCTACCCTTTAGCTGAAGTCTGCCCCTTCTGCGATGCTGTTTCTTTGCTTCTCTAGGGCAGAAGTGCAACCCACCTGCTACATCAGCCCCACTGAAGAGCAAGGGCACACCCCAAAATCCAGAACCACTTGGCTAAAGTGATGTAACTGTGTCTATCTCAGAAGCTTAAGAGTCCTAAAGAACTTACGAGGCAGAGACAGGCACGCATACAGTGAGTTCCAGGCCAGCCAGGGATACAAGTCTCAGCGAATAAATAAATAAATAAATAAATAAATAAATAAATAAATGAATAAATAAGTAAGTAAAATAAATAAATAAATGTGGGCTGAAGGAAATCTCTGCGTTTATAAATCAGGATGCATTGTCTACTTCCCAGGACCAAAAAAATAAGTTTTTGTTCTGACCCTTTAGACTTCTTATTTATTCCAGAATGTAAAAAACAAACACAAACAAACAAACAAAGCACCTCATCCTTCCCCAGCTGTGGCTCTAACGGCCAGCCTCTCCTCTCTCAACAGGATCTTTTTAGGATGGACATGGAAGACTGCAATGGCCGCTCCTGTATGTCTGGTATGCCTGCTGTGTGTTCCGTTCGGATGGGCGTGGGAGCAGACACTGTCCTGTGGATGAAGGCAGAGAGCCTTCAGCCCTGGCACACGACTTCTACTTGACTAAATGTCAGTCGCAGCTGCCCCTCAGGGCGGCCGTGCTTGGAGGTAGTGTGCATTCCCCTGTGGTTTTATATTCCTAACGGTGGTTCTTTTCTGTACCATGGAGAGGGAACGGAATAAAGATGGGAATTATGAAACGGACGACCCAGAGCAAGTGGGTGGGAGGAAAATGTGGTTCTTTCTCCTGTGTTACCAGAACAGAATTCTGTCCCATCCAAGTAGAGTGGACCATCTTCAAAAGCCTTAAAGTAGGCTGGGAGGTGTGGCGCTCGCCTTTAATCCCAGCATTTGGGAGGCAGAGGCAGGCGGATCTCTGTGAGTTCAAGCCAGCTTGGTCTACAAAGTGAGTTCCAGAACAGTCAAGGCTACACTGAGAAACCCTGTCTCGAAAAACCACTATAATATTTGTGTGTGTGTGTGTACACACACATATATATGTATATGTATTATACACATATATGTCTTATATACATATATATTAACTTTAGCATGTCAGGATCAAAGAAACAGGTGTGGTATGATATGGTATCATGCAGCTATAATTCTAGTACTTGGGAGGTTAACACAAGATCATGAGTTCCGAATCATCCATACTTGTGAGCCAAGATCCTAACTAAAGTTAAAAATAAAATGGCTGGGGGCTGGAGAGATGGCTCAGAGGTTAAGAGCATTTCCTGCTCTTCCAAAGGTCCTGAGTTCAATTCCCGGCAACCACATGGTGGCTCACAACCATCTGTAATGAGGTCTGGCGCCCTCTTCTGGCATTCAGGTATACACACAGACAGAATATTGTATACATAAAAAAATTAAATAAATAAACAAACAAATAAATAAATAAATATAAAAATAAATAAATAAAATGGCTGAGCCTGGCAAGGTGGAGCAGAAGCAGGCAGATCTCTGTAAGTTCCAGGCCAGCCTGGTCTGCATGAGCAGTTCCAGGCCAGCCAAGGGTGTATCACAGCCCTTACCTGAAAGCATCAGCAACCAAACATGGCAGCGACTGTGGTAAGCCATGGTCTCAACACCCAGGAGCTGGACGCAGGAGGTTCATGAACTCAAGGCTTACACTGCATATTAAGAGCCCGTCTCAGCCCGGCAGTGGTGGCGCACGCCTTTAATCCCAGCACTACCACTCAGGACACAGAGTCAGGCGGATCTCTGTGAGTTCGAGGCCAGACTGGTCTACAGAATGAGTTTCAGGATTGGCTCCAAAGCTTCACAGAGAAACCTTGTCTCGAAAATCCAAACCAAACCAACAAACAAACAAACAAAAAAAATCTGTCTCAGTAAAACAAGTCCAGGTACTATTGTGGAAATGAGCTATACGGTGTTCTACTAATTTTGTTTAAAGTGCAACCAGTGAAGGGATTCTTGACTTGCACTGATGGAAATAGCAAAGTCAGTCAGACACACCTAAGACCCATGGTCCTCATCTGGGTAATCACAGAAAGACTCTGACTCTGGAGAAACTGGATTAGGTACGGGCATGCAGTGCTTGCCGCATGCTGGGCAGAATGACACAGTTCAGATGGGCTGATTCAATTGAAAGAAGCCCTTCAGGCCTGGCGGTGTTAGCTTAATGCCTTTAACCACAGCACTCGGGAGGCAGAGGCAGATGGATCACTGTGAGTTCGAGGCCAGCCTGGTCTACAGAGCTAGTTCCTGGACAAGTAGGGCTACAGAGAAACCTGTTGAAGGAAGGAAGGAAGGAAGGAAGGAAGGAAGGAAGGAAGGAAGGAAGGAAGGAAGAAAGGCCCTTCCGAGAAGCCAGCCAATTCTCCAACTTCCAGTTTGTTTAAGTCTATACTACTAAGCAAAAAGAGCACAGAGTACCCACCCATTTAGCGATGAATGGTTACTGTCAGAAGGATAAAATCCGAATCCTGCTGTACGGTAGGCAATGAGAAGCTGTGGATGGGGGACAAACCCCACAGGCTCTTCCCAGTGAGCAGTGTCTCTGGAGAATGGTGGACACCAGCAGGGAATTGCTGGGGCCGTTGGCTTCGCTACACTAGGAAACCCAGCTTTCCTTGCTTAAGGCAGGTTGACATGCTTAGCTGAGAAGTGGCCTCTGAACAAGTTTGTGAGTAAGAAGCCCAAACCATGCCGCCTGTGTGTTTTGAGGACTCTAGATGTCAGTAGTTACCTTCTGAAAGTCAGGGCAGGACTGACATTAACTCTAAAGAGTGCCCCCTTCAGGGCTAGACAGGGCCAAGATGGAGCAACTGAGGTATCTAAGAACCCATTATTGACCCCCACCCCTCTCCCGGGCTGATCCAGAAACAGAGGGCTGGCCCCCGGTATCTAGCCTTTAACCAACCCCTTCTTGGGTCATCATAGCTCTGCCTGTGGGTAGATGGCTTTTCCTTACTGGCCACCCTGATAAAAGGAGGCATTCTCCTGTTCTTCAGGGATTTTACCACCTCACAGAACCTGCTGAAAGCCCCTGCCCCCTTCCTTTCTAAAGGTACAGATAATTCCCATGGGGAGGAGGGGAGGAAAGCAAGATTTACTGCACAGATTCCCACCCTACCCCCACAACCCCCAAACCAGAAACTGAGTTGCTCAAATCAGGCAAGCAGCTGAGGTCTGAGGAAGCAGTACTTGCCCTGAGTATCTTGGTGCTGGACAACATTTCAGGAGAACCTGAGGAGGGAAGGATGCAAGGATTGGCAACCCAGAGTTTTATGGCCCCTCCCACCCCCAAATTCTTGGAATCAGAAAATCCAGTCTTCCAAAGTAGGTCAGCTCAGTAGTGAGCAGTTTCTCTGGAAGGGAAGGGAGCAAGGGCTTTATCCTGATAGAGGACAGATTCATCCAGGACTCCAGCGGCTGGAGCCCCAGGGGCACAGGAGGGAGGGGAGGCAGGGAGACGGAACCAGGGAACCAGTGATCAGAAAGGGCTCAGGGTCACAGATCTCCACCAGCCAGGCTGGACTGTGATGCTGAGGGCGGAGGGGGGCGGGAGGGATTGTCAGGAGGAGGAGGAGATGGACAGGAGACTGAGTTTGCTGTTGGGGGTGGGAGGGGTGGAGTTTTCTGCCACTTCTAGAGCCTGGAGCTGCCCCTGTGTCCTGGGCCCCATGACCTCTGGGGCCTTGGCTTCCCTAGCTGGCAGAGGATTGGGCCTTCCCTGGGACCCCCCCCCCCTTCCTAGTCCCCACAAGCCTGCCTCTCTCTCTCTCTCTCTCTCTCTCTCTCTCTCTCTCTCTCTCACACACACACACACACACACACACACACACTTGCCTCCCTCTCAAGCATTTGTTGTGCAGTTCCTCTTTGTCTCCTGGGCAGGAGGGCAAACACATCTGCCTCCCCTCCTGTGTGCCTCCCCTTCCATCCCTCCACTGTCTTAGAAAAGAAATGTTGTAGCCTAGCATCGCCCCCCCCACACACACTTGTACATTTTCTCCTGCCCCCTCCCCAAGCACATCCACGCCTCTCTCTCTCTCCAGTACACACACACACACACACACACACACACACACACACACACGCCAGGCTCTTAGCACATACACCCTGGGCTGAGCGGTTCTTGTCGGCTGCAGCCGTGGGCCCCTGCTCACCGTGCGGCTGCCGCTGCCTGCGAAATGACGGCGGTTCCCCTCACTTCCAGGAATCCACGCTTCCTGGAAGGTGAGTGGCTGGGCTCACCCCTGCCTGCCACCGAGACGCAGACATGCACACACCACCCGCACTCCCTCGCCGTTTCCAAGGCGGCGGCCGCATTCGCACCCCAGGGTCTCACCGGCCAGGGAAGGATAATGTAAGTTCAGGCAGAAGGCGGCTAGCGGAGGGGGGAGGGGGGTGCTGGGGCTAGGGAGCCAATTCAGTAACAACTCCCAAGCCTGAGGAGAGGGAAAGGATGGGGGCTGTGTGTGTAGCGGGGGAGGGGGCGTTCCTCCTTACACTTGGGGAGGATGGGAACGGGTGTTTGGTGTTGCTAAGCGAAGACGGTGACTTGGACAGTGGGCGCTTGTGGTGACATCTTGGCTAGGCCTTGGGGACAGAGGTAGAGCAGCCAGGGGTGGAATGCCGAAACAGGCCTGGGTGGGAGTGGATGGCAGAAAGACCTGAGGTGAGGAAGAGGAGCTTTGACAGCAGAGGTGTGAGGGGCCTCAGCCTCCTGCCCACAATAGAGCCGAGGATGGCTGTCTTTCTTTGCTCATGCCCTCACTGGTCCCTGAGAGCAGGCTAGCATCCTGCCACCTGGAGCCCATGGTCAAGAAGAGAAAGCAGGAAGATGAGGTCCCTCACAGAGAGGTGCCGAGGCTTGCCGAGCGAGCTCCAGGCTATTCCCCAGGGGCAAGCACTCAAGGGATGCAGAAGAGGGCTGGTCTCCTTCCCTGTGTGAGGTGCATTTAGCTGGTAGACCGCTTCCCGATCCCTTCCCTCCCGCTTTTCTGCCCTTTCTCCGCCTCCTGGCTGCTCTGATGTGAACCTCACAATTTAGCTTTGCTCCCTGGGGGTTCAGCCAATCCATGATGGCTTTGACCAAGAAAATGTCTCTGATACCTGAGAGCAGCCTTAATTCTTGGGTTTGACAGTCTGAGATTTCTTGGAAGTCCCAGGCATTTGAAATTCCCTCACTGGGGTTTCTGGGGCTGAGAGGTTTGGGAACTGACCTCTCAAATCTGACTTTTGTCTCCGGCAATCCCTGGAGCCCCACAAAGACCTTCTGGCCTTTGACACAGATTCCAATTCCGTCTTAGATTTTAGTGCCGTGAAAGTAGACTTGAGTCTCTTTCTCCTCTCACCTTTATCCTAGGGATGACACCAGCATCAAAGAGCCTCTGTGATTACTGGTGCGCCTCGAGGCTCCTGCATTCCCTCCTGTTTCCTGCCCTTCATTGGGAGAGCCACAAAGAATGCTCTCCTCTCAGTCCCCAAGTATCCCCCAGCTAGCTAGCCCCTAAGCTCAGAGGCAACCTCAGCTCCAGGAGGCGGGGACCAAGTATGGATTTCCAAGAGGGTCCCTCATCATTTAGGACCAAGGCTTTAACAGGTCCCATTTTGAGTGATCTGGAGCAAGTCAGCACTAGCCTTTGGAACGGAGTGAGAGGCCAGGTGTGGTGCATGCCTGCCATCCCAGCGCTTCGGGGGAGGCCGAGGCAGGAGGAGCATAACTTACTTAGCCCTTTCCAGCCTGTCTCACCTTCCAACCGCAGTAAACTCAGTTGAAAGGGCACGTGTTAAAACTGGGCCTGAATCTACAGTGGTTCCAGGCTGTCGCATCATGGTTTGTGTCTGGTGCTGACTTCAGGCAACTTTTTAAGAAAACCATTATTCGCCTAAGGAGCCTCAGCTGGGGAAAGTCGGACTCAAGCCATACGGCCTTTTCTGTGGCTGAACAGGGTTCCTTGGGCTTCTGTGGGCTAGAATGGGGAAGGGGACTTTAGGAAAAGATGTGAACGGGGGGGGGGGAAATGGTCCCAAAGTCCTGAGTGGTTGTTTTCTTCCCACTGACCAAAGCTGGAGAGGGATCCCTCAGGAGGGTGTGTTCCGGATTTCTTGCCTCAGGCCCAGGACTCCAACCATTTTATAATGGAATCTTTATTTTGTGAAAGTAAGTATGGGCATAGTCGGGAAGCGGGGTAAAGCGCTAACCTAGGTGGACTTTAGGGATGAATTTTAGGGTCTCTCTCTCTCTCTTTCTCTCTCTCTTCCATGTTTAGGCCTTTGCGCATATACCCATGCATGTTCATGTTAACAGATAACATAGACGGCTGTGATGTTTACCCCAGTAGGTATGTTCTCTTTGTGTGTATCTACCTATGTGATCTGTGTTTGTGTGTTTCTCTACATGTTTTTATTTCACCCACATATTTGTGCAGAAAATTGTGGGGAGGGGGTAGTTTTGAAGACAGTCATGTTTTCCAGGTATGTTATCAGATGTTTAAAAGACGTAATTGCAAAAGGCATTTTTACAAAGTATTTGGTCAAGAAGTTAAAACAGATGCATTTAGGATCATCGATATTTAGCTCTCAAGAGAACATGAAATGGTAAATATGGGATCAGTATCTGGTCAGCTAGAAAACTTTCTAGATTCTTCAAAGCTGATCCTGACTCACCCCCAGTGGGTAGGGGCTGGCCAAGCACTCTAGTCAGTGGCCCCACCCCAGCTTAAGCAGGTAGTAAACTTCTGCATCTCCTAATCCAAAGAATTAATGTGATACTGTAGCCCCTGTTTCATAAGGTGGTCACAAAGCATGAAGGAGAACAAGCGTTCCGAGCTCACAGACTAAGTCTGGCATAAGGATACACTCACTAGATAGCAGCTGCTGTCATTATTGCTAACGAGCATTATCATCGGGATCCGGACAGTTCTAGATGCCTCCTGCAGATTCCAAAGCTGCTACTGGGAGCTTCAGAGAGAGCGGTAGGAAAGAGTGTCCCGTGCCACCTTCTCATTGGGTTCCTGTTCTCTGTTCTGCCCTGGCCCGCCCAGCCCTGGCCCCGCTTCCTGCAGAGTTAGGGCAGCGGGTGATGCTCTTCCCCTCAGGCACAGATAAAGGTAGGGTAGGCCAGACTGCTGAGTTCACGGAAGTCACGGTCACCATTGGGCACCAAGCCTCTGGGGCACAAGGTAGGGTACTCCCGTTCGGCCTACCTTGTACACAGCTATATGATAAATGCTTATGATATTTAACTGGAGCTTTTTAAAGGATAGTTAGTAGACTGTAGAGGCTCCAGCCCGAACTTTACCTGAGATCTGTTCTCTCCTCCAAGGTAGCGGGGACTCATCTCTGGAGAAGGAGTTCCTCGGGGCCCCAGTGGGGCCCTCGGTGAGCACCCCAAACAGCCCACACTCTTCGCCCAGCCGCTCACTCAGTGGTAAGTGTGACCCTCTCTCCACTCCTGGCACTGGGGAGCTGCAGTTTTGCTTGGCCCTCAATTTGCCTTCTCCTGGCCACATTTCCCCATCATCTCCTGCTTCCATGCTCAGGGACTCGAGGTGGGAAGGAGCCCAATGCCTGCTGTTCTCCTAGCTTCTGAAAAGAAGCTAATGCCAGACTGGGGTGGAACTAAAAGGTGTATGGATAGCATTAAGATAAAGGTTCCAGCAGGGCATGGTGGCGCACGCCTTTAGTCCCAGCACTCAGCAGGCAGAGGCAGGTGGCTCTCTGAGTTCAAGCCTAGCCTTGTCTACAGAGGGAGTTCTAGGACAGCCAAGGATACAAAGAGAAACACTGTGTGGGGGGTAGGGATGTGGAGGGGGGAATAAAGGTTCCAAAGGAAAATTCTGGAACTGGAGAACTGGAGACAGAAGTGGCCATTGGGTAGGGAAAGGTAGAAAATGAACAGCACCAAGATTTCCTCACCTCCTATCCCTCTCCTGCCAGGCAAGGTCCCCCGAATGCCCCTCCCCAGCTGGCCCTAGATCTGTGACATTCTCTAGATGGTTGAAATAGCCAAGAATGTAGGTCAGAACTAGTGCCAAAGCTCTTCCGGCGTCCCCTCAGGTTCCGAGGAAGAGGCATGGGGTTCGGTCTCATAGGGGACAGTAAACCACAGCTGTCGTCAGTTCTGCGCAGGTGGCCCTGCTGTCCCCTCAGCCTCCCCAGGGCCACTTTCCCGCCACTGTCACTCACTGGCTTCCTGCCCGAGGCCAACCCAGGCACCTTTCTTTCTTTCTCTTTTCTTTTTTTTCTCCTTTTTCTTTTTCAGACAGGGTCTTGCCATGTAGGCCTGGCTAACCTGGAACTCACTATGTAGACCAGGTTGGCCTTAAATTTACACAGATCCACCCAGCTCTGCCTCCCAAGTGGTGGGACTAAAGGTGTGAGTCACCATGGATTAACCAAGCATCTTTCTTAATGACAAGAGAGTGCAGGCAGAGTTCCTCTAAGTCATCTCTTCTGCCCGCTGACAGAAGATACCCTGTGCATTCCTCTCTCTTTTTTTTTTTTTTCTTTTAAACTCTAGTTGCCTGGTGGGTGGTAGGTGGGGAAGACTGTTTCCAGTTCAGGTGCGTTCTGGAATGACACCCGACCTAACACTGTGAGCCTCTGAGTCCGCAGTCTCCCTGTGGAACTGTAGAAGTGCCATTCCGCCCTGGAAGTGGTTGTCCCTTTGCCTGTCCCTGCTCTAAACGTCAGTGCCCTGACCCCCAGCCAACTCCATCAAGTCCGCAGTCTCCCTATGGAACTGTAGAAGTGCCGTTCCGCCCTGGAAGTGGTTGTCCCTTTGCCTGTCCCTGCTCTAAACATCAGTGCCCTGACCCCCAGCCAACTCCATCAAGGTGGAGATGTTCAGCGATGAGGAGTCGAGCCGACTGCTGGGGCCCGACGAGAGGCTCCTAGATAAGGACGACAGCGTGATTGTGGAGGACTCCTTGTCAGAGCCCCTGGGCTACTGCGATGGGAGTGGACCAGAGCCTCACTCCCCTGGTGGCATCCGGCTGCCCAATGGCAAACTCAAGTGTGACGTCTGTGGCATGGTCTGTATCGGCCCCAACGTGCTCATGGTTCACAAGCGCAGCCACACCGGTGAGTGGGCCCAAGGGCTTTATGGACAAGCTGTGGGCAGGCCAGGGCTACTAGGCAGAGGGGAGCTAGGACATTGGTAGGGAGGAGGCTGAAGGGACCCGCTGCAGGGGTGGGGGTGACTCAGACAGCGAAGGGCCAATCGGAGGAACAAGTTTTCTAGATGACAAAGGAGAGAAAGGGATGTGAGCCCTTCGGAACATCTGTACCTTCCTGGCCCTTCCCTTCAGCCCTTGTGACAAAGAAGCTACTCCTTTGCTCAGGGTGGAGAGAGAGTGGGCATTGGGACCTCTAGAAGGATTCCTGACGCTTCAGTATAGATCAGGGGTGGGGGCGCATGTTTAATGCCTTGTGATGGACCAAAAAATGTTTGTAGATGTCGGGGAGAGCTGCCCATAGTCAGTCGAAGAGGGGCAGAGTTCCAGGGCCTTCTCATCTCTATTTAAAAGGCGGTGTCGCAGGGAGCCTCTGCTTACCCTCCTCAGACTGTGAACTCCCTGGACGACTGGACTCTGAATAAATAATTATTCTTATCAGTAAAAGATCAGGAGTCAGATATTGGGGTGACCACCTGAATGGTCACAGAAGCTGTGGAAAAGCCCCCAGTCACCTCCTAGCAATATCTGACTCCCGACCTTTTTTTTTTTTAATTGATTTTTATTGAGCTCTACATTTTTCTCTGGACTCCCGATCTTTTACTGATAAAGAATCATTAGTTAGCCAGGCGGAGGCAAAGGCAGGCAGATCTCTGGGAGTTCAAGGCCAGTCTGGTCTGCAGAGCGAGTTCCAGGACAGCTAGGGCTGTTACACAGAGAAACCCTGTCTTGAAAAACCAAAAGAGAGAGCGAGGGAGGGAGGGGGAGAGAGAGAGAGAGAGAGAGAGAGAGAGAGAGAGAGAGAGAGAGAGAGAGAGAGAGAGAGAGAGAGAGAGAGCAATTACTTAAATGCTTCACGGAGCTATTTTGGGTACCAGTCTTTCGGCAGGTCTTCTAGGCTCTGCACTGCTTTCAAGCCACACACCTCTAATCCACACCTCTCCAGGGTAAGAGGGCCCCAGGTACCTGACCTCTGTACCGTAGGCCTGGTATGTGTGGCACTCACTGCCCTCCAGAGTGTGCCCAGAGAACCTTCCCTTCTCCCTTGGACACCCCTCAAGCCAGTCCCCCCGGAACCTGTTCTTCCGCCTGCAGGGGAAAGGCCTTTCCACTGTAACCAGTGCGGGGCCTCCTTCACCCAGAAGGGGAACCTGCTGCGTCACATCAAGCTGCACTCCGGCGAGAAGCCCTTCAAATGCCCCTTCTGCAACTACGCCTGCCGCCGGCGCGATGCGCTCACCGGCCACCTCCGCACACACTCAGGTCAGTGGCTATCCAGCCGGAGCAAAGAGAGGGGCACCCGGCATGCTCAGAAAAGAGCTCCAAGACCTCTCTGCCCTGGAGAAGAACAATGTCTTTCACCGAGGGCTGGGAGCACTCACAAGCACTGACAGCGCAGATAGCTGACTCGGGAGAAATTTGCGGGGCTCTTCACTGGGTTTTTTTGTTTGTTTATTTGTTTTGTTTTGTTTTGTTTTTCCAGACAGGGTTTCTCTGTGTAGCCCTAGCTGAGCTGGCCTTGAACTCACTGAGATCCGCCTGCCTCTGCGGATCTGAGTGCTGGGTTTAAAGGCGCGCGCCCCCACAGCCCTGCATTCACTGGGGTATTTTGCTGCCACATTCTGCGACTGTGCAGCAAAAAGAGCATGGCTAATGTCCCTGGCTTGTCCCTGACCTTTGGTTTCTAAACATTTTAGTGTTGCTAACGCTGTATGTGTCCCCTCGCCCTAACTCTGAGCCCCTGGACAGCTCCTTCCCACTCTCATTTGTACCAGGACCCACTCTGGGACTCTTTCCTCTCCCCCCGCCCCCCCCCCCCCCCCCGTTACTTCCAGGAAACCAGAGGTGTTGGATAATCGCTGCAGGCCCTCCCTCTACTTCCAAGTGCCCCCAAACTGGAAGGAAGGGAGCTACGACCTCCAAATAGGAAAGGACTGTCCCTTTTCTGCTCTGCATCCCAAGAAGTGGTGATTTTCTCACAGACAAAAGCAAATCCAGAGCCGGGCGGTGGTGGCGCACGCCTTTAATCCCAGCACTCGGGAGGCAGAGGCAGGCGGACCTCTGTGAGTTCGAGACCAGCCTGGTCTACAAGAGCTAGTTCCAGGACAGGCTCCAAAGCCACAGAGAAACCAGAAACCTTGTCTCGAAAAACCAAAAAAAAAAAAAAAAAGCAAATCCAGTGGGGACCCAGGGGCCAGTACTGGAGAGGCGGAGGCAGGAAGGTCAGGCATTCAATCAGTTTGGGCTCTGTGAGACCCTTTCTCAAAATAACAAAATAAATGGAAGACTTTGAATTGGAATATTTTGGAAGGAACTGGAGAAACAGTGCTTTCTGGGTGTTTTTTTTAATAACTTTTTATTTTTACTTTTATGTGCATTGGCGTATATATATCTTGTGAGTCAATCTCGGAGCTACAGACAGTTGTGAGCTGCCATGTGGGTGCTGGGAATTGAACTCAGGTCCTTTAGGAGAGCAGCCAGTTCTCTTAACCACTGAGCCATCTCTCCAGGCCCTCTCTCTGGGTGTTTTACTAAGTTTTGGGCTCCTGGCTAGATTGAACTGGCAAGAAGGGAGCTGAGGGTTGAGGAGAAGAAAGAGGATAAAGAATTAATTGTTGGAGCCAGGTGGTGGTGGTGCATGCCTTTAATCCCAGCACTCGGGAGGCAGAGGCAGGTGGATCTCTGTGAGTTTGAGGCCAGCCTGGTCTACAAGAGCAAGTTTCAGGACAGGCTCCAAAGCTACACAGAGCAAACCTTCTCAGAAAACAAAACAAAACAAAACAAAAAAATAATTAATTGTCTGGCCTCAGAATTTTCCACTGGCTTTTCTCTTTTCCTAAGCCCTCTTGAGTAGTACTTTAAGGGACAGAGAGCCACTGCAGCAACTTCTCCTTCCTCCATCCTGCCTCGCTTCTGATTCTCCCATGTAACGGGGACCTCTCTGTCTCTGCATGTGGAAGAAGAGGTCTGGTGACATCATAACTTATGCTCATTGTAAGAATTTCAGACGCAGGCAGGGGAGTGAGAAAAGAATTCCAGGTGAAAATACCCCACCTCTGGCACTCTGCTTGGTGAACCGGGGTCTCATGTATCCCAAGCTGACCTCAAACCCCCTGTGTAGCCAAGGACTTTCATTTTTTGACCCCAGTCTTCCTGCCTCTGCCTCTTAAGTACTGGGATTGCAGGGCACACCACCATTGGAACCTAAGGTTTCCCACACACTAGGCAAGTGCACTATCAACTGAGCTTCAGCCTCAGCCCTAAAGCTCCCCCCTCTGCCCTGCCCATTTGTTATCAAGGAGACTGTTGCTATGGAGAAGAAAATCAATGTTGTGGACGATAGCCTAGCCTGTTTCCATCAGAACCCCATGGCCAAACGTGCTGCTTTTTCTCGGGGTCTCACTGTGTAGCTCTGGCTAGTCTAGAACTTGCCACGTAGACCAGACTGGCGTCAAACCACAGAGATCCAACTACATCTGCCTCCCACGTGTTGGGATTAAAGATATGCACCACCTTGCCCTGCAGTCTCCCAAACTCTTGACAAGGTCAACTGGCCGGATGTCGAATGTTGTTCCGTAGGAGACTAGGGGGAGAGCAGATGATGTGTATTCCCCATCTCTGTGAGATGCTTCCTGTTACAAATCACAGGGTAAGGAAGAAGGATTAGAGGGCCGGTCCCCTCCTGACTTGTCAAACCATTTCCCCCAGGGACTCGGTGGAGAGGTGCTCACTTCATCCCCTTAAGCACGCACTCCGTCTAGAGATGAAGAGCAGCCGACGAAGGCTGATTGAGTCGCAGCCATAGAGTGTGTGGGCGAGTGATAGTCACCAGCTTCCTAGTGATGCCTCTGCCTCCCTGCTCAATAATAGCAATAAACACAGATACACAGTACCTTGTTCCTCTTCAAGTTTTTCCTCTGCTCTCACACACACACACACACACAAAATGCCTCCTAAGAGTTGTGTTCAGCCGAGCGGTGATGGCGCACGCCTTTAATCCCAGCACTTGGGAGCACTTGGGAGGCAGAGGCAGGAGGATCTCTGTGAATTTGAGGCCAGCCTGGTCTACAAGAACTAGTTCCAGGACAGCTAGGGCTATTACACAGAGAAACCCTGTCGAGAGAGAAAGAGAGAGAGAGAGAGAGAGAGAGAGAGAGAGAGAGAGAGAGAGAGAGAGAGAGAGAGGTGTTTAAACAAAGCTACAGTCTCAGTTTTCCCATTTTTCCTTCAGAATTTTATGACACATTCTTCTTTTTTTTTTTTTTTTTGGTTTCTCGAGACAGGGTTTCTCTGTGGCTTTTTGAAGCCTGTCCTGGAACTAGCTCTTGTAGACCAGGCTGGTCTCGAACTCACAGAGATCCGCCTGCCTCTGCCTCCCGAGTGTGACACATTCTTCTTAAAGCAGAAAAATATAACACGGTTGTTCCTGTACTCTTCCCTCACCTCTGCTCCTTTGCTCTCGTCTCTTTCTCTCATCAGTGTTGGACTCTGGGGGCTTTCTCGGTGTCTCAGTATAGGGCCAGGAAGAGAAAACGAGGGTAAAAAAAGCACAAGTCAAAGCCAGCCACTGCTGCCCCTCCCGCACGGGCAGATCGAAGGGCTCTCATTTCTGTGTCGCCTCAGCCCACCAATTTTCCTCCAGCCACAGCGGAGAACTTGCGAGCAAAAAGTCCCCTTGTCTGATAAACAGCTATTACACCCGCCTGCCGCATGGAAAGGTTAAACCGCAGTCTGAGCCCCAGACTCTGAGATCCTGGGGTGGGGCCTGCCATGCTTACTTACAGGGAAGATCCCCTGCTAAGTCCCCAGGTCGTCACTTCCTTTCAGAAGCAGCCAGAGCATCTAGACTCCCACCACCAGTGTGAAGCTGTGTGCCATGGGTCCCCTCCTTCAGCCGTACCTTGTCACCTTTCCTCACATTTGGTTCACCTGTTCTTCGCTGTAGGTAGAGTTGGGGAAGGGATGCCAACCCCACTCCCCCATTCCCCCCATAGAAAAGCTAACAAGGTTCTTTCCTCTGCATGCCAGCATGCAGCTGCTCCTGCATGCTGCTTCCGAGCCAGGTGCAGGCAGCAGTTACTCTCACGTCGCCTGTGCTCTCTCCTCCACAGTCTCTTCTCCCACAGTGGGCAAACCCTACAAGTGCAACTACTGCGGCCGGAGCTACAAACAGCAAAGCACCTTGGAGGAGCACAAGGAGCGGTGCCACAACTACCTGCAGAGCCTCAGCACTGAAGCCCAGGCTTTGGCCGGCCAGCCAGGTGGGGCTGTGGCGAGGACCTCACGGCAGCGGAGGGCGGGGCCGGGGGCGCAGCGGAGGGCGGGGCCAGAGGCGCAGGCGAGGGTGACTCTGGCCCCTCAGCCAACACAAGTTGCACTCATTCGACCTTCCAGCCACCCATTCCTAAGCACCCCCATGACCCATGAATGCCCAGCTCTGGGGCAGTCTATAGGGAGATCCAGACATAAAGGAAATCTGGATTCGTATCTTCAGTCTAATGGGAAAGAAAGCATAAAGAATAGAAGATCAAGGGGTAGGTGTGTATAAGTGCCCTCAAATGGTCTGAAGGGTTATCAGAGTGAGCTTTAGGTAGGACAAAGAGCCCATAGTGGCCCATGCCTTTAATTCCAGCACTTAGAACACAGAGGCAGGTGGATCCTTGTGGATTCAATGCCAGCCTGGTCTACAGAGTTAGTCCAAGGCCAGCCAGGGCTGCATAGTGAGATCCTATCTCAAAAGAGAGAGAGAGAGAGAGAGAGAGAGAGAGAGAGAGAGAGAGAGAGAGAGAGAGAGAGAGAGAGAGAGAGAGAGAGAGCGAGCTAGAAATCCAGCCCAGTTTCCCAGGTGTGGCCTTCCTTGACTGGCCTGCTTTCTCCAGGCAAAGGCCCCTGGGCCAATGCGCACGCTCAGCAGCTACCACCTGCCCCTCCCCTCCAGGTGATGAAATGCGTGACCTGGAGATGGTGCCTGACTCAATGCTGCACTCATCGTCCGAGCGGCCAACTTTCATCGATCGCTTGGCCAACAGCCTCACCAAGCGCAAACGCTCCACGCCACAGAAGTTTGTAGGTAAGAAGAGCCCTGTTGGAAAGGAGACCCCAGCTTTAAGTCATGGCTCCAGTCAGTCACAGTGTTGATTGCTATCAGACCAGAGGCGTGGGTCTGGTGATTGGATTTAGCGGGGAGAAGCAGCCTAGTGGTCTCTGCGGTGCTCAAGAGGGACGGCACGCTTCTCAGACGCCCCCTCAGATGGGAGATCACTCAGTCCGTGACGTGTGTACCTTGCAAGTATGAGCACTGGAGTTTTCAATCCCCAGAACCTACAAAAGAATGCAGACATGGTGGCATGTGCTTGTAATCCTAGCCCTGGGGAGCCAGAGCCAGAAGGGTGCCCTGGGGTCACCGGCCAGGCCAGCTAGCCTAATAGGTGAGCTCCAGGTCAATGACAGGTCCTGTTTCAAAGGAGGTGGACAGCGGCGTTCCTGAGGCTGACACCCAAGGTTGTCCTCTGACCCCACATTTATGTACACATAAATAAATACACATCTTCCAGCACAGAGATGAATATGCAGTCGTGCACACACACATAAAAGACAGAGTAGAGAGCGGTCGGTATTGAGGACTCACGGGGGAGGCGAGCTTTTCCATCTTTTGAAAACAACGAGG
The DNA here is from genome assembly GCF_903992535.2 of Arvicola amphibius. NCBI lineage: Eukaryota > Metazoa > Chordata > Mammalia > Rodentia > Cricetidae > Arvicola > Arvicola amphibius. The sequence goes on from NC_052063.2 coordinate 31,448,856, forward strand.
ATCAGTCTGTGTGGGCTGGCCTTAGAGCCAGTGAGAGGAAGGCAACATGTGGTTCCCCGACCTGCAAATGGCATTCTCTCGCTGAGGATCTGAAACTTCATAGAGACGCCTTGCCCTAGACGCCAGCTTGCCTCGGACCTGACCCTCTGGGAAGTAAATGAGGTGTGGTAAACCATGTTCCCTAGGACTCCGGGTATAGCTCACTGGTAGAATGTGTGCTTAGCATCTGTGATGTCAGCCCCATGGTTAGAAAACAAAGAAGTAATACTGGGCATAACTTGTGGTTTAGTCAAACCCAGTCCTGATGAGATCTTACTCTCCCCAGGCGAAAAGCAGATGCGCTTCAGCCTCTCGGACCTCCCCTATGATGTGAACCCCGGCGGTGGCTATGAAAAGGATGTGGAGTTGGTGGCGCACCATGGCCTAGAGCCTGGTTTTGGAGGTTCTCTAGCCTTCGTGGGTACAGAGCATCTGCGTCCCCTCCGCCTCCCACCCACCAACTGCATCTCGGAACTCACGCCGGTCATCAGCTCTGTGTACACCCAGATGCAGCCTCTCCCCAGCCGACTGGAGCTTCCAGGGTCCCGAGAAGCAGGTGAGGGACCAGAGGACCTGGGAGACGGAGGTCCCCTTCTCTATCGGGCCCGAGGCTCTCTGACTGACCCTGGGGCATCCCCTAGCAATGGCTGCCAGGACTCAACAGATACAGAGAGCAACCACGAAGATCGGATTGGCGGGGTGGTGTCCCTCCCTCAGGGTCCCCCACCTCAACCTCCTCCCACCATAGTGGTGGGCCGGCACAGTCCCGCCTATGCCAAAGAGGACCCCAAACCACAGGAGGGGTTATTGCGGGGCACCCCAGGCCCCTCCAAGGAAGTGCTTCGGGTGGTGGGTGAGAGCGGCGAGCCTGTGAAGGCGTTTAAGTGTGAACACTGCCGCATCCTCTTCCTGGACCACGTCATGTTCACCATCCACATGGGCTGCCATGGCTTCAGAGACCCTTTCGAGTGTAATATCTGTGGTTATCACAGCCAGGACCGGTATGAGTTCTCTTCCCACATTGTCCGGGGGGAACATAAGGTGGGCTAGCGAGCTCTTTCCCCTCGCCTGCCCGCAGCCCGCCATCCACTGCCCCACCTACAGGTGTCTAGCCAGATTCCTATTACACCCCGAGGAGTTTCGCATTGTAGCCCCGCCCACTGGCCACCTCACTTCACACCTGACTCTGACCCTCTTCGCCGGTTCCTGTCTATCCTGACTGATTGAAGCATTGCGACAAGACCAGTCTTTTGCTTATATTTCTCGTTCTAAACCCCTCTCTTCCCGGCATATTTGCTGTTTATTAATGACTTTTCCTTGGCCTTTGAAGACTTACTGCGATCTCTGGCCACTCCTTCATTCTCGCTTCCGCTCTAAGCCTTGTTTTCTTGTCGATCCCACATCCTCTGACAGCCCCAGGGCCTGGAAGCTCCTCTCTGTACTAAGGGACTCTGAGCTTCTTGCTTTAATCCGCACGCTTACTTATCCGACTGTTTGGATGTCGATACCTCCCAGCGGCCCCACCTGAGCTCTGTGGCATTATGATCTCCTCTCTGGGACCCTCCGACCTGGTACTTCATACCTCTTGTGCCCTCTCACTTTAGGCAGCTTGCACTATTCTTACACGAACGAAGAATTTCCTCATTGGAAGTAGGAGGGCTGTAGAAACTCTCCAGGAAACTGTGGACTGAGGGTCTTCTTGACCTCACCTGGACATACGAGCTCCCTAAAGCCTCCATTCAGGATCTCCCTCTCTCTGGCTCACCCCTCCGCACCACTCTGGTCTCAACCTGCCAGGTCCCTCACTGGTGGCTTTTCTCTTCTTGGAACGCCCCCATTTTATACTCTCAGGGGCTAAAGCTAGGTCCACAACCCTGCCCGACTCGGGGAGCCTAGCTGAGAACCAGGGCACGGGAAAGGGGGTGGGTAGAAGTCTCTCCTCTACCCTTCAAACTTGTTCACTCCAGTGACCTTCCTCGGCTCTCAGGGACCCCTGCTGTCCCCGTTGTATGAGAAACTGGTGGGTTGCTGCCCAGTGACCAGGGGCTCAGCCCCATTCGTCATGCTGCCTTTTCCTCTCCCTTCCAGCAGGATCCACCGTCTCATTCCCAGGCTCCTGGGCCCTCTTATTATCAGTGGCAGGGAGAAAGGAATTTTCTCCCTGCTAATTTTCAGTGTAACCAAAAATTGTCCCAGGATGAATGACATGTATGTGCCCGTCGACCAATCCACCCTTGTTCTAGCAAGAATGGGATGGACTCAGCTAACTGGGAGCCATCCTTCACTGCCCTTCTCTGGTGGTTGCAGAGCCCCTGGCTATTTGGATAATCGAGGATTCGTGAGGCTGTGCAGGAGAAGTCATAACCCCACTGCACGTCTCTCTCTATAAAGAGTTCCCTGCCAAGGCCACAGCCATCCCACTCTCTGCTTCTTTGAGATTCAAACCAAAGGCTGTTTTTCTATGTTTAAAGAAAATAAGAAAAAAAAGTAGAAACCAAACACAACACCTCATAAGTTATAAGTCTTGGTCTTTTCCTCCTCTCTCTCCCTTCCCCTCCATCTTTCTTTCCACATGTCCTTCCTTGGTTGGCTCTTTTGCCTCTCTCTACTTTTCTCATTCCCTATGAGGGACACGGAGAGGCATGAGAGGGTTGGCTAGATCAGATCCTGGGACTGGGGCTCTTAGCCTTCTGGAGACGCTACTCTCCCCATCATGAGAAGGGTGGGGTGGAAAAAGCTTTCTTCCCTTCTTCTCCTGTGTTACCATGGCTTCCCAGGAGGGCCAGACTGGCAGGGAGGAGCTTTGTGGGGTGGTTCTTCCTCCTTGACAATGTAGCAATAAACAGGTGCTGCCAAAGGTGGAGCCTGGGGTGCCAGCTCCCAAGGGAGTGGTCCCAGGAGAAGGGAAGGGTCTTCGCAACCAACCTTGGGACGGCAGCAGAGCTGAGGTTAGTATCTGTGCTTCTCCTGTGCTGTTCTGGCTACTGAGCCTCTTCCCACTAGACCTTCTCCCACCACTTCTGTGTCTGCCATCTACCTGGGGATACCTCAGAAGGACTAGTTCCTCTGCGGCATCAGAGCCTTTGAGTGCCCCATTCCTCCCTTCCTCAGTCAGCCTTAGCACCTGTAACCCCCAGAAACCTGAAGGACTATGTTCCGAGGCTATACTCTGTGCCCCCAAGAGCAGAGCTGGGAGGACAAGACCAGGTGCTAAGGAGGAGAGGGACACCCCGTCTCTCTCCAGCCCATCACTGCACTTTAACCAGGGTCTTAGGTACAAAAATCCTACTTTCCAGAGCCTTCCAGCTCTGGAACCTCAAACATCCGCATGCTCTCTCCCAGCTCCTTTTGCATAAAAAAAAAGTAAAGAAAAAGAAGAAAAATCAACAACAAAACACCAAAACCCACACAGAGAAAAGAGGTGTTTTCTTTTTTATTACTATTCAAAAAACAACACCACAAAAAAGTGGGGGGGAGGGAGAGAATTTCTAAATAGACACTTTTCCAGACCTTTGTGTGTATGTGTGTGTGTCAGTGTCTAAGCTGCAGGTGGAATTTTGTAATACTTCTGGCAGCTTCTTTCCTTGTGTAAATAACATATATATATATTTTTAATCAGAAATTATGAAGATCAAAAATAGAATAAACACAGAAGCAAGTGCAATACCACCTCTCCTCCTCCCCCAGGTTCCTTTGCAGCCTGTTTGGTGTCCCTTTTCACCCTCGCCCCTCACCTCTTCCCTCTTCATCCGGTTCCTTATCTACCCTCCCCTTCCTTCTTTTTAAAGAGTTTTCTCCTTCCTCAAAGGGAGTTAAACCAGCTTTTGAGACTTCCTGCAAAGCATTTTATATATGTAATATACTGTAAGTAAATATTTGTGTAATGGAGAAATACTACTGTAAGTTTTGTACTGTACTGGCTGAAGGTCTGTTATAAATAAACATGAGTAATTTAACAGCTCTGCTTCTTCCTGGAGACTCCCTTCGCCTTGTTTTCCTTCTGGGACAGACTTCGTATTACTATTTTTCTGTTCAAGGTACAGACAAGTCTAAGATTGAGGGGGAGCCAGACAATACCACTTAAGTTGCTGGTCTAGGAAAGCAGAAGATTATTTTTGAGACAGAGTCTATGTAGCCTGACTGAGCTGGAACTCACTGAGATCTGCCTGCCTCTGCTTCCCAAATTAAAGGTGTGGGCCACAATGGCAGGCCTGGATTATTAATTTTTTTGTGTGGTTTTTCGAAACAGGGTTTCTCTATAGCTTTAGAGCCTGTCCTGGAATTCGCTCTGTAGACCAGGCTGGCCTTGAACTCACAGAGATCCGCCTGTCTCTGCCTCCCGAGTGCTGGAGTTAAAGGCGTGCGCCACCACCGCCCAGCAATTATTAAATTTTTTAAGATTATAATTTGATTACATTTCTCCTTCCCCTTTCTTTTTTTTAAAGATTTATTAATAATGTATATAGTGTTCTGCCTGCATGTATGCTTACAGGCCAGAAGAGGGCACCAGACCTCATTACAGATGTTTGTGAACTACCATGTGGTTGCTGGGAACTGAACTCAGGACCTCTGTAAAAATAGTCAGTGCTCTTAACCTCTGAACCATCTCTGCAGCCCTCTTTTCTCTTTCTTTCCTCCAAATCCTCCCTGGTTTCTTCCAAATTCAGAGTCTCCCTTTTTCTTATCATTTTCGTATGCACATATGTATTTATGGATAATATATATGTATAGATACATATACATATTCCTAGATATATTCTGGTCAGTCTGTATAATGTTACACGTATGTATGGTTCAGAGCTGACCATTTGGCACTGGACAACCCATTGGTGTGCTCTTCCCCGGGGAGGACCACCTCTCTTGCTCCCAGTTTCTGATGTGGTTCATAGGCATCACAGCTTGGTAGGACTCTTAGTTGACTTCCTCCTTCAGAAGCATGCCTGGTGCCTTCTTGTCCCATGAGAGCTGGTCCGCAGGGAGGAGCTTTCAGGGCATCTCCAGCGCAGGGGTCTCTGGGCCCTTTCTGAAGTGCATCCTGTCTAGAGCAATAATAAGGACTTACCCTCCAATGGGAATAGGCTGTATGTTTGGGGCATCTCTTGGACAGCTCTGTCCAACAATTCAAAAGAGGGGTTCTCAGCCGGGCGGGGGTGGTACATGCCTTTAATCCCAGTTTTCAGGAGGCAGAGGCTGGTGGATCTCTATGAGTTCAAGACCAGCCTGGTCTACAAGAGCTAGTTCCAGGACAGGCTCCAAAGCTACAGAGAAACCCTGTCTTGAAAAAAAAAAAAAGAAAAGAAAAAGAAAAACCATACACATGCAAAAGAGGGGTTCTCTTCTTGTCATTGTTTAGTATTAGGGTTTTTGCTAGGTGGTCTACGAGGCAGCAGCAGCACCTCTGATGAGAGTCCCCATGTCCTGGCAAGGGTTCTGTTGCACCCTCCTGATTTCTGCAGTTGTTCTAGGCTATGCGCTCACACCTGAAGATTAGAGCTAGGAGCTTTCTACGTGGGTGAACTTTCAGGGTCTGTGTTATCTCATTCAACAGGGCCTTTCCTAGTTTCATCCCTTTCCCTGCGAAGTTCATGGTTTCCGTTTGTTTGTTTGCTTGCTTGCTTGTTTTTTTTTTTTTTTTAAACAACTGAATAGTATTCCATAGTGTATATGGACCACATTTTCGTTATCCATTCATCAGTTGTAGGACATGTAGGCTGTTTCCATTTTCTGGCTATTGTGACTAGAGCAGCCAGGAGCTAGGCTGAGCAAGCATCGTCAGAGTTGGATGTTGAGTCCTTTTGGTACACGCCAAGGAGTGGTAGCTGATTTCCATGGTGGCTGCACCAGTTTGCAATCCCACCAACCGTGAATGAGTGCTCCCCATCTCCTCAACATTTATTGTCCACTGGTCTTTGCCATTCTGACTGGGGTAAGATAAAAATCTCAAAGGTATTTTGATTTGTATTTCCCTGATTGCTAGGAATGATGAACTTTTTTTTTTTTTTTGATTTTGGGGGTTTTTGGTTTTTTTTGTTTTTCGAGGTAGGTTTTTCTGTAGCATTGGAGCCTTTCCTCGAACTAGCTCTTGTAGACCAGGCTGGCCTTGAACTCACAAAGATCTCCCTGCCTCTGTCATCTGAGTGCTGAGATTAAAGGCGTGTGCCACCACTGCCCAGCTCTGATGAACTTTTTTTAAAAAAGAAGGAGAGATAGCTCAGAGGTTTTGAGTACCAATTAGTCTTTTTTTTTTTTTTTTTTTTTTTTTTTTCGAGACAGGGTTTCTCTGTGTAGCTTTGGAGCCTGTCCTGGCACTAACTCTTGTAGACCAGGCTGGCCTCGAACTCACAGAGATCCGCCTGCCTCTGCCTCCTGAGTGCTGGGATTAAAGGAGGGCACCAGAGCACTTGTTAGTCTTGCAGAGGACCCAAGTTCCATTCCCAGCACCCATAGGGGGGTTCACAACCATCTGTAACTCTAGTCCCATGGGGTTGGATTAGCTTTTCTGATCTTTCTGGGCACCAGCCATGCATGTGGCATACATACACATATTTGGGAAATATGTGTATGTATGTACATGCAAAATAAAATTAACATTAAAAAAATTGTGTGTGCCACAGCAAGTGTGTGGAAGTCAGATGACAACTTTCAAAAGCCAGTTCCAGCTGTCCACCTTGGTGAGAAGCAGTCTCCTCGCTGCAACCACATACTGCTCCAGGTGTGCTGTCCTGTGAGCTTCCTGTCTCAGCACCCCCACCACCCTCTGTCCCCCACCCCCACCAACACACCCCTCTCACTGAGCAGTCCTGGGATTCCAGATGTGTGCCACCTCACCAGCCTTTTCCATGACTTCTGGAGATTGAAATCCAGTCCTTAGGCTTATAAGACTAACGCTTTTACCCTGAGTTTCATGATTACTCTGGGTTGCCTGTAATCGCAGCACTTGGGAGATAGACTCAAGAAGACAAGAAATTCAAGGACACATTTGGCTACAAACAGAGTTCTAGGCCAGCCTGGACTAAATGACTATGTTTCAAAATAAAGTGATAATAACTATCTATCTATCTGATAGACTTGCTCCACTAAATCAAGTTGGTATTAACTACAGTGCTTCCCCTTCCCCTGTGCTAATAGGACCTGGGAATAAAAATGAGGTTCAAACTGGGTGTGGTGTTACACATTTTTGATCTCAGCACTCCCGGCATTTCAACCTCAGCATTTTAATCCTAGGGGCAGAGTCAGGCAGTCTCTGAGTTCCAGGCCAGCCTGGTTTACAGCAGTTCCAGCATAGGCAGGGTTACACTTAAGACACACTGTCTGGAGGGGAAAAAAAAGTGGTTCAAAACAAAACAAAGAAATAGTCCCACCAACAAAACATTTGTCTCATTTGAAACTTTTATTTGGTTTGTTTGTTTTGTTTTTTCGAGACAGAGTCTCACTGTGTAGCTCTGACTAACCTGGAACTCTAATGAAGACCAGGCTGGCCTTGAACTCACAGAAATGTCTTTGCCTCTCCCTCTCGAGTGCTGGGATTAAAGGCCTGTGCTACCATGTCCGGCTGAAGCTTTTATTTGAAAGGATGAATTTACAAAATGGTTTATTTCCTCACGGGTCTTCTATTTCTTATTCTTATGCCTAGAACACAAATTTCAAAGAAATGAAGTCACGTCGTCTTACGGTGGTGGAGCGCCGCCTTTAGTCTGTGTCCTCCGCAGAGCCTCTTCGACTCATACTACAACTCCCACAATGCATCTCTCTCGGCCTCTCGTAATAGGGAGCGTGCATCCTTAGAACGAATTCTAGATAACTTCCGCTCTGAAGATAACGTGAACCGGATGTTATAGTGGCTGAATTACTTCCAGGTTCGTAAACTTATAACTTTTAGGCTTCCGCCAGCATGTAAAATAGTCCCGTTGATACTTTACTCCACAGGTAATTTGTAGGAACTTATTTTAAGCCTACATTTTATCGGAAACGCTAAATAATTATGTAAATTTGAGTACAGTAGTTGCTAAGATTAAGTAGAATTACACATCTCTAAATTTTTTCTTTCTCCCCGGCGTAGGCGTAGGAATCTCGTACTATATAAGAGTGGCCGGCGAGGTGCCGGATCCTCTTTCGGGACTTTGCTCCAAGATGGTGAGTGTCGCCGCGTGGAGAGAGCGCGAGCCTGAGCAATGAGTGGAAAGTGGGCTTTCGGGCGGTGGGGACTCGGGAGTCAGAGCCTTGGAGGAGGAAGGGGCAGCGTGTACCTCTGAGCCCGGGGTGAAGATGCCTGGGATTTGCGTGGCTCGCTTTCCCGGGGCTGCGGGCGGTGAACGGCCGGAAATTGCTGGAGCTGAGTAAGTCGCACCCCATTTTTAATAAGATTTTTTTCGTATTCAGACCAAAAAAAGGAGAAACAACGGTCGTGCCAAAAAGGGCCGCGGCCATGTGCAGCCAATTCGCTGCACTAACTGCGCCCGCTGTGTGCCCAAGGACAAGGCCATTAAGAAGTTCGTCATTCGGAACATCGTCGAGGCGGCTGCCGTCAGGGACATATCCGAAGCAAGTGTCTTCGACGGTGAGTGTATAGGGATGAAGAATGAACGCGGGCCCCTGGCTACCTTTGGTTTAAATTTAGCTTTGGGCAGAGGCTGTCTTTTACGGTATAGTAAGCAGGCTTAACGCTGAGGTTTGAACTTGGTGTTTCTTATTTTTGGGTGGATTGCATGCTAGGCAAACCCAGCCTGCATCCCATCTCTTTTGACTGCCGGTTTAGAAGAGGGGAATCTGTAAGAGATGGACATGTGGTAGACATAGTTCATTCAACTACTTTTATAAAACATGCTCAGACTGAGTTGTAACTCTGGCAGAGTGCAGGCAGTAAGTTCTGGAACTTAGAACATAAAACCTCCCTAGTGCTGGGTTTAAAAACATGGGCCACAACAGCTAACTGAGCTTCTTAAGAGAATTGCTAGGCATTCGACCTGCAGACAGTGTTGGGCTCCCCGACTTGAGCTAGTCTTACTGCTACTGTATTGTCTGGCATCAAGTAGTCCTTAGCCTTTTGAATGGCAACATTTCACCCAAAAGTTGGACTTTTATCTTAGCATGTGTAAGCTTGGTTTCTGTGGTGGCGAGGTGGGTTTGCTTCGCAGGGGGTGTTCAGGTTGAGACTGCTTACGGTTGCCTTTCATGCAGGTTTTGTGGGTGTGCCCTTTCATCAGAAACTAAAGCCAAAGCTATTGGCAGCTTGATAGAAAAGCCAAGAGGTTTTTCTGGGCTGGAGTTTGCCCCTGTTTATTGTTGCCCTCTACATTTATGGGTTTTTGAAGTAAGGTGAAGAAAGGGGCCTATATCTGAACTGTTTTCTCTGTTTGTCAGCTTATGTGCTCCCCAAACTCTATGTCAAGCTGCATTACTGTGTGAGCTGTGCTATTCATAGCAAGGTGGTCAGGAATCGATCTCGGGAAGCTCGGAAGGACCGAACACCCCCACCACGATTTAGACCTGCTGTAAGTCGATTTTGCTTGTTTTTCCTTGAGACATGGGGTCCTAACCATAAAAAAAAAATCCACTTAATGTTTTAGCCTGGTATGACAGGTGTAACCTTCATTTAAAATGTTTGATTTTTTTTTCAAGAGTGGGTAGGCTGTTTCCAGTGGAATGGTATGGTGTCTTACCCAAACCATACTATTCCATATGGCTTATGGCCCAAAACCATTGTTAGTGGTGATGGAGGTTCCGGGTGGGTTCTTTGGTTCTGTGATGCTAGAGGCCATTTCTGGGTGGCCCTCAGCTTGTTACTGGTAAGCGCTTTCACTGAACTCCCGGACTCGTCATGAGTGGTTGGGGTTCTAGAGACTCTTGATAGTGGCAGGTGTTTGTGTTTTCTCACCACAGTTTACTGTGGCCGTAGCTGACCCAGGGTGGTTCTGTTTCTGGGGTACTGGGTTAAGTGGACCAGTGTCAGATACTTACTAATTCACTTCATCTCTTTTCTCAGGGTGCTGCACCACGACCCCCACCAAAGCCCATGTAAAGTGGCTTCGTAGAGACAGAAGAAAACACCTTGGAAAAATAAAATGGGACTTAGACTTTATGTAGCATTTGAGTGTGTCTTTGCCAGGTGTGAATTGTGTATTATTTCATTTTCTCTGTTTGCTTTTGGAGACCGTAAGGCAGAACAAACTTGATTTTGTTTGGGCTCTTTACTCTGTACACCTTATTTTTTGCAGGCTGGTTAACCTGTGAACTCCAGGGATCCTGTTTTTACAGCCTTGGGATTAAAAGTGCTTGAACCAGACTCAATTTTATGTGAGTTCTGGAGATAAATTGGGTTAACCAAGATTTTCATATTTTTGAAAACATTACTGCGGTTTTACTTTCTTTTCATTTGCTTTTCTCATGACTTTTCCAGCCCTACAGACTATGGGTTTTTCATTGTTTTCCTTTGGCTTTTTGGGGTACATGGTCAGATAGATGCCTTGCTAGCTTTAAATTTAGGTCTCTGTCTGGTAAGATTAAAGGTGTATGTCAGCTACACCCAGCTAAGTGGCCAGTTAGTAGGTTTTTCTGGAAGCTAAGCCAGTTGGTGTCTTGGGCTAAAAAGGGATTTATCAGTTTGTGACCCAGGGGATATGGTCAACAAGAGGAACTATAGCGTGTAACAGTCATGGAGGTGATCTTGTTTGCAAAGCCCTTTCATCAGAAACTAAAGCCAAAGCTATTGGCAGCTTGATAGAAAAGCCAAGAGGTTTTTCTGGGCTGGAGTTTGCCCCTGTTTATTGTTGCCCTCTACATTTATGGGTTTTTGAAGTAAGGTCTAGCCCAGGCTTTCTTGGTGGGTTTGGTGCTGAAATTCATTACAGGTGAGATCTCCAGCACCTTAAAGACCGTTTCCTTAATCCCAGCACTCAGGAGGCAGAGGCAGGTGAATCTCTGAGTTCCAGGATAACCTGGTCTACAAGAGCTAGTTGCAGGACAAGATCCAAAACTACAGAAAAACCCTGTCTCGAAAAACCAAAAAAGAAACAAGCACCTATAATCCTCAGTCTGTCCAAGTAGTTACTTAACTCAGTACAAAGCAGTTTGGGTTTGTTTGTTTTTTTTTGTTGTTTTTTTTTTTTTTTTTTTTTTTTTTTTCGAGACAGTTTCTCTGTGGCTTTGGAGTTGTTTTGTTTTTGTAGGTATTTTCTGATTAAAGGATTAGCATTAAGAATAGTGATTTACATAGATCTAATCTACATGGAAAGTAGAAAAAGACAAGATCTCCTGAGTAAATTGGGAGCATGGGACCTGGGGGAAGGGGAGAGGAACCTACAGAGTGTTCCAGAACAGCTAAGGCTACATAAACCAAAAGTACTTGTTGGCTTTGGTTTAACTTGAGTACCTAAACAGTGGTTCACATTCATCCCTAGCCTTATTTTGAAGGGTTGCAGTTCCTTCCTTTTGCCTCTGAGGTCGCAATTCATACATGTGGTGCATTTATATAGGCATGGTTTAAACATAACTAAAAATGTGGGAGACTCCAGAGATGGTGTGACTAAAATACTGGCCATGCTTTCAGAGGGCCTGGTTTTGGCTCTTGGCACATTTACATACATGGCAGCTCACTGCTATAACTCCAGTTAAAAATAATTGGTGATTTTTCCCCTCTTGATAATCCAAATTTGTCCAGCTTGTTATATGAACATTTGGGAGTTCAAGGTCGGGTGTACAAGTGCTAGTTCAGGACATCCAGGGCTGTTAACACAGAGAAACTCTTGTCTCACGAAATCAAAAGAAAAAACGAGGGGCGGGCCGGAGAGATGGCTCAGAGGTTAAGAGCACTGGCTATACTTCCAAAGGTCCTGAGTTCAATTCCCAGCAACCACATGGTGGCTCACAACCATCTGTAATGAGATATGGTGCCCTCTTCTGGCTTATAGGGTCATATGCAGGCAGACCACTGTATACACAATAAAAATAAATAAATCTTAAAAAAAACAAGGGGCTGGAGAGATGGCTTCTTCCAGAGGCCCTGAGTTCAATTCCCAACAACTACATGGTGGCTTACAACCATCTGTTATGAGATCTGGTGCCCTCTTCTGGCCTGTAGGCATACAGACAGAATACTGTAAACAAAATAAATAACCTTTTTTTTTAAAAAAGGGAGTCATATAGTATCAGAAGTGGCCCACGGTTAAGCGCTGAGGGTCTCCAGATGTGTAGGTGTGTGCGGATGGGGGTGCTGGTTCCTGAGAGGCCTTTGATCTTAAGCAGTTTGTGATAACTTACGAAGGTACTGGGAGTTGAACTAGGGTCCTTTGTAAGCAGTATGCATCGAGTGATCTCCAACCCCTCTTCAGATATTAAAAAGCCAGTAGCCCTCTGCTTAACCTGTTGAGAACTGACTTTCAAGTTGATGATAACGAAGACAGAACATTAACCTTCCTCTAGGTTTGGTTTGTAACTGGTGTAATGAAGAAGAAGAGCTTGCTGCGGCCTGGAATCACCCTAAATTCTTCTGAGATGTTGGTGCTCAAAAGTGGTCAAGGCAGATGGGGTCTTTGGCTCTACCAACTGTAGGTTGGTGTTCAGCTGTGAGGTGGACCTGTGGTGGCCATTTAATGGAAAATTGACTATTGACTGCCTTTGCACACACCCCTAATGCTTGGATTTCCCCTTTTGCTTACACCAGAACTGGTTAGTGTGTATGAGGAAGATAATCTCATCACCTATCACTGTGTAATTTTTTTCTTCAGTTTCTTTTTTTAATACTTAAACAAGTATTAAAATATTAGGCAGTGGTGGCGTACGCCTTTAATCCCAGCATTTAGGAGGCAGAGGCAGGCAGATTCCTGTGAGTTCGAGGCCAGTCTGGGCTACAGAACTAGTTCCAGGACAACTTGGGTTATTGCACAGAGAAATCTGTCTCAAAAAAACCAAGAAAAAAAAGTTTATTTGCTAATTTAATTAATTATGTATACCATATCCTGTCAGCATGTAAGCCTGAAAGCCAGAAGAGGGTGCTAGATCTCACTACAGATGAGCCGAGGGTTGTGGGCTATAAAGTGGTTGCTGGGAATTGAACTCAGGGCTTCTGGAAGAACAGCCAGTGTAGCCTGGCTGTCCTGGAACTCACTCTATAAACCAGGATGACTTCAAACTCAGAGATCCACCCGTCTGCCTCTTAGGTGCTGGGCTTAAAAGCCTGCTCCACCACTGCCCAGCTAATATCATTCTTTCTTTTTTGTTTGTTTTGTTTTTTGAGACAATGTTTCTCTGTGTAGCTTTGGAGCCTGTCCTGGAACTTGCTCAGTAGACCAGGCTGGCCTTGAACTCACAGAGATCCACCTGCCTCTGCCTCTTAAAGGTGTGTGCCACCACCGCCTGGCTAATATCATTCTTTATTGTGCACATTTAGCTTGTTTTAAGTTGTTTTATTGTGCACCATGTATGCAGTGCCCATAGAGTTCAGAGAGGGTACTGGGATACCCTGGAACTGGAGTTATGAAGGGTTTCGGAACCAAACCGGGTCCTCTGAAGGAACAGTCAATGCTTTTAACTGCTGAGACATCTCTCCAGATCTAACTTTTGGCTTGATTTTTCAAAACAGGGTTTCTCTGAAGAATTCTGGCTGTTCTTAAACTCACTCTGTAGACCAGGCTGGCCTTGAACTCACAGAGATCACTTGCCTGCCTCTGCCTCCTGAGTGCTGGGGTTAAAGGTGTGCACCACCACCACTCAGCTAACAAAATCTTTTTAACTGGGTGGAACCAATAGTGCTTGTAACCTCCACTTACGACCTGCTTCTGCTGGTCAAATCACTTTGTAAAACTCCTAACTCCTGAAGGCCTCCAAAATAGTGCCACAATGTGACAAAGCATTCGAAACCCATGCCTATGAGCGTTGCCTCAGAGTAGGATGAAAGTTTGTATCCACCACAGCTTGCCTCAAAAAAAAAAAAAATGTGTTTGTTTGTTTTGTTTTTCTGAGACAGGGTTTCTCTGTAGTTTTGGAGTCTGTCCTGGCACTCGCTCTGAAGACCAGGCTGGCCTTGAACTCACAGAGATCTGCAGGCGTCTGCCTCCCTAGTGCTGGGATTAAAGGCGTGTGTCACCACTGCCAGGTGCACCCTTATCTATTGAGCTATCTTGCTGGTTCCCAAGGTCTATTCTTGCAGTTACCATGAGGGATATAGATACATCCACTTAATGTGTTAGGCAGTTTGTGACCACTGAGAAAAGACCATAGACTCAATGAAGTATACTTTAAAAATCTTTATTTATTTATTTATTTATTTATTATGTATACAATATTCTGTCTGTGTGTATGCCTGAAGGCCAGAAGAGGGCACCAGACCCCATTACAGATGATTGTGAGCCACCATGTGATTGCTGGGAATTGAACTCAGGACCTTTGGAAGAGCAGGCAGCGCTCTTAACCACTGAGCCATCTCTCCAGCCCCTAAAAATCTATTCATTAGCTGCTAGCAGAAAAATAACCTTGAAGCCCAGTCTCAGGTTTCAAGGAGTATGGGAAAGTTGGGTTTTTAAAATTTATTTAATTATGTATATAGTGTTCTGCCTGCATGTATGCCTATAGGCCAGAAGAGGGCACCAGATCTCATTACAGATGGATGGTTGTGAGCCACCATGTGATTGCTGGCAATTGAACTCAGGACCTATGCAAGAACAGTCAGTGCTCTTAACCTCTGAGCCATCTCTCTCCAGTCCAGGAAAGAGCTTTTAAAGGGGGAAAACCACAAGAAGACCTTCAGTATCTAGGCAAGCAAGAAAAAACTTGTCTCTTCTACCAAGTTAAGTGGTTAAAGCAACTTAAAACAATTTTGGGGTTTCTGCATAAGCAAGTTACAGAAACAAAAATAAGCAATTAATCATAACAAGTTAGATAGTCATTGCTGTACATTTGGGGGAGTCACTGAATCAGGGTTACTGAGAGCTTATCTTCTGAAAGACTTTAAGACAGTTCTGAAGCCATTTCTGACAATTTTGAATCCTCTCAGCCTCCGTGCCTTAGTGCTTCCCCTCCTCCCCTGGAAACCAAGGACCTAACACATGCACGTGCTCAGTTCCTGAACAATTACCCATATACGTATGTTTTGATTCAGTCCCCTGGGAAACAGGGTCAAAATGACCTCTTACCTCATCTGATCTGGCAACAGCTCTCCAGCCAATTATTGGTAATAGCCCTTTCGAATAAGCCAATCACAACCCCCCTTGCTTCTATGGCCTTCTCCTTTAAAAGTAGTCTGTACCAGCTAGTCAGGGTCTCTCGGCTTCCCGAATGCTGAGGGACCCTGTCATGACAGAATTAATAAAATCCTCATGCTTTTGCATCGGCTGTGGTGTGAGAGGTGGTCTCTGGGGGTGACTCCTCCTCAGTGTTTGGACGCTAGAGTCCAACACTTCCAGGGACTGTAGTCAGAGACTAACGGCTAATGGGTACCAAGATGGATGCCTGGCATAAAATGGAATTTCTTTAGCCATCACAAATGAGTTAAGCTAATGAATCTTGTCAAATTAGACCATAGATGAAAAATATTGGCATTAGAATATAAATGTATCTGTTCAATAATTTTTAAACTTTATTTTCTGTGTATGGGTATTTTGCCTGCTGGTATGGCTGTGCATCGCACCATGCAGTGCCAATGAAAGCCAGAAGAGGGCACCAGATCCTCTGGAACTGTGTTCACTCCCGTTTTTTTTTGAGACTGGTTACTGAGGTGTGGTTACTAAACATGGAACCTGGATCCTGGGTCCTCCGGAAGAGCAGCCAGTGTTCTGAACTGCTGAGCTAGCTCTCCAACCTTGTTCAGTAAATATTCATTTCCTATGTACTTGGGACTTCCTTCAGAGTCCAAGTCCTATGTTACACAAAGCCAACTGATTAAGAATCTAGAATAGCCAAGTGTGGTGGCACATGCCTTTAATCCCAGTATTTAGGAGGATGGATCTCTATGAGTTCGAAGCCAGCCTGATAGAGAGTAAGTTCCCAGATATCTAGGGCTACACAGAGAAACCCTGTCTAGAAAAAACAAAATAACAAGAAAGATTTTATTTTTATTCGTGTCCATGAATAAGTGTATGTATGTCACGTGTGTAGAGGTCCCCAAAGAGTCCAGAAGTGGGTGTCAGGTCCCCTGGAATTGTGCTGGATCATGTCCTCTAGAGAGCATTACCAGTTCTTTTTTAAAAAATATTTATTTATTTTATTATGTATACAATATTCTGTCTGTGTGTATGCCTGCAGGTCAGAAGAGGGCACCAGACCTCATTACAGATGATTGTGAGCCACCATGTGGTTGCTGGGAATTGAACTCAGGACCTTTGGAAGAGCAGTCAGCTCTCTTAACCTCTGAGCCATCTCTCCAGCCCCCCAGTACCAGTTCTTAACAGATGAGCCATCTCTCCCGCCCGTTTGTTTCTGGGACATGGTCTCTCGTGGCCTAGACTGGCCTCAGACTCACTGGGGGACCTTGAATTTCCTCTGGCCTTGCTGTCACCTTCAGCGCAGGGACTGCAGGCACAGTTACCACACCTGAGTATGTGGTGCTGGGGACAGAAGCTAGGACTCACGCTTGTCCATCATACACCCCACCGGCTGAGCCGCATCTACAGCTCACTCTGGGTAGCATCCCCTACCCCACCCGCCCCAGCTTTCAGGCTTGTTCGCTCTGTAGACCAGCCTGGCCTGCTTTTCAAAGACCCTTCTCTCCTTCAGCCTCCCCAGTGCTGGGATCAAAGGGATGTGCCACCATACCCATTCCCAGGGTAGCCATTGCTTCTAAAAATTATTATTTATTTTTATGTGTATGAGTGTTTTGCTTGCATGTATGTATGTGTAGCCCATGGTGATTGTGGAGGTCAGAAGAGGGCCTCGAATCTCCTGGAACCGGAGTTACCAATGGTTGTTAGCCACCATGTAGGTAAATGGAAATTAAACCCGTGGCCTACAGAAGAGCAGTCAGTGCTCATAACCAGTGAGTCATCTCTACTTCTTGATAGACTTATCTACTCATGATGCTTAACGATAAACCTAAAAAATAGGAAGGAAAGTTAGGGATAGTGGTGCATACCTGTAATTCCAGAATTTAGGAAACGGAAGGGGCTGGAGAGATGGCTCAGAGGTTAAGAGCATTGCCTGCTCTTCCGGAGGTCCTGAGTTCAATTCCCAGCAACCACATGGTGGCTCACAGCCATCTGTAATGGGTTCTGGTGCCCTCTTCTGGCGTGCAGGCATACACACAGACAGAATATTGTATACATAATAAATAAATAAATCTTTTTTTAAAATAAATAAATCTTTAAAAAAAAAAAGGAGAAAGTAAGCCGGGCGGTGGTGGCGCACACCTTTAATTCCAGCACTTGGGAGGCAGAGGCAGGCGGATCTCTGTGAGTTCGAGACCAGCCTGGTCTACAAGAGCTAGCTCCAGGACAGGGTCTAAAGCTGCAGAGAAACCCTGTCTTGAAAAACAAAAAAAAAAAAAAAAAAAAAAATTAAAAAAAAATTAAAAAAAAAAGAAAGGAGAAAGTGAGAGTGTGCGAAGAAGGATGGGTCGGACTTTTCTTGGTTTTTTTGGGGGGAGGGGATAAGGTTTCTCTGTGTAGCCCTGGCTGTCCAGGAACTCGCTCTATAGACCAGGCTGGCCTTGAACTCACAGAGATCCACCTGCCTCTCTCACTTTCTCCCAAGAGCTGGGATTAAGTGTGTGTCACCACACCCAAAGCATTTTTTTATTATTATTATTTTTGAGTTAGCATCACGTGTAGCACAGGCAGGGCCAAACTCTCCTTGTAGCTGAGAATGACCTTGAACTCCTGACCCTCCCGCCTCTACCACCCAAGTATGGAATTCTAGGTATGCAACACCAAGTCTAACCCTAAAGTTGATTTTTCGAGATTACAGCCCAGGCTCAGCAGTTAAGAGCACTGGTTTGTCTTCCAGAGGTCCAGAGTGCAATTCCCAGCAACCACATGGTGTCTCGCAACCATCTATAATGAGATCTTGTGTCCTCTTCTGGCCTGCAGGCATACACACAGACAGAATATTGTATACATCATAAATAAATAAATATTTTTTTTAAAAAAAAGAACCCAATGGAGGATCAATGGCAATTGCATGCTTATTGTGCAGGAGGCCCTGGGTTGGATCTCCAGCACCCTTACAGAGGAAAACGAACCCCAACCATTCAGTGTTTTGAGGCTACCTCAGTGGTAAAGCCCAAGCTTAGCGTGCGTGAGGCCCCGGGTTTAGCCCTTAGCTTTCCATTACCCCTAGATTAATGTTTTAACAGCTTTACCGAGGATCATCTGTCATGCAGGGGTTGGTGCTGCTGTAATCCCAGAATGAGAGAGAAATATCCAGAGTGTACAGGGGAGTGGGGATCCTGAGATGACTCGCATGTCCCTCAGCAGATGAACCCCAAACAACCATACAATAGGCTTTTACTGACCAATTAAAGGAACCAGCGGTCAATATATGCAGCATGCATTCAGAGATGCTGAGTAAAAGAATCTAAGATAAAAAACTCATACCCTGGGCCGGGCGGTGGTGGCGCACGCCTTTAATCCCAGCACTTGAGAGGCAGAGGCAGGCGGATCTCTGAGTTTGAGGCCAGCCTGGTCTACAAGAGCTAGAACCAGGACAGGCTCTAGAAACTACAGGGAAACCCTGTCTCAAAAAAAAACCAAGAAAAAAAAAAAAACAAACAAAAAACAAAAACTCATACCCTGTAGAATTCCATTTACCCTAGAAAACACAAAGTGCTTTATAACAACAGAAAGCTAGGCTGCAGTGTCTAGGAACAGGGTAGGAGAGACAGCATGGGGATATTGTAAGAGCCAGTTTTGGGGAGACTTACACGCTCTTCTTGAATACAATGGTGGTTTCATGGGTATATACATCAATTATTTTTGCTGAGTACCTATAATCCCAATACTTTTAATGCTGAGACAGGAGGATTTGAGGTCAGTCTGAGCTACATAAGGAGCTCCAGGCCAACTCCAGTTACAAAATATAAACCCTGTCTAAAAAACACAACAAAAGAAAACCAAACAGGGCTGCCCAAATGTCCCCTAAGACTGTCCCCTAAGACTGCCTGGGTATGGCCCCGGGACTCACATGCTGGAAGGAGCAAGCCCAGCCATCATGGCACATGCAGGGAAGTCAGGTGACAGTTTACAGGATTTACTTCTCTCCTTCCACCCTGTGAGTTCCTGAACTCAGGTTGGCAGGCTTTGTGGCCAGCACCTTACCCACTGGGTCATCTTGCTGACCTTATTTTTATTTTTGAAGCAGTGTCTGATGTAGCCTATGCTGGCTTTGGACTCAATACGTAGCTCAGGGTGGCCGTGAACTCCTGATCTCCCTGCCTCCACTTCCTACTTCTGTGTTTGAGCCCTGTTGAAGTCTTTCCTTAATAAACCTCCCATTTGGAACTAGGGCAGAGCGCCATTGGCAGAAGGCTTGCCTAGCATGCACAGAGTCCTGGGTTCTATCCCACTGGGTAAAACCAGACATGGCTGTGCACTTCTGTAATCTTGGTTCTCAGAAGGTGGAGGCAGGAGGGTGGGAAATTCAGGGGCATCTCTCCCTACATGCAAATTCAAAGCCAGCCTAGGCTGCACTAGGCCTTCTTTAAAACAAAACAAGCCGGGCAGTGGGTGGTGGTGCACGCCTTTAATCCCAGCACATGGGAGGCAAAGGCAGGCAGATTGTGTGAGTTCCAGGACAGCCTGGTCTACATAAGGACTTCCAGGACTGCCAGGGCTACACACAGAGAAACACTGTCTCAAAAAAACCATAATAACATACACACAAAGCCCCTGTCACAAAACCCTACAACAGTGCTTCATACTGAAAAACAAAACGAAACAATAACAACAAACAAAAACCCTATTATTCCTCCATTGAAATGTCTTTACATCTTTGTAGAAAGTAATACAGTAGCGAGGGTGATGGTTCAGTTGGCAAAGGGCTTGCCTTGCAACAAGAGGATCCGCGTTCAAGCCCCAGAATCCATGTAAAAATGCCAGGCACAGTGATGCAAATTTGTAATAAATGCACTTGCCTTACCCGGAGTTCGGTTCCCAGCACCAGCGCTGGGCTGTAACTGCAGTTCCGGAATTCCACAACCTCTTCTGGCTTCCTGAACTCCTACACAAGTGGCGCACGTTAATTCATGCACGCACACATACTCAAATAAGAAGGTAGATAAATACATCTCAGAGGTTTAATTATTTAAATTTAGTTCTTATTGTGTGTGCCTGCATGTTGTTTTGGGACAGTGAGGCAGACTGTGAGGGGTCAGAGAACAATTTTGGGGAGTCTGTTCTCTCCTTTCATCTTCGTGTGGATTCCATTTTTGTTTTGTTTTGTTTTGTTTTGGCTTTTTTTTTTTTTTTGAAACAGTTTCTCTGTGTATCCCTGACTGTCCTAGAACTCACTCTGTAGACCATGCTGGCCTCTAATTCAGAGATCCACCTGCCTCTGCCTCCTGAGTAGTAGGATTAAAGGCGTGCGCCACCACCAACCGGCTCTGTCTTTGCATAGATTCCAACCCTTGAGTTCAGGTAGTGAGAATTATAAAACAGGCCAGAGGTTTAATATTTAGCTGATTAAATTTTGCTTTTGTTGAAGCAAGGTGTGCACTTGTGGGTAGGATGTAAGAAATAAGTATTCTGGCCGGGCGGTGGTGGCGCACGCCTTTAATCCCAGCACTCGGGAGGCAGAGGTAGGCTGATCTCTGAGTTGGAGGCCAGCCTGGTCTACAAGAGCTAGTTCCAGGACAGGCTCTAGAAACTACAGGGAAACCCTGTCTTAAAAAAACAAAAAACAAAAAAAAAAAAAAAAGAAAGAAATAAGTGTTCTGTTTTTCCCACTGTTCATAACTTAAATTCCCAAGGCAAGACACAGAAGCTGAAATTGCTCTTCTTTAAGGAAGGTCACACCAACTAATCTTCTCCACCCTCTGCTTGTCTGTTTTGCATAGGACATTTCTGAAAGGGGCCTACCTTTATTTTGCAGGGTGGGAGGGCTGACCCGAGAAGCCAGGGAAAGGCAAACAAACAGGCCTGTGGGCTTCCCTCTCAGGCCATTGACATCCTGGTCCCGCTGTGCTGTCACTTCTGCAGAGCTGTCAATGCTTAGCCATCCCCATAGGGCAAAGCTGCATCTCCTAGACCTCCTCCAACAGCAGCGCTAGCTGGGCACATGTTCAGATGCCAGAGCCTCTGGGGTGCATGCTTTCCACCACACTAACAGACATAAAACTGTAATTCCAAAACAAAAGCAAAACACAAAAAAGCAGTACATGTCTGGGACTCTAAAAGGCCAAGCAAACAAGCAAAAAAGGGAAGGCTTCCCAAAACACAAATAAGATCTCTCTCAGTCCCAGTGGAAGGTGGAAGGGACCAAACGTAGTCCAACTTTAACAAAAGTTCATGACTCTTCCTGATCTCTTCCTATGCATGTCTTCAATTGCCTGCATCCTTTAAGAGTAGTAGTAGCTGCAACAGTGTGTGTGTGTGTTTGTGTGTGTATGTGTGTGTGTGTGTGTGTGTGTGTGTGTGTGCAGCACAAACGTGCATTATGTGTGGAGATTAGGGAACAATTTTCTTTTTTTGCTTTTCTTGGGTTTTTCTTAAGACAGGGTTGTTTTGTGTGTGTGTGTGTGTGTGTGTGTGTGTGTGTGTGTGTGTGTGTGTATGTAGCTCTGGCTGTCCTGGAACTCACTCTAGTAGATTATGTTGGCTTGAAATTTTAGAGATCTGCCTGCCTCTGCCTCCCAAGTGCTGGGTGTTAGAAAAAAATCCTAAAACGGGAGGCTCCATCGGTGGAAAGAAATCCAATTAGGTCAGATTAAACCAAATTAAAACGCCAGGTGGTAGTGGTGCACGCCTTTAATCCCAGCAATCGGGAGGCAGAGACAGGTGGGTCTCTGTGAGTTCGAAGTCAGCCTGGTCTACAAGAGCTAGTTCCAAGACAGGCTCCAGAGCTACAGAGAAACCCTGTCTTGAAAAAGCAAATAAATAAATAAATAAATAAATACCCATTGTTTTATTAAATACAGAGCTCTCGGGTGGCCAAGTGCATGGTGAGGAAAAAGGAAAGCAAGGAGCACATGCAAACCAGGAACAACATGTTTCTCCTCTGGGAGCCCACTTAAATACCCTGTGGGAGTGGGTGGGTCATGACCTGGCATGCTGGGATTTGGAGTCCAGACCAATGCAACTCTCCCAGGCCAGGAGGCTGGGATGGATGGGGGGGTAGGGGTTGGGGTTAGGTTCCCGATTTAACACTGGGGTTAAAGGTTTGAGAGCCACCACAACCAGCTAGAAAGGTAATTTTTTGTTTTGTTTGTTTGTTTTTGTTTTTCAAGACAGAGTTTCTTTGTGTAATAGCCCTGGCTGTCCTGAAACTCGCTCTGTAGACCAGGCTCGTCTCAGGCTCACAGACATTTGCTTGCCTCTGCCTGCTTAGTGCTGGGATTAAATGTTTAGAAAGGTAATTTAAAAAAAAAATTAGAGATTGAAACAAGGTCTTTGTGATTTCAAGTCTACTCTAGGTTACAGCTGGATCAAAGTAACAACAGCAACAACAACCACCGCAGTTGCCTGGCTTTTCCCTTATAGCTCACAGCTATGCTTTGATGACAGTTACTAAAGTCCGGTGTTTCCAGGTATCTGTGTTGGGAAACCCACGGTAAAACAACCCACAGGCAGGTGTCGAGAGAAGACAGGTGGATTCAGGATGGCAGTGTCCAATTACTGAGGACTCACGGACACTGACAGAATTGTGACCCAGGTGGCAGCTGGGACTTGGAGCCCAAGCCCCGGGTAAGTGGGAAGGGGCTCTCAGGAGAAAGATGGCTTCTGCCCAGCTAGCTTTATCTCAACCTAGCTGGCCAAGGCGTCAGGCGAGGTCGGCGCCTACACTCACAGTTCGCTCACGCTGCAGTCTCAGCCGCCCAGAGAACAGGACAGCTTGAGCCCAGGGGTGAGGGACAGCCATGGCTGCCTCTGAAAAGAAAAGCAGGTACTTTCCTACCAGGGATTGCTTTAATGGTTTTGTTTCCCTGCAGCAATGCTGGGGAAGTAGGTGGATGGGGAGCAAACAGGGCGCTTACCCTACAGACTCAAGCTGGGGCCTTACCATAACTATTACCTTTCATTCTTTCTCTGTGTGTGTGTATGTGTGTGGTATGTATGTGTGCATGTATGTGATGTGTGCATGTGTGTGGTATGTATGTGTGCGTGTGTGGTGTGTGCATGTGTACATATGTGTGGTATGTGTGTGCATGTGTGTGGTGTGTGTACATGTGTGTGGTATGTATGCATGTGTAAGGATGTCGGACCAGTGTGTGAGGAAGTCTTCTTCGGTCACTATTATGTGCACGAGTGTTTTTCCTGTATGTACGTCTGTCTGGGCATCACTGGCATGTTTGGTGTTCGAGGAGGTCAGATGAGGGCATTGAGGTGTGTGTGTGTGTGTGTGTGTGTGTGTGTGTGTGTGTATGCAGATCAGAGTACCATTTTCAAGAGTTGGTTCTTCTTCCCACCATGGCTCCACATGTTCTGGGAATCGAACTCAGGTCCTGAAGGGCCAACACTCTCACCAGCTGCGACATATCAACAGCCTCTCCATTCATCTTATAGTCGGACAGTCTCCACTCCTTCAATACTACATTTTATAAAGCCGTTCTTTCACTGATGGGCATGGGCTGCTTATGAACAGTTCATGCTGAGGATGGCGCTTGATGGGTCAGTGCTTGCCTGGCATACACAAAGCCCACATTAAATCTTCAGTGCTACCAAAAAAGACAGTGTTTTGATGAGGATTTGTTCCTCTTGTCTATGTACTCAGGACTTGACTGGATGGACCATTTTCTCTTTTGCTCCACTAATAGATAATAGCGTTCGGGAGGAGCTAAATGATACTCCCACCTGTAATCTGTTACTCTCTCTAGACTACACACAGTGACACGCTGGACCAGGGACAGCTGAAAGAGGCAGGGGGGACAGTAGGGATTGTCAGCTCAGCCTCTTGAAGAATGATGAGAAGATCTACAAACATTTACCTGGAGGTAAGAAAACCAATGAGAAACAAAAGATACCTTCAAGAATCTAAAGGGTCGGTACATAGAAAGGAAACAAGGAAGCTGTGCATGGTGGCTCAGACTCATGGTCCCAGCACAGAGGATGGTGAGGTGGGAGGAGCCAGCAGCACTGAGAGGCAAGGCCAGGCTTGGCTACCAGGTGAGCCCAGTCTCCAAAATAAATAAATAGCTGTTGGGGGCTGGGGACCCAGACCCTGAATTTCCTGTAAACAACTTGTTAGGCTTGCAGCTGCTCTGAGCAAAACAACTTGTTTTCCTGTTTGCTGCTACTCTGAGCACCAGACCCTCAGGAGTTCCTGATGGCAGGGGAGTGGTTTGGCTCAGGCGTGGCTATCAGTTAAGGATCCATATAGAAGTGGCTCTGATCTACAATAAAGTTGTCATTCTTGTTTCAAGGATGACCTATCTCTCTGTCTGTGTGTCTTTGTGTGTTTAAATCTCCAGGCCCTTGCCTGGCTTGCGAGTGATCCTGGTGTAGTAACGTAGCACACGGACGGTACAAATAACCGCAGAGTGTATTTTAGTTTAGGACTAGGACAGAAATTCCAACAATTACTGAAATGGTCCTAAACGTACTTTGGCCATTTTGTACTATGCATTATACAAAGTGTCGTTCTCAGCATTGGCAATTACAAAATCTCTAGGCCCTGAAGTATGAAACACTCAGCCAAGGGAATGTGGTTTAGTTGGTAGAGCATTTGCCTAGTATCCAGGAAAGCCCTATGTTCTGCTTCCATTAACACAACAACTGTGTGTAGCAAAACATACCAGTAATCCCAGAAGCACGGATGCAGGGGCAAGATCTAAGTTCACGGTCACCCTCAGTCGCCTAACTAGTTCAAGGCCAGACTGGAGAAAAATAAATAGGGGCTGGTGGGATGGCTCAGAGGTTAAGAGCACTGGCTGTTCTTCCAGAGGTCCTGCTCAGTTCCCAGTGACCACATGGTGGCTCACAGCCAGCTATAGAGGGATCTGATGCCCTAAAGTTGTACATTCAGAAAGAACACTCTATACATAGAATACATAAATAAATCTTTAAAAAAAAAGAAAAATAGGAAATAGTCAAATATTCCCTTCACAAATGTCCTTTTGTTTGTTTATTTTGAGACAGGATCTTTCTGTGTTGTCCTGACTTGTCCTGGAACTTGCCATATAAACTGGGTTGGCCTCAAAATAACAGAGATCCTTCTGTCTCTGCCTGGGGAGTGCTGTGGTTAAAGGTCTGTGTAAATGGACGTTTCCTGTTCCAACTGCCTGGTCCCAAATAACCAACACAGAGGCTTAATATTGCTTCTAAACACTCGGCTGATAGCTCAGGTTTATTACTAGTTAACTCTTACACTTAAATAAACCTATATTTTGGGGATGGAGAGATGAGTCAGAGGTTAAGAGCACTGACTGTTCTTCCAGAGTCCAATTTCCAGCAACCACATGGTGGCTCACAACCATCTGTAATAAGACCTGGTGCCCTCTTCTCGTGTGCAGGTATACATGAAGACAGAATAGTGTATATATAATAAATAAATAAATCTTTTAAAAATTTAACCCAAATTTCTTATTTATGCATTGCCATGTACCTCGTGGCTTGTTACCCCATTTTCTCTATGTCCTGATTCCACAGCGGCTGACTGGTGTCTCCTCTGACTCTCCTGACGCTGCCCTTCTTTCTCCCAGCATTCTCCTGGTCTGGCTCTCCTGCCTAACCTTATTCTGTTCAGTTATTGGCCCGCCAGCTTCATTATTAAACCAACCATAGTAACATATACTCATGTAGTGAATATTCCACAGCAGGTGTGGGCCACAATGCCCTCATCTTTTCTTTATTTGGGGGAAACTGTCTTGGTCCCTTTTCTATTGCTGTGATAAAACACCATGCCGAAGGCAACTTGTAAAAGAAAGTGTCTAATTTCAGTTACGCTTTCAGAGGGCCACAGTCCATGATGGAGGACGGAAGAGACAGACGAAAGCTTACATCTGGAACAAGAAGGCAGAGAGAGCACACTAGGAATGGTGGAGGCTCTTGAAGCCCAAAGACCAACCCCCCAGTGACACACCTCCTCCAACAAGGCCACGCCTCCTAATCCTTCCCAAACAGTTTCACCAGCTGGGGACCAAGTGTTGAAATATATGAGCCAGTGGGGGCTGTTCTCATTCAAACCATGCAAAAATGCCATGACTTGGATCTGAAATGCCACCTGAAGGGCTTGACTGCTGATGGGGTTTTAGAAAGTGATTGGATCATAAGAGCTCTGACTTCATCAATAGGTTAATCCATTGATTAATCTAATTAAAGCCATTTCAAATTAACGGCATTCTTGGGACATGGAAGAAAGCAGGATGTGGACCCCATCCGAGAGAGTAGCTCTCTACGGGAGAGTGCCCTGGAACGTACATCCTTCCTCCAGCTTCCTCTGCTGGGTTGCAGCCTTCTCTCCAGCATGAAGTGACACGCTTTGCTGTGCCATACTGTCCCCGTCGTGACGTTCTGCCTCGGGTGCCTGGGCACAGCAACAACAGAGCCAAGTGACCATGGACCGGCAGGGCAGTTGTGAACTAATAAGCCTTCCCACAGTCTGTGCTTGCAGGGTATGGGAAGGACTGTGACTTAAGGAAAGAGCTTTGCTATCCTGCCTCCTGGAGCTGCACACAGGCCTGGATTTAGTTTCTAGGGTGATGAAGAAGAAAGACAATGGGAAGGACAGGAGTTTTTCTTTTCTTTTCTTTTTCCAGGTAGGATTTCTCTATGTAGTCCTGGCTGTCCTAAAACTCTTGTGTAGACCAGGCTGGCTTTGACGTCAGAGATCAGCCTGGTTCTGCCTCCCAAGTGCTGGGATTAAAGGCGTGCACCACATGCTAGGACAGGAGTTTTGTTTTTTGTTTTTTTTTATTTTTTTGTCTTCATGTATAGAAGAGAATTTTAGATTTTAGCCACCACAGGCAGATCTCTGTGAGTTCAAGGCCAGCCTGGTCTACAAGAGCTAGTGCCAGGACAGCCAAGACTACTACAGAGAAACCCTGTCTCAAAAAACCAACCAAACAAACAAAAAAGATTCCAGCCATCGTTCTACACGTTCTTTTCTTGTAAAGCACCTGTGTTGTGCACAAAGGTCATTCTTTGTTTGATATGTATCTGAGCTTTAAGATTTCTCGAAGTGCCGGGTGGCGGTGGCGCACGCCTTTAATCCCAGCAATCGGGAGGCAGAGGCAGGCGGATCTCTGTGAGTTCGAGACCAGCCTGGTCTACAAGAGCTAGTTCCAGGACAGGCTCCAAAGCTACAGAGAAACCCTGTCCCCTGTCTCAAAAACAAACAAACAAACAAAAAAAGATTTCTCGAAGTGATTATGTGTGGTAAAAAGTAGAGATAGAAGGTTGGGATGCAGCTCAGGTGGAAGAGTAATTAATTGGTTAGCATGCACAGAGCCCTAGGCTAGATCCTGGCACAGAATAAAACCAGACATGGTGACCCATTGCTTGTGATCCTGGTACTCATGTGCTGGAGTCAGCAAGACCAGAAGTTCAAAATCGAAACTCAAAGAATGTATGTGAGTGTAAGCGTGTGTGTGCTTCAGTGTGTGTGTCAGGTGCGTGGAGGTCAGAGGGCAACTTTTGGGAGTATGTCCTCTCCTTGCGTAGGGGGTCTGGGGACTTGAACTCAGATCATCAGGCTACATGGAAAGCACCTTCACCTGCTGAGCCATCTCTCTGGCCCTGGATGTGTGCTATAAGTACTCTTCCTCCACAAAATAATACTCAAATATTAATATATTATATCTCAATAAAAAAGTTTGGTTGCCTGGCATTGTGGTGCGTGGCTGTAGTCCCCACAGGGGGGAAGTAGAAGCAGGATAATCAGGCATTCGAGGCTAGCCTCTGCTACAGTAGAGGGTTCCAAGCCTGCCTGGGCTACACGAGACCCTGCAAACAAACAAATACAAAACAATAAAAGCTTTGTTTTGTTTTGTTTTAAGATAGACTTTCTCTGTGCAGTCCTTGCTGTCCTGGAACTTTGTTCTGTAGACCAGGCTGTCCTTGAATTCACAGAGATTTGCCTGCCTCTGCCTCCCAAGCGCTGAAATTAAAGGCATATGCCGCCACTGCCTGGTTTAATCTTTGTTTTCTGGTTTGGGTTTTTTTTTAAATATTTATTTATTATGTATACAATATTCTGTCTGTGTGTATGCCTGCAGGCCAGAAGAGGGCACCAGACCCCATTACAGATAGTTGTGAGCCACCATGTGGTTGCTGGGAATTGAACTCAGGACCTTTGGAAGAGCAGGCAATGCTCTTAACCTCTGAGCCATCTCTCCAGCCCCCTCTGGTTTGGGTTTTTATCATTATTGTTCAGACAGAAGACAGCTATGCCTACCCCTATACTAGCAACACCGTACCTAGTCTACACAACATTGAGCAGAACAACCCAAACATAAACTGGGCCTGATAGCATAGGTCTGTAATCCCAGCACTATAGGAATTGAGGAAGAAAATCAAGGTCATTATTGGTTACATAGCCAGTTTGAAGCCAACCTGAGTTACAAGTCAAAATTAACTAACTAACTAACTAATTAAGTTTTAAAAATAAACAAGCAGCCGGGCAGTGGTAGCACTCCCCTTTAATCCCAGGACTCGGGAGGCAGGCGGATCTCTGTGAGTTTGAGGTCAGCCTGGTCTACAGAGTGAGCTCCAGGACAGCCAGGATTACACTGAGAAACCCTGTCTCAAAAAACCTAAATAAATAAATAAATAAACAAGCAAAAAGGACAGAATTCTAGGCTGATTTAATTTACACAGCGGGTTCCATGCCAGCAAGGCTACAGAGAGAAACCCTGCCCTGAACAAGCAAACAAACAAACAAGTAAAAATTTAAAAGTAGTACACTTATTTACTTTCTATTTTTGTGCGTGTATACACTCATGACACGGCTTGTGCATCAGAGAACAACTTGCAGGAATCGGTTCTCTCCTTCTGCCATGTAGGTTCAGGGAGTAGAACTCAGGTTTCAGGCTTGGTACACAAAAGCCTGCTCCTTATCAGGTGTGATATCACACACCTGTAATGGGACACTCTGGCCAACCATAAATTCCAGAGCATCCTGGGCAATGCAGTAAACCCCCCCCCACCCCATTCACGTACGCGTACGTGGTGACTTCTTTCTTCTTTTGATTTTAAGACCAAAAAATTTTCTCTGTGTAGCCACGGCTGCTCTAGAACTCACCCTGTAGATCAGGCTGGCTTTGAACTCTGCCTCTTTTGAGATCAGCCTGCCTCTGCCTCTCGAGTGCTGGGATTAAAGGCTCATATATGACTTCTTTGGGGATACTGGAGATTAACGTTAGGGGCTCACAGTTGCTAAGCAACAGTTCTACTATTGAGCTGTATCTTTCTCTCTCTTTGGTAGATTCTCACTAAATTGACTGGTCAGGCTTTGTACTTGTGATCCTCCTGCCTCAGCCTCCCAAACCGCTAAGATTACAGGCCTGACTCTTCTTTTTTGTTTGTTTGTTTGGGTTTTTTGTTTGTTTGTTTGTTTTTTGAGACAGGGTTTCTCTGTGGCTTTGGAGCCTGCCCTGGAACTAGCTCTTGTAGACCAGGCTGGCCTCAGACCAGGCTGGCCTCGAACTCACAGAGATCTGCCTGCCTCTGCCTCCTGAGTGCAGACCTGACTTTTTAAAAATCTTTGATGTCAGAACCAACAGCTTTGTCCATCTTCAGTATTATATACAATTATTTTGTATTTCTTTAGTTTCTTCCTCTTCTCCTCCTTCCAACAAAATGTTTTACTATGTAGCTATGGCCAGTCTGGATGGAGCGCACTATAAAGACCAGACTGGCCTTGAATTTGGCACCAGTCCTGCTGCAGCCTGTTAACTGCTGGGGTTGCAGAGGTGGGCTTGCCACGCCAGCTGTGCGCAGAGGTGGGCTCGCCACGCCAGCTGTGCACTGAGGTGGGCTTGCCACGCCAGCTGTGCGCAGAGG
The DNA here is from genome assembly GCF_903992535.2 of Arvicola amphibius. Classification (NCBI taxonomy): domain Eukaryota; kingdom Metazoa; phylum Chordata; class Mammalia; order Rodentia; family Cricetidae; genus Arvicola; species Arvicola amphibius. The sequence continues at coordinate 31,478,969 of NC_052063.2, forward strand.
GGGGCTCGCCACATCAGCTGTGCGCAGAGGTGGGCTCGCCACGCCAGCTGTGCACAGAGGTGGGCTTGCCAAGCCAGCTGCTTTACTAGTTCCTGCTCTTTGTTCCTTGCTTTCTTTCTTCCAGGCCAGGCAGGAATTTACCACGTAGCCCAGGATGGCCTAGAAACTGTTTACAATTACCGTTTGACTCTCCAGTTTTATGCCAATTTAATTCTTAGCTCACTCAAATAACAGAAAGCTGATGGGAAGCCACACTCTCCCCTATTCTGCAGAGAGAAGCAACAGTTCACATTTCCCTGGAAGAGACAACATACCTTGCCCTGAGGCTCTGTGAGCTCTCCTGTCCTCTACCATAAAATAACTAGAAGGCAACTGACCACAGGGTCATCTCCCAGATCCTCAGGATAGTGATAACATCATGCCAAGGACTGGTCAGCCCAGGAATGTCAGGCTCCTCACAAAACTCCGCAAGGCATGCTACCATTATCTTAAAGGTCTTTTCAGAACTAACCGAAGAACAGCCTGCAGCTGAACGGCCTTCTGCCCTGTCTTCTTCCCTTCTTTACTGTAAGAGCTGATTCCAAGAGCTCTTGCCCATGAATGCCCTGTACGACTTTCCCCTGGGGCTGGCCTCCAGGAAACTCCTACAATGTACAGAAGAGAACAGCAATCAGGAAAAAGAATCCAAAAGAAAATTGGGACTTTAACATGTGACAAAAATTAAGGTAAAAAAAATTATGGGCTGGACAATGGGGGCCCATGCCTTTAATCCCAGAACTCAGGAGGCAGAGGCAGAGGCAGGCTGATCTCTGTGAGTTCAAGACCAGTCTGATCTACAGAGCAAATTCTAGGACAGCCAGGTGCCACACAGAAAAACCTTGTCTGGAAAAACAAAACAAACAAACAAAAATGATGGGCTAGGGGCAGGAGCGGGCTCCCTGGTAAAGAGGTTTGCCATCAAAAGACCTGTGTTTGGCTGGGCAGTGGTGGCGCACGCCTTTAATCCCAGCACTCGGGAGGCAGAGGCAGGCAGATCTCTGTGAGTTCGAGGCCAGCCTGGTCTACAAGAGCTAGTTCCAGGACAGGCTCTAAAAAAGCTGCAGAGAAACCCTGTCTCGAAAAACCAAAAAAAAAAAAAAAAAGAAAAGAAAAGAAAAGAAAAGACCTGTGTTTGGCCCGAGACCTGAATGACAGAAGGAAAGAGCTAACTTCTCTTGCATGCGCGCGCACACACACGCTACAAAATTTTGTTTCTTTGTTTTTCAGTCTTTGTTTTTCTCTTTTTTTAAATAATTATTTATTTATTATGTATACAATATTCTGTCTGTGTGTAAGTCTGAAGGCCAGAGGAGGGCACCAGACCCTATTACAGATGGTTGTGAGCCACCATGTGGTTGCTGGGAATGGAACTCATGACCTTTGGAAGAGCAGGCAATGCTCTTAACCCCTGAGCCATCTCTCCAGCCCTCAGACTTTGTTTTTCAAGACAGGGTTTCTCTCCGTAGCCCTGGCTGTCCTGGAACTCAGAGATTCACCTGCCTCTACCTACCTCGTGCTGGGATTAAAAGTGTTCACCACCACAAAAAAGCAAAAAAAGACAGAGGAGAGAGAAAGGATATAACAATACATTTGTACCTAAATGGAAACGGGAAAGTGCTAGAAATTCAGTTTCTGTTCAAACATATTCAGAACGTATCTGCTGCACATGGAAGGTGTGCAGAGTCAGTGAACCTTTAGAGAAAAAGCTCGGGTTTACCGTCTTATGCCTACAAATAATTGGGTGTGCAAATGATTCAGCTCAGACACGTACAGGAAGGGACCTGTGCAATGGAATAAAACTGTAAATTGTCAATTAAAACAGAAAACCTCTTAAATTACACCCTTGCCATCAACCTCCTCTTTTCTTCGGATCCCATAAAGAAGCTCAGGCAATAACCTGGATCCTTTGACGACTTTCCCCCAGAGAATCACGGTCTCTGGCAGCATTTCCAATCTGAGCCGTCACCTTGCCTCTGACTAAAGCTTCCTCTCTATTATGACTATAATGCCTTTTATTTTTGAAATTATAATATCGTTACATCATCCCCCAGTTCCCTTTGCTCCAAGCCTCCCACATACTAACTACTCCTTGCTCTCTTTTCATTCCTGGCCTCTTTTCATTAGTGGTTGGTTGTTACCTGCGTATCCATATTCCTCAGTGTGACCTGCTCAGTCTGTATACTGTTGTTACCTGAATATATGTCTACACATGTTCCTCAATGTGACCTGCTCAGTCTGTATGCTCTTGTTTGTATGGATGTTTTCAGGACTGACCACTTGGTATTAGGATGACTTCTCTCAGCTTTCCTAGTATGGGGTCGAGGCCCCTATCTTTCCCCATCCAAGTCTGTCTGTCTGTCTGTCTGTCTGTCTGTCTGTCTGTCTGTCGTCCTTGTGCAGGTGAGACTCGATGGCTATGGCCTCTGACGTTACTAGGAGTGACAGTCTCGTAGAATATATGCTTCCTGATCCTCTGACTCTTAGTCTTCCCACCCTTTCTTCTGGAATGTTCCCTGAGACTTGGGTTCAGAAGTTGTTTTGCAGATGTGTCCACCGGAACTGGGCTCCTGTCGATATTTTCCATTTTGTGTGTACCTCCTTTTCAACCCTCTGAATAAGACACCAAGAACCTGGAAGCACCCCATTCAGACACTGCCCGTCAACAATGGTGACACTACCCACTACCTCTAGCCCAGAACTGAGACAGTAGGATTGCTGTAAGTTTGAGGTCTCTCACACACAAATAGATAAATAAATGTAATTTAAAATTAATGACAGCGGGGTGGTGGTGGTACGTGCCTTTAATCCCAGCACTCGGAAAGCAGAGACAGGGAATCTCGGCAAGTGTGAGGCCAGCCTGGTCTACAGGGTGAGTTTCAGGACAGTCAAGACTACACAGAGAAACCCTGTCTCAAAAAAACCAAGGGGGAAAATAAAGGCACCTGCTACCAAACCCGAGAACCTGAGTTTGGTCCCCAGAATCCACTGACTCTTCCCCACCCACCTATTGGTCCCAGGATCCGCTGGTGGACAGAGGGCACTAACTCCCACGCACCCACCCATGTTATCTTCTGATCTTGACACATATATGTGCGCACACACGCACCAGACCACAAAGTCAGGGGCGAGAATGGAGAAAGATAATGGATGCAGGAAAAACACAAAGCCTCCCTTCTTTCCATTAATTTATTCATGGAAGCCCTGGCAGAGGCTGTCAGCAATATGGCGGCTTTGTGCCCTGTTTATATCCCAGATGCTTAGGGTGCCGTTTCACTTAGTGGGAAAGAAGGCACGGAAGAGCCCAGAGCGCGTGTGTCTTGGGTCTAGCTGGCAGTGGTGGGGTTGGAGATAACACATCTAGCATTCACTAAATGCTTCATAAAGGTCGAGAACAGCACTGTTACCGAGGACTCTTGGCCCGCCTCCTCCTTATTTATTTATTCATTTACTTATTTTGAGATACGATTTCCCTGTGTGTAGGAACTCACTGTGTAACCTAGGCTGGCCGCAAATTCCTGGCAATCGTCCTGCCCCGGCCTCTCCAGCGCTGAGGTTACAAGTGTGAGCCATGATGCTCGTGCCTGTCTCTTCCTCTCAAGTCTAAACCATTGTACGAACAGTCAACAGCGTTCGCTTTCTCTCCAGCTGGGCAATGAACTTGGCCGTGCACACGCCAGGCAATCGTGCTACTTCTGCTCTACACCCCAGCCCTACAACGGCTTTTGAACAATGAAACTTCTTTGAGAGAACAGGGTCTTGAACAATGTCTTAGGGTTTCTGTTGCTGGGATGAAATCCTATGACCAAAGCTGAGTTGGGGAGGACAGGTTCACGATGTCACATCATCCTTGAAGGAAGTCAGGGCAGGAACCTGGAGGCAGGAGCTGATGCAGAGGCCACGGAGGGGTGCTGCTTACTGCTTTGCTCCTCAAGGTTTGCCCAACCTGTTTTCCTATAGAACCCAGGACCACCAGCCCACGGGTGGCACCACCCACTATGGGCTGGGCCTTCTCCCATCAATCACTAATTAAGAAAATGCCTTATAACTGAATATTATGGAGGCATTTTCTTTTGGTTTTTTTTTTTGTTTTGCTTTTTGTTGTTGTTGTTTGTTTGTTTGTTTTGAGACAGAGTTTCTTTATGTAACCTTGACTGTCCTGTAACTCACTCTGTAGACCAGGTTGGTCTTGAATTCACAGGGATCCACCTGCCTCTGGCTCCCGAGTGCTGGGATTAAAGGTATGCGCTGGCATTTTCTCTTTCTTTCTTTCTCTCTCTTTCTTTCTTTCTTTCTTTCTTTCTTTCTTTCTTTCTTTCTTTCTTTCTCTCTCTCTCTCTCTCTCTCTCTCTCTCTCTCTCTCTCTCTCTCTCTTTCTTTCTTTCTTTCTTTCTTTCTTTCTGCTCTCTCTCACTCTCTCTCTCTTGTATTCTGTCTGTGTGTATGTCTGCAGGCCAGAAGAGGGCACCAGACCTCATTACAGATGGTTGTGAGCCATCATGTGGTTGCCGGGAATTGAACTCAGGACCTTCGGAAGAGCAGGCAATGCTCTTAACCACTGAGCCATCTCTCCAGCCCCCTGGCATTTTCTTAATTGAGATTCGTTTCTCTCAGATGACTTAGCTTGTGTCAAATTGACATAAAGCTATCCCACACACACACCAAATTGAGGTGAATGTGTGATGATGTGAAAGGCTCTTTGGTTGGGGGTATGTAGGTGGAAGAGGAGACTCTTAGTCTCTTAGTAACCTTATCCTTGGCACCTGATGGGAGGCACTCCTCCCCTGCTGTGGGGTTATCAAACAGTCCAGGCCTGTGGCTAAGCAACATTTGAATACTAAGCTACATCCTAGCACTGAAAAGAGTTTGAATCTGACCAGATGAAGTCTTGGTATACTATCATGAGAAATCCTGGGTCAGCCGGGAGGTGGTGGCGCACACCTTTAATCCCAGCACTTGGGAGGCAGAGGCAGGCAGATCTCTGTGAGTTCGTGGTCTACAGAGCAAGTTCCAGGCCAGGCTCCAAAGCTACACAGAGAAACCCTGTCTAGGAAAAAGAAAGAAAGAAGGAAAGAAAGAAAGAAAGAAAGAAAGAAAGAAAGAAAGAAAGAAAGATCCTAGGTCAAATTCTGAGCCCCTCTCCTTCTGTCACTAGTAGATTTGGAGAAAATTCACAAGTTTCCAGGTCTGAAAAGCTGAGGCGACATCCTTAGCTCATATGCTTTTTGTAGGTTTGGGTCTGGGTACTGGAAATCGAAGCTATAGCCTCAAGAATACTAGGTAAACACCACACCACACACACACACACACACACACACATTTCTATTTTGAGACAGTGTTTCCCTAAGTTGCTCAGGCTGGCCTTAAACTTGCTGGCATCCTGTTTCAACCCGCCTCCATTAAAGGTTGTGTTCTTGCTTTTCCTAGTGTGACCGTTAAGTAGCTGGTCCAGGGGAAAGGCCGAAAGCAGATAAGCCCTTAGGTTGCACATCTGTACAGCAGCAAGTTTAAAGAATTGTTGCAAGAGGGCGAGGGATAGGGGCAACTGGAGAGACGGCTCAGTGGCTAAGAACTTGCTTCTCCAAAGAGCCAGGGTTCGATCCCTAGACCCACATGGCAGCAGTAATTTCAGCTCCAGGGGATTCGATGACTTATCTTCCGGCCTTCACAGGTTTGCAGAGAAGCCTTGTTGACCTGAGTTCCATCCCCAACCCACGTAAAAGCGGAAAGAGATAACTGACTCCATGAAGTTGTCTCCCGGCTTCCACACTCACACGGTAGCACGCACGCGCCCCCCAAACATACACACAGTAATAATAACAAACTAAAATATTTTTTTAAAATGTAGCGGGAGAGCCGGGCGGTGGTGGCACACGCCTTTAATCCCAGCACTCGGGAGGCAGAGGCAGGCGGATCTCTGTGAGTTCGAGACCAGCCTGGTCTACAAGAGCTAGTTCCAGGACAGGCTCTAAAGCTGCAGAGAAACCCTGTCTCGAAAAAAAAAAAATGTAGCGGGAGAACTGGACACGGTGCTCATCTGTACTTGGAAGGTGGAAGCAGAAAGATCTCAGATCAACACCGGTCTCAGCCTCATAATATATTCGAGGCCAGCCTGAGCTATGTGAGACCTTGTCTCAAAAACAAAAAAAAAAAAAATAAACAACAGAAAAGAAAGGGTTTTAGCTAGTACTTTTCCCCGAGGGGAAGGGGACAATAAGTTGTCTAGGCAAGATCTGGAACGCCAACTTAAGGGGTGTGAAATGCAACGTGTTGGGCACCAGGGGGCACCAGTCGGACCCGTCCCGGACCTAGCAACCCACGGTAGCCACACCACCTCCTTGCAAGGCGGGAGGTCCCGAGAGCCGTGCGGTTCGTGCGCGCCGTCTGTAGTGACCTCTCCGCGCCCCTCTCCACTGTCCCCTCCGGGTGTGAGCGCCGCGGTGGCGACGCTGTGCTCCTCTGGGTCCGCGGGAGAGAGGCGGGAACCGCGGGCACCCGGACGGCGCGGTCGGTCACTCGTCCCTGCGAGGACTTGGAGACAGCTGTTCTCTCCGGCGGCCGTGGGGGGCAGCAGAGGGGACCGCGACAGGTGCGGGAGCCCCTCCCAGGGCAGAAGTGGGAAGGCAGGCTCCGGGGTCTGTTCCCAGGCTGGAAACCACCCCCGCCCACCCCCCAAGCAAATCCCCCCGAGAGGCCGGGCCGGCGCCGGGTCTGAGGGAGGAAGCGGCCGGAGACAGAGCGATTTCACGCGGCCTCCGGGGCTCGGGTTCCCGGGCCGGATACATGAGTTATGGGGCTTTGCGTCCTGGGGAAACTGAGGTGGCGTGAACGCTAGGCTAAAAAACAACCTCCCACTCAAAAAATGGAAATATTCACACTCCAAAAGAAAAAAATCCCTCAAGTGATCCAACCGGCTAGGGGAGTTGAGTGATTTGGTTAATGGGCGAGGCCAGCTTTCAGGGGGCTGGGCTTTGGCGCGCTCCCCACCCGCATTCACTACCTTTCCCCGGCCTGGGGACTTTTGAATTCTTGATATCCTCTTAACCATCTCCGGGGGAAATTGCTAGAGTGAGACCCCTCCTTGACCCTCTTGGCCAAGCTGCGGGCTGGCGGGGCGCGCTCTGGGCGGTTGTCCCAGGCTGCCAGCAACCATCGCGACTCCGGCCTCGCACAGGAGGGGGCGCGGCCGTGACTCACACCCCCTTCCCCCTTCACTCCCTCCCTCCCTCCCTCCCTCCTTCCCAGACAGAGCCTCCCCTGCAGTCCCGCTCCGGACTCGGACTCCGGCTCCTCTTGCAGTCCGCAACCTCCGTTGCCGCCGCTGCACTACCTATTCGCTGGCTGCTCAGGTGGCTGTCGCCTCGATGTCCTAATCCAGGGGCCCCCGGGCCAGACTCGGCTGGGCTCCCTACACCCTCCCTTCACCATGAGGGCGACTCTGCAGGTGCTGGGCTTCCTTCTCAGCCTGGCCCGGGGTTCCGAGATGGGCAACTCTCAGGCAGGTAAGCCGCGCGAGGAGCACCAGCAGGCTGGAAGCGGAGAGCGCGATCTGAGGGCGCGCAGACCCTGGGCAAGGGGTTCGGGTTCTGACCTGCTGAACTGGGGGGGTGCGACCCGGAGTCTACTGGAACAAGCAAAGAGGGGACCGTGTGACTCGGCTCTCCGAGTGGGCTGGGCAGGGACCGCATTCCTGGATGCCTACCCTTCTCCCCAGGTCGTCGGGGACCCTCTGATTGCTCTTTTTCTGATCAGGTTGATGTAAACAGTAGTTCTGAGAGCCTGCAGAGAGGGAGGGTAGGGACCCTTCTGTAAACCTGAGAAGCCTTGACTTGAAGGTCTCTGTTTGCTCTGAGGTTCCGTGGCCCCCACCCCACCCCAGGTTTCAGCAACCCCCAGGTTCGTTGTTTTGCCGAGAGGGCGGAGCTATGCAAGGGTTTGAAGTTGTTGTTGTCTGATGTTGGAAAAACAAGAGTGGCACCTCCTCTTCCGTGAGTGGGGCTGCCCTGAGAAGGCCGAGATTAACCTGAGGGCCAAGTCCAGGTGACATCAGAGGGAGAGGCCTCATAGAGGCTGGCTGCCTGCCTGCCTTCCCACAAGATAAGATGGTCCCCAGTTTAACCACCTTCTCTCTACCAAGACCCAGGTCAATTCAATTAACATGTTGCGCATCTACTATATAGTATACGTTTCCAGGGTCTATGCCTGAGCCTGCAGGAGTAGGGGAAAGGACAATTAGACCTATTTCTGAGGTTACCTCTCCCACCTTCTGAACAGTGTGGTCCGTGATCTCGCTGCTAGACTCCCCAGTCAGTTTATGGTCTAACTTCAGACACAGCCCAGACTGTACCTCCCATTCCACCATGGAATGGGTGTCTTCAGGACTGTGGACACCTGGAGAGTTCTGGGGTTGGTGTAATTCTCACTTCACTCCCAGAGCTCAGCTTGGGGTACAGCCAGGGCCCCTTCCCCAGGGTGGGAGTGGGAGAAACCACCTGTGCTTCCCCCACAGTTGCTGGACCTAAATTTAGCCCCTGGGATCTTGAGATGTGAACACTCCCAGCTGGTGGAGGGGGTGGTCTGGAGACTGGAGTGGGAGGGGCCGGGGGAGTGACCCTTATCCCTCTTCCATCTGACTGTGCCCCCCCTTAAGGAACCAGGAACCCAAGAGTCCAGGGTTCCACCACCACCCTCCCCAAGAGGCAGGGAGCAGCGGTGGTTGGGTCTCTCTCTACCCTTTATCTCTGTCCTGCAGCCTCTGGGCATCCGGCCCTGTCTCAAACCTTGTATAGCCCCTTTGTCCCCTTGTGTGTGTGGCTGGGGCAACGGAGGGGAGGCTTCTCGGGGGCTGGATGTTCTTGTTCTGTCCAACCCCAGTCAGAGCTCTCTACATAAGAGCTCTGCCATTGCTCCTCTGTGAGCGTAGGGTTCTGTGCACAGACGGTTCTCACTGCTTCCTTGCCGAGATCCCCAAGTTGCCCGGTTCCTCCCGGGTAGTTGTTTATAATCCTGTCCTGTCCAGGCCCTTTGCCCCTGTTTGTGAAATATGGACTTTACCCTCAGGGTGGCAGGTAACTGAGATCTGTAAGGCCTTGCAAAGCCTAAGACACAAAGTGTACAAGGTACTGTGGGCAAGTGGGATGGACTGGCCCCTTGTAATACTTCCTAGTACGGATCCCAGGGGCAGACCAATCTCTATTTGTGAGCCAGGGGAACTGTGTACGTGTTTGTGTGCCAGAGCACGGTGTGTGCACGCACGGTGTGACAGTGCTCATGCACACGTATGCACGCATCACTTCCCTATAAGAGATCCTAGCTCCTCCCTTATCAGGGAGAAAGGGTTGGCGCCTTGACTTGGAAGAGGGGTGTCCTGCCAGGAAGGGGACAGGGGCGGGGCCGTTTCAGAAATCACTAACCTTCCTAGTCTTTTACTTCAGTCCAAGGACCCTGGGGTTCCTGTATGCCTCTGGGAGCTTCTAGCCTGTTTATGCCTCCTTGCTGGGACTGGCCCACTCCTTCCTTCATGGAGAGGGTCAGACCAGAGGTGTATCTAGCAGGAGAAGCTGGGGCCTCTCTCTGTCTCTCTCTCTCTCTCTCTCTCTCTCTCTCTCTCTCTCTCTCTCTCTCTCTCTCTCTCTCTCTCCTCCACTGTTCCGCTCCTGCCCCGCCTCAGGGAAGGGTGGTTAGAACAGGTGGCTCACCCCCTTGCCCCCACCCTCCCCACGCGCTCAGAGCAAAGATCCTTAGCACTTCCAGGGCCAAGTCTTCCTAAGCCCCATTACCCTCCCTTCTTACAAAGGAAAGTGAAACCCACAACTGGACTCCCTGGCCATTCTTCTGGGCTCCCCTGGGGAGCACTGCCACAGTTACAGGTCTTATTGCTGAATAGTGCTGATGTTGAAGTTGGGAAGAAGGTTCAGGAGTGGAGGCTCTGTGCTGTTTCTCTCCAGGGCTGCCCTGTGATGCTGGGGGAGCTGGAACACGTTGGCTCAGGGGAAGGGACTAGAAGGGAAACCAGAGTTCAGGAAGGGGGAGGCCACAGTTCCTTATCCAGCTTTAGAGACAAAGCTCCCATTGACCCCCCCACCCTACTACCAGGGTTGCTCCCTCCAGTGAGGTCACTTGTCTGAGCCCAAAGCTCCAGGATAAGAGGGGGGTGCTGCTAAGGATGGGGTGTCTAGGATAGGGTGGGGCAGCCCCCTCCTCCTGGATAGAATCGCCTCATTGTGGGCTGAACTGTGGCCCCAGGCACTGCCCCCACCCTCTGCCCCCATCCCACCCTCTGTAGACACAATAGGGGCTGTGTGCTAGCCCCAAAGAGATGTTTATTCCAGGGCCTAGAGAGAGGCAGGATGGGGGCAGAGAAGTAAGTGCCTTAGTTGAGAAGAGGGTAATCAAAGTTTGATCCCTGCCTAATGTGTCCTATCAAGGGAGGAGAAAAATCCCCTGATGTCTTCCTTCTGCGTTAACCCCTCAGTGACCAAATGAGTGCCCGAAAGAGGCACAGTGGGGACTCTGGTGTGGCAAAGCACACACTTCACCTTTCTGTTTGCAATGATGAAGGGAGCACGAGAAGTGGGGCGACCCCAGCCTTGGAGGGCTAGAAGCCGGGGGTTAGAGGCAGTGAATGCAACCCAGGACACCCGAGGGGCTTCCGTGGAGGGGACATCTAGCTTATCTGTCTGTCTTCCCTCCCCTTTCGCAGTGTGTCCTGGGACGCTGAATGGGCTGAGTGTGACAGGTGATGCGGAGAATCAGTACCAGACGCTGTACAAGCTCTATGACCGGTGCGAAGTGGTGATGGGCAACCTGGAGATTGTGCTCACTGGGCACAACGCTGACCTCTCCTTCCTGCAGGTGAGTGTGCGCAGCCCCACCCCACCCCCCGACCCAGCCCACCCCTCGTGGTTCCTCTTCCCTTTCCTAACGGGGAGAGGGTGGGGAGTCTGGTCCTATAACCAGGGAGGTGTAGAAACCACAAGAGAGGGATGGAACAGCTGGTGTTCTGGTAGGCAGAACTGAAACGTAAGCCACGTAAGCCACGTAAGCCACGCAAGGCCCCGGAAGCAGCTGGGGAGATGACGGAGGGACCAAGGGAACCTTCCCGTTATGAGTGGTTCCGAGAAGAAATGGATTGGTCCTTGGTCATTTCTGGGACTGGTCACAAAAGTGGCACAGCAGTGTGATAGTATACTTCCTACGAATGAGGAACTGCAAAAAATTCAGAGCTGGGGTGCTGGCTCAGTGGTGGGGTGCTTGCAGAACACACACGAGGTCCTGGAATCAGTCCATAGGGAGGGTGGTCCAGGAACGGACCTGTAAGCTCATCTACTGGGGAAGCTGAGATAATGCTCAGTGGAGCCCGGAGTTTAAGACCAGAGAGTTCAGGACCGGAGTCAGGGGGCCGCTATGGCTCAGGGTTACTTCCTCCATGCCTTAAAGGAAAGAGGGATGGATCCCTGAGACTTTGCCTTCTTGTGTCTTTTACTGACACGACCTGCTCTATCACAGTGGATCCGAGAAGTGACAGGCTATGTCCTCGTGGCAATGAATGAATTCTCTACACTACCCTTGCCTAACCTCCGCGTGGTCCGGGGAACCCAGGTGTACGACGGGAAGTTTGCCATATTTGTCATGTTGAATTACAACACCAACTCCAGCCATGCCCTGCGCCAGCTCCGCTTCACCCAGCTTACTGGTTAGTGTCCATGAGTCCTGGTCTCCCTCGGAGCCTTCCTGCTGACAGGCAGGGCCTTGGTGAGGACTCAGGATGGCTAACTCTCAGCTCATCTTAGCTGCCCCTTACCTTGCTGGTTTAGAAGTCCACCGTTCTTTAAGCAGTAGAGGGCCCCAGGAGGGAACTGGGGGTGTCTGCTCCGGGATGGAGGGACCCTTTGTGACCATGGGGCTGGACTGGGAATTGGATCAGTTGCTCATGCCTCCAGCTTTGAAGTACAAGAGTCGCTCCATCTCCCCACTTCCCTGGAATCTTACCTTTGCCTCGACCAGGAGTTAAACACAATCTGAGCACCCTCTGCTTGGTCCCATTTGCTTGGAAAACACTCAGGTAAACCTAGAGGATTGAATCAGGGTGTCCTGTCCTGCTTTCCCCGCCCCTCCCCCACTGGCTAAACCGGATCTAGACAGGTGTCTGAAGAGGCAGGCGCTTCTGACTCCTCCTCTTCCAGGGCCGGCTTTTCCTGAAGCATTTGTCTGGCTGGACCACTGTGGGCCAGACCCGTGGCCCCCCACCAGCCTGAGTCTTTGCATAGGCAGGAAGGTGTAATAGAGGAGTCATGCTGCGAACTTCAACCTGTGGCTTTTCTTCCCACCACAGAGATTCTGTCAGGGGGCGTCTATATTGAGAAGAATGACAAACTTTGCCATATGGATACAATTGATTGGAGCGACATCGTGAGGGTCCGAGGGGCCGACATCGTGGTGAAGAACAACGGGAAAAACTGTAAGAGGCAGCGGCGGCAATCAGGATGGCTCCCCTTGTCCCAGCAAACCAGAGAGACTCCTTTCCCATTCCTCCTCCACCCTTTATCTGAACTCACCTTCCCCAAATAGTTACCTCAGGCCCTTGACCCAAGAGTCTGCCCGCCAGGAGGGACCAGGTCAGTCTCCTGGAGCCCAAACCAGTGTATCCAGAAAAGAGGCCAAAGTTGTCTAGATGCTGAGCAGGGAGATCAGATCTGGACCAACCCCAATTGCTCTTGCCAATATAACATCTCCCTGACCTAGTAGTCTCCCGCTCCTATCCACTCAAGTACACACTCTGTTTGTCTGGGAGGAACCAAGTTCCTGGGATGGCACTGGGGCTGAGGTTGGCATCTGCCCCAGCCCCTCCCCTTCAGCTGCCCAGTGGGTAGTGTGGGGGAGTGGCTCCACCCTTGTTGACAGGTTCACTTGCGCCCAGCCCTGCTCTCCAAGGGCAGGGAGGGACACAGCCCAGGGCTTTTGCTTCCCAGGGCTGAGGTGTTTGTGTGCTGACATCATACCCTGTTGATTCAAGCAAGTCTTTCTCAGCCTCACGGTCCTGAGTGTGTTGTCTTGCTTCCCATCCAGGTCCACCCTGTCATGAGGTCTGCAAGGGGCGATGCTGGGGGCCTGGACCAGAAGACTGCCAGATATGTGGGTTTGAATTTCCTTCTAAGACGCTAAAGCTCATACTCTCTCATACTCTCCCTATGCCATCCTTATCCTGCCTGTGTCGATCCTAATGGTCAAAATGAGCGACGGCCTCGGAACTTAGCCCTGACCGCCATACTTCCTCTCTTTCCACAGTGACCAAGACCATCTGTGCCCCTCAGTGTAACGGTCATTGCTTCGGGCCCAACCCCAACCAGTGCTGCCATGACGAGTGTGCAGGGGGCTGCTCTGGACCCCAGGACACGGATTGCTTTGTACGTAGTGGTACTGTCTGTCTGTGCTCTGAAACGGGGGTACAGGCTTTGGAGAGGAGTAGGGGTATATGGAAAATATAAATGCTGGGAATCTTTGTCGTCCCCAGGCCTGCCGACACTTCAATGACAGTGGGGCCTGCGTGCCACGCTGTCCACAACCTCTTGTGTACAACAAGTTAACGTTCCAGCTTGAGCCCAACCCCCATACCAAGTATCAGTACGGAGGGGTCTGCGTTGCCAACTGTCCCCGTAAGTATCCGAGGGGAAGGGACAACAATAGTGGACCCAAGATCCGAGACAAAAATTCAGGTGGTGGTGGCGGCGGCGCACGCCTTTAATCCCAGCACTCGGGAGGCAGAGGCAGGCGGATCTCTGTGAGTTCGAGGCTAGCCTGGTCTACAAAGTGAGTTGTTCTGGCCATGGCCAGAACAAAGAGCAAAGGAGGCTGGGAATGCAGCTTAGTTGACTGGAGTGCTTGCCTAGTGTGCACAGAGCCCTGGCTTCGAAAACTCCAGTACCATGAACTGGGCAAAATAGTGTACTGTACTCCCAGCACTCAGAAGTAGAGGCAGGAGGATCAGAGGCTCGTAGTCTTCCTCAGCTCCCTGAAGTGTTTGATGCCAGGGCTAGAAGCATGGCTCAGCAGTTGAGGAGACCAATTGCTGCCCTTCCAAAGGACTCAGTTCCTGGTGCCCATATCGGGCAGCCCATGGTAGCTGACAATTCCAGTTCTAGGGGCCCTGACATCCTCTTCTGGACTCTTTGGGTGCCAGGCACAAATGTGGTACACATACCTACCTACAGGCATTATGTATACACATAAAATAGGAGGCTGGAGAGATGGCTCAATGGCTAAGACTTGCTGCTCTTCCGAAAGACCTGGGTTGGATTCCCAGTACCCACACATATTTGATGCCTCTGCCTTCAAGAGCACCTGTGCGTACACAGACAGATGCACATACATGAACATAACAAATAAACATAATAAAAATGAATCTTAAAAATACATAATTAAATCTTTTTCTCATAAAGGGTTTGAGGCCATCTTTTTAAAAAGGGATATATTTATTCATGTACTTTATGTATATGTGTGTTTTGTCTGTATGTATATTTTCACACCATAAGAGGGCATTGGATCTCATGGGACTGAGTTAAAGACCGTTGTGAGCCACCCTGTGGGTTCTGGGAATTGAACTCAGGACTCTTGGAAGAACAGCCAGTGCTGTTAACCTGCTGAGCCGTCCTTCCAGCCCTTTGAGGCTCTCTTAAGAACAAAGGGATGTCTGATTTATAGGACAAACCTTCGGAACTCTAGGTTGCAGGTGTAAGGGGAGCAGGGGTGAAGAGGAGGGAGAGGGGTCTCAGTAGTTGGCAGCATTTTTCGTATCTAATGACGATCAATCTCCTCCTTCCTAGATAACTTTGTGGTTGATCAGACATCTTGTGTCAGGGCTTGCCCTCCTGACAAGATGGAAGTAGATAAAAATGGACTCAAGATGTGTGAGCCTTGCGGAGGGTTGTGCCCAAAAGGTGAGCAGCCTTATATCCAGCCTTCTGTCTGAGGTGAGCCAGAACCCAGCACTGAGACTGTTTTATGTTGGCAGCCTGTGAGGGGACAGGCTCTGGAAGCCGCTACCAGACTGTGGACTCTAGCAACATTGATGGGTTTGTGAACTGCACCAAGATCCTGGGCAACCTGGACTTCCTCATCACTGGCCTCAATGGGTAAGAGACTCTGTCTTCCCACCCTAACCTCCCGGCCCCATCCATCACACAACCTGCT
The DNA here is from genome assembly GCF_903992535.2 of Arvicola amphibius. Classification (NCBI taxonomy): domain Eukaryota; kingdom Metazoa; phylum Chordata; class Mammalia; order Rodentia; family Cricetidae; genus Arvicola; species Arvicola amphibius. The sequence goes on from NC_052063.2 coordinate 31,494,194, forward strand.
TCAATGACTTAAATCCCTCCAGTGTGGCTGGCTTGGAAATGTAAGGCATGAAGTCATAAGAGCTACAAAGAACCAGAAAGAATGCATAGCTCCACCTTCCTCCCACCTGGAGCTTGCTGTCCCTCAGTGTCCCTCAAGGACATCCCTAAGCAGCACAGTTTACCCCAAGGGATGATGTGGTACATGGGGCAGTATGGACCAGCTAAAGTTTCCAGAAGCTTTTCCTTAATAAGAGGAAGCTGGAGAGACAACACGGGTTAAGATCACATACTGCTCTCCCACAGGTCCACAGCTGTCTATGCCGCTGGTCTCAGTGGGCACACACACACACACACACACACACACAGACAGACACACACGACTAAAAATAATGAAAATGATTGTCTATTTCTCATTTATTTACATTTATTTATTTTATCTTGTTATACGTGTTATATTTTGCCTGCACATATGTCTCTGAGCCACGCTTGTACGTGGTGACCTCAGAGCTCTGAAGAGAGTGTTGAGGTTGAGTCAGTCCCCTGGAACGGGAGTTACAGACAGCTGTGAGCCGTTATGTGGTTGCTAAGAACCAAACCCAGGCCCTCTGCAAGAGCAGCTAGTGTTTTTTGCTTGTTTATTTGTTTGTTTGAAACAGGGTTTCTATGTAGTTCTGGCTATCCTAGAACTTGATCTGTAGACCAGGTTGGCCTTGAACTCACAGAGATCTTCCTGCCGCTGCCCCCGGAGTGCTGGTATTAAAGGCAAATGCCATTAGGCCCAGCTATACATTTTTTAAAGCATTTTTTAAAAAGTTTCTCTCACTGAGCGATGGTAATGAACGCCTGTTGACTTCAAGGCCAGCCTGGTCTACAAGAGTTAGTTCCAGGACAGCCCCCCCCCCAAAAAAAAACAAAAACAAAAACAAAAAATTTCTCTTTTTGTGCATACATAGGTATGCACACCTTTTACCTCAGTTTTATTTTGTTTGGTTTTTTTCCCAATGAGATAAGGTCTCCGTGTGTAGCCCAGTTTGACCTTGATCCTGCCACCCTTGTTCAGCCCCTCAAGTATTAGTGCTGAGATTATAGGTGGGTGCTTTCACCTCTGCCCTAGTTTATCTTTTTATGTGTATGGGTGTTTTGCCTCCATGTTTGTTTGTGCACATTGTGCATGCAGTGCCTGAAGAGGCCAGAAGAGGGCGTCTGAGGCTATGGAGCTGGAGTTATAGCCTGCTGTGGGCAGCTCTGGAGCATTTCCTTTCTTTCTGGCATGGGATGCGCCAGGCGCATGTATTTATGTTTTTCCGAGGAGCTCTGTTTCCTTAGTTTGAGGACTGTGATGTAGGAGCCAAGAGGCTGGGTTCTAGGAGAATAGCTTGCTTATCATATTTGAAGCCCTGGGTTTGATCCCCAGCTCTGGGGGAAGAAGGACATCTAGAAACCATGTTCCGAGGTGTGGTGTGTTTATTACCACTGAGGCATACCTCTGCTGTGCTGAGAGGTTTTTACTGTTCCCCCAGAGACCCCTGGCACAAGATCCCTGCTCTGGACCCGGAGAAGCTCAATGTCTTCAGGACAGTACGGGAGATCACAGGTGAGGAAGAGAGGCTTCCCCTTCTGGGAGGAGCAGATGACTTTCTGGCGTGCATTACAGTTAAGCCACTTAAGAAAGGTCACTCTCCAGTCACAGCAGAGCGAGGCAGGTGACAGAGAACTCCCTGCTTATCTGCCGCTCTCCAACCCAGGGTACCTGAACATCCAGTCCTGGCCCCCTCACATGCAGAACTTCAGTGTTTTCTCCAACCTGACAACCATCGGGGGCAGAAGCCTCTACAAGTGAGTAAGGCAGAGGAGGCGGAGGCTGTGGTGTCTCCAGACAGTGAGCAGGGCAGTCGTGTGCTAACGTGACAGGGGAAAGGCCAAAAAGGAGGGGAAAGCCAACTGCAGTGTTACCAACGGGGAGGCTGACCCGGGAGGATCACAGCAAGTTCAAGACCAGTTTGAGCTACGGAGTGAGTTCCAGACCTGCCTCAGAAAACACATCTGCCAAAGAGGGCATCCCCTTTCCATGGTTCTAATTTAACCTGGAGCATCGGTTAAATGGCCATAAATCTCCTGTACGTCTAATTTCCTTCTGTAGTCTGCCCTCTAACCCTGCCTCCTTGTTCCAGCCGGGGCTTCTCCTTGCTGATCATGAAGAACTTGAACGTGACCTCTCTGGGCCTCCGGTCCCTGAAGGAAATCAGTGCTGGGCGTGTCTACATAAGTGCCAATCAGCAGCTCTGCTACCACCACTCTCTGAACTGGACGAGGCTGCTTCGGGGCCCTCCGGAAGACAGACTCGACATCAAGTATAACCGGCCTCGAAGGGACTGTGGTGAGAGAGAGGGCCTACGAGGGGTGAGAATGGGTGGTCTGGGGAGAGGGGGGAGAGGAATAGGGAAAGTTTGGCCCTGAGGGATGGGACCGATGAGGAAGAGGGTAAGAGGGCGGAGGCAGCCATGAAGGGTTTTGAAGGCTTCCTGGGAGTCTGGAGTCTTTTCCTAATGTGTCTGTTCTTTTCCAGTGGCGGAGGGTAAAGTGTGTGACCCACTCTGCTCCTCTGGGGGATGCTGGGGCCCAGGCCCTGCTCAGTGCTTGTCTTGTCGAAACTACAGCCGAGAAGGCGTCTGTGTGACTCACTGCCACTTTCTGGAAGGGTACAGCGGGGAGAAGGCCAAGGTGGTGGGAGTGAGGCCCGGGAGGGTCGGAGTAGTGCAGGTGCCATGACCTTCAGGCTGTGTTTCTTTCTCGTTCCCGCTCCTCCCACCCTGACTCCCCCTCTAACCCACTCAGTCTATAGCCCAGGCAGGCCTTCAATCCTTCTGCCTAAACCTTCCAAAGGCTGGGATCACAGCTATGAGCCACCATGTCTGGCTTGAGCGTGTGAACAAGTGTACAAGTGAGGGGGGCCGGGAGAGACAGACAGACAGACAGATAGACAGACAGGACTTCATAGTCCTGGCCTAGAATTTGCTATGCAGACCAGACAGGACTGAGAGAGCCTTCTGCTTCTGCTCGCTGAGCACTGAGATTAAAGGTGTGCGCTGCTGCCCCTGCCCCTCCCCTCTGTTGCTTTCTTCTTCTCTTGCTTTCCTGCTTGCTTTTGTTTTTAGACAGGGGTTTGCTCTGTAATCCAGGCAGGCCTTGAACTCGTGGAAATCTCCCTGCTTTAGCCTCCAGAGGGCTGGGATTACAGATGTGAGCCACTACACCCGGCTTTGTAGCCAGCCTTCTGCTTGTGTTTTGGTGGGCATGAAGTCAGAGGTCCTCATTACAGAATAAGAACACGAAGGTCGGAACTTGGCAGTGACCTCTCTTTGTGTTCCCCACGGCAGGGAACCTCGTGAGTTTGCTCAGGAGGGCGAATGTTTCTCCTGCCACCCCGAATGCCTACCCATGGAGGGCACCAGCACATGCAATGGCTCGGTACAGTTAACAGCCCTGGGATCTGTATGGGAGGCGGGGAGTGTCTAGGGAATGATGTGGCCAGATTTCCAGGTGCGCCCGGGGAGGTCAGAGAAGCCTGGAATTTGTACGTGGAAGACCCTGAGGGCTGGGCTTGGGCCTTGTGGAGAAGGCTGGAATTAGCACTGAAATCTCATTGGCAACATCCTCTTCTCTTCTACTCAGGGCTCTGACGCCTGTGCTCGGTGCGCCCATTTCCGTGACGGCCCCCACTGTGTGAACAGCTGCCCCAATGGAATCCTAGGTGCCAAGGGTCCAATCTACAAGTATCCAGACGCCCAGAATGAATGTCGGCCCTGCCATGAGAACTGCACCCAGGGGTCAGTGACGGGATGGAGAGGAGGAGGGGCTCAGCAGGAGGAGGAACACAGAATCAGGGTGCCGGGAGAAGCAAGAAGAAAGGGTTGGCTACTTAAGGCCTCACTTCCAGTTCCATGAAGGACCGGAGGACGTGCAACTCACGACACGAGAGTATCGCACAGATAGGGCAGCTGGAATACACTCAGGAGTATCGTTCAGGAAAGGCTCACTAGGTGGAGATGGAGGATAAGACCATGTAGACAGGAGTGGAGTCCTCACTGTTTGGGGGCTGGGTTTCCAGCTCCAGGAATAGCTGTCATAGTAGCTTTGTTCTGAAACAAGCTCTTATAAGTGCAGGCTCTTAGACTTGAGTCTCTATTTACTTTATAATTGTGTTCATTCATTGTGTATATGGGGGTAGTGTGTGCGTGTGTGCTGTGGTGTGTGTATGGAGACCAAATGACCATGCGAGGAAGTTAATTCTCTCCTTCCCGTAGATGGTTCCCAGGAATCAAACTTGGGTCCTCGGGCTTGGCAGCAAGTCTTGCTGAGCCGTCTTGTTGGCCCATGCCTCTATTGTCTGCTTAACTAAGAAGGTCATTTTCTTTTCTAGGTGTAAGGGACCAGAACTACAAGACTGTTTAGGTCAAACAGAGGTATTAATGAGGTAAGATAGAATTAATTGTGGAACCCAGGAAAGTTTGGGGAAAAGGTTGTGGGGAGATCCATGCTATTCATTCTGCCTTTTGTTGTTTCTTTTTTTTTTTCTTTTCTTTTCTTTTTTTTTTTTTTTTTTTTTTTGTGACAGGGTTTGTCTGTGTAGTTTTGGAGCCTGTCCTGGAACTCCCTTTGTAGACCAGGCTGGTCTCGAACTCACAGAGATCTGCCTACCTCTGCCTCCTGAGTGCTGGGATTAAAAGCATGTGCCACCACTGCCTGGCCTCATTCTCCCTTTAAAAAAAAAAAAAAACGTTATGTGTACAGTTGTTTTGTCTGTATGTATGTTTTTGCATGCCTTGCTTGCCTGGTCTTCTTGGAGGCCAGAAGAGGATATGGGATATCTTGGAACTGGAGTTAAGGATGCTTGTGAGCCATCGTGTAGGTGCTGGGTCTCAAACTCAGGACCCCCACAACAGCAGCGAGTGCTCAAACACTCCAGTGTCCCAGTCTGCCCTTATTCTAAAATTTATTATTTATACATACTTTTATTTATTATGTATATTTATGTATGTAGTGTTCTGCTGGCATGTATGCCTACAGGCCAGAAGGGGGCACTAGATCTCATTACAGATGGTTGTGAGCCACCGTGTGGGTGCGGGGAATTGAACTCAGGTCCTCTGGAAGAGCAGCCAAAGCTCTTAACCTCTGAACCATTCTCCAGCCACTTTTTAATTTTTATTTATTTGTTTATTTATTTATTTATTATTTTGATTTTTTGAGACGGGGTTTATCTGTAGCTTTGGAACCTGTCCTGGAACTTGCTCTGTAGACCAGGCTGGCCTTGAACTCACAGAGATCCACCTGCCTCTGCCTCCCGAGTGCTGGGATTAAAGGCGTGTGCCACCACCGTCCATCTTATTTCTCCCTTTTAAAAATTATTTTTTTTCTGTGTATGAGTAAAGCTGCATATGTGTGTGCACCATGTGTGCCTGGTTCTTGAGGCCAGTGGAGGCATTGGACTACCCTGGATCTGGAGTTGTGGATGTTGTGAGCCATGTCATGGGTTCTGGGAGCCAAACCTGGGTCCTCTGTAAGAGTTCTTAACTGCTGAGCCATCTCTCTAGCCTCCCCTCCCCTGCCTAACTTTTTTTTTAAGATAAAGATTATTTTATATTTATTTACATGTATTGGTGTGAGTATGTGCATTGGGTACAGATGCCCTCAGAAGAGGGCATCGGATTCCCTGGAACTGGAGTTACAGGTGGTTGTGAGCCACCATATAGGTGATGGGAACTGAACCTAGGTCCTCTGCAAGATCAGCCAGTGCTTTTAACCACTGAGCCATCTCTCCAGCCCCACCTCACCCTTTTAAATAATATTACTTATTCTTTGGAAATTTAGTACATTTATATAATCTGTTTCTATCATACCAACCCACAGTCATCTCCCTCCAGATTCCCTAGCTCCCTTAGCCTTTCCTCTTCCTGATTTCCTGTCCTCCTTTTCATTATTGCTATTAATAACCCCGAGTCCTCTTAGTGCCACCGTACGCATGTGGGCGTGGAAGCGTCCACTAGGGTCATTCTTTCCTTTTCTATAAATAGTCCACCATCCCTGGGCTCAAGAATTGTGGCTTCCGGCATTCCCTTCCTAAAATTAACTTACGCGAGCTTAGAAGAGGGAAGTCTCATATTTAGGTTGGCTCCTTCGGTGCTCATGGATATTAGTAGAGATGAATACTAATCACACCCACACCATATAGATGTCCTTTGTGAAGCTGATATACACCTAGGATGCTGACCTTTTCTTTATCCCATAGCAAAACCCATCTGGCCATGGCTGGGATGGTCGGACTACCCGTGGCTCTCCTGATTCTGGGAGGCTCTTTTCTCTATTGGCGTGGACGCAGGATTCAGAATAAGAGGGCTATGAGGCGCTACCTGGAACGGGGTGAGGTAAGTACCTTTAACTTTGGGGGGCACACTTATAGTCTGCTCCTAGGGTAAGTGGTTGGATGGTCCCTATTCCTCTTTCCCTGGAATTTAGTCCCTGTCTTCTAGAGGACAATGTATAGCAATGGATATAGCTCAGAATGCTTGCTTAACATGTGCAAGGACCTTGGTTTAATCCCAGAAACATGCATGTACACATATATGTGCGCACCAGTCCACACCGGAAGTGGGAACACACATTCTCATCTTGCTTTTGCCATTTGCCATGACTCTGAAGAAACTGCTTTCCTTTGGACAGGAAACCTAGTGTGAACTGTTGTTCCTGAAGGGCCTCGTGTCCCTCTCTTCCCGCCCTCAGCTCGGGCCCTGCTGCCCTTGCAGCTCCTCCGGGGCGTAGGTAGGATGGGATTGTGGGAGTAGGCTTTTCTGAACACCTTGTTCCGTGTGCTCCTCAGAGCATCGAGCCTCTGGACCCCAGTGAGAAGGCAAACAAAGTCTTGGCCAGAATCTTCAAAGAGCCAGAGCTGAGGAAGCTTAAAGTGCTGGGTTCTGGTGTCTTTGGAACTGTACACAAGGTGAGTGGCTCATGGGAAGTCTCAGACCTGAGGAAGAGATGGAGGGAAGAAGGGAGAAGGATTTTGGCAAAAAAGTGACATAATGGGGCTGGAGAGATGGCTCAGAGGTTAAGAGCATTGCCTGCTCTTCCAAAGGTCCTGAGTTCAATTCCCAGCAACCACATGGTGGCTCACAGCCATCTGTAACGAGGTCTGGTATCCTCTTCTGGCCTGCAGGCATACATGCAGACAGAATACTGTATACATAATAAATAAATATTAAAAAAAAAAGAGTAACATAAAAGATTTTTGGCCCGGCGGTGGTGGCGCACGCCTTTAATCCCAGCACTTGGGAGGCAGAGGCAGGCGGATCTCTGAGTTCAAGGCCAGCCTGGTCTACAAGAGCTAGTTCAGGACAAGTTCCAAAGCTACAGAGAAACCCTGTCTCGAAAAACCAAAAAAAAGGAAAGAAAAAAAGAAAGAAAGGAAAAGAATGATTTTTGACATCATGTCCACCCCAAACTTTCCAGGGGATTTGGATCCCTGAGGGTGAATCCATCAAGATTCCAGTGTGCATTAAAGTCATCGAGGACAAGAGTGGGCGGCAAAGTTTCCAATCTGTGACTGATGTAAGTGCAGGGAGGCAGTCTCTGCCGCACCAGAGGGTAGGCAGTGTTGGATCCAGGCATGCTGGCATTTGACTTTGCATGTTAGCTCTGTGTCAGGCATGCTGTACTTGAGCGTTAGCGGGACCTCTGGACTCGGTGTGCTTTTGTGGAGCACATGGGAACCTGTTCCTTCCTGGCTGACACCTCCTATGTTTCACAGCATATGCTGGCCATTGGCAGCCTAGACCACGCCCACATTGTGCGGCTCCTGGGACTGTGCCCAGGATCATCTCTGCAGCTTGTCACTCAGTACTTGCCTCTGGGCTCCCTCCTTGACTATGTGAGACAGCACCGTGCAGCCCTTGGACCACAGCTGCTGCTCAACTGGGGAGTACAAATTGCCAAGGTGAGGGGCATCTGGAGGAGCCTACAATAGCCAGTGTTGACTGGGGGAAGTCAGGGCAGGGGCAAGGAGACCCAGGGTTTGAGGTCTGGGGACCGTCTTCAGGGTTTGGGCAGCTCCTGTTGCTCAGTGCCTGGCATCCCCACCCTGAGACTGCCCCTCCTCTAGGGTATGTATTACCTTGAGGAACACAGCATGGTGCACAGGGACCTCGCACTCCGCAACGTGCTGCTCAAGTCACCTAGCCAGGTGCAGGTGGCCGACTTTGGTGTGGCTGACCTGCTGCCACCAGAAGACAAGCAGTTACTACACAGTGAGGCCAAGGTGAGGTGACCAGGGTGGAGTGGTCGGTGGGGTGTGCATGGGATGCAGAGTAGTCTGGGGCTCCTTTTGAGATGAGCAGGGGAGTCATGGTCAGTTCTTGGAAAGGGACCTGGGAATGGCTAAAAACTTAAGTTCAGACAACAGGATGGTAGAGAACTTGGGTGTTTTGTTTGTTTTTTTTTTGTTGTTGTTGTTTTGAGAACTTGGGATTTTAAGACAGTAAGAAAATTTGTTTTTTTTTTTTTTCTTTTTTTTTAAAGATTTTATTTATTTATTATGTATACAACATTCTGCCTCCATGTATGCCTGCAAGCCAGAAGAGGGCGCCAGATCTCATTACAGATGGTTGTGAGCCACCATGTGGTTGCTGGGAATTGAACTCAGGTCCTCTGGTAGAACAGTCAATGCTCTTAATCACTGAGCTATCTCTCCAGCCCAAGACAGTAAGAAAATTTGTGAAAATTAACCAGTAGCACCTTTATCTTTCATCTTCAGACTCCTATTAAGTGGATGGCCCTCGAGTGTATCCACTTTGGGAAATACACACACCAGAGTGATGTCTGGAGTTATGGTGAGCATACCTGGCTGCCCCCTCCCGTGTCATTACCAGCCCAAGCCCCCTATCTTTTGTGTCTTCTCTTCTTAGCAACTACCAGCCTAACTTCCAACCCTTGTCATAAAGCAAAGTCTACCTTCCTTTACTGCTTTACTTTAAATAGCCTGTGTCTATTTTCCATAGCTACTAGTTAATCTCTCTCTCTGTCAGGTGTCACCGTTTGGGAGCTAATGACTTTCGGGGCCGAGCCCTATGCGGGGCTGAGGCTGGCTGAAATCCCGGACCTGCTGGAGAAGGGCGAGCGACTAGCACAGCCACAGATCTGCACCATCGACGTCTACATGGTCATGGTCAAGTGTGAGTTCTCTGCTGACCCTGCCTTCTCTGACTTCCCTCCTTTCTCCTCCGTGGCTCTATTCTCTGCTGACTCCGCCCCCTACATCTCACCCCCACCCTCCACCTCCAGGTTGGATGATTGATGAGAATATTCGCCCGACCTTTAAAGAGCTAGCCAATGAGTTCACCAGGATGGCCCGTGACCCACCGCGATATCTGGTGATAAAGGTGAGTAGGGGCCAGAGGACGTCAAGTTCATTTAGAGAAGTAGAATCCACCCTGATGGTTGTCTGCTCCTGTAGAGAGAGAGTGGGCCTGGAATACCTCCTGGGGCAGAGCCCTCTGCTCTGACAAACAAAGAGCTGGAGGAAGTAGAGCTGGAGCCTGAACTGGACCTCGACCTAGACCTGGAAGTAGAGGAGGACAACCTGGCGACCACACTGGGTTCTGCCCTCAGCTTACCAGTTGGAACACTTACCCGGCCACGTGGGGTAGGAGACCTTCTAACTGCACGAGATTCCGCCCCATGAACCCCCATGAGCCATCACCACTCATTAGCTTCCGTGCTAATAAGAGTTCTTCCTTCATTTTAACCCTTTCCTTTCCCTTCTCACCCTAGAGCCAGAGTCTTTTAAGCCCCTCTTCTGGATACATGCCCATGAACCAGAATAATCTTGGAGAGCCTGGTCTGGTAAGATCTGTTGCCGGGAGCTGGGGTGGCAGAGTCTTATGGGGTTGGAAGTCTTGATAGAAATATGGAGGGAAACACCTAAAATTTTTTTTTTTTTTCTTTTTTTGGTTTTTCGAGACAGGGTTTCTCTGCAGCTTTTTTAGAGCCTGTCCTGGAACTAGCTCTTGTAGACCAGGCTGGCAACACCTAAAATCTTGATTTCATCAGCGTCCTGCAACTGAGAAGGCCCTAAATGGCCACACCTCCTTCTAATCTGTTTGCCTCTCTTTGTATCGTTTCCTGTTATTTTCCTCCTTAGGATTCTGCAGTTTTGGGGGGTAGTGAACAGTGCCCTCGTCCCACCTCTCTGCACCCAATCCCACGGGGACGTCTGGCATCAGGGTCATCAGAGGGCCATGTGACCGGCTCTGAGGCTGAACTCCAGGAGAGAGTACTGATGTGTAGAAGCCGGAGCCGAAGCCGGAGCCCTCGGCCACGCGGAGACAGTGCCTACCATTCCCAGCGACACAGCCTGCTGACCCCTGTCACCCCACTGTCCCCACCAGGGTTAGAGGAAGAGGATGTCAATGGCTATGTCATGCCAGACACACACCTCAAAGGTACCTGGTTCTTCCTCCAGCTTTTCCCTTAAATCTTCTAATCTCTTTCTCCAAACTCCCTTTAATTCTTTCATCTTCTCTGCTATCTCCCAGTCACACCCCCATTCCTTCTGGTTATTTCTCTGAAGTACTATACATACTTATAATTTTCTCACCCACAGGTACATCCTCCTCCCGGGAAGGTACACTTTCTTCAGTAGGTCTCAGTTCTGTGCTGGGTACTGAAGAGGAAGACGAAGATGAGGAGTACGAGTACATGAACCGGAAGAGAAGGAACAGTCCACCGCGGCCCCCTAGGCCCGGTTCCCTTGAGGAGCTGGGTTACGAGTACATGGATGTGGGCTCGGAGCTCAGTGCCTCTCTGGGCAGTACGCAGAGCTGCCCGCTCCATCCTGTGGGCCTCGTGCCGTCCGCTGGTACAACTCCAGATGAGGACTATGAGTATATGAACCGCAGGCGTGGTGTAGGTGCTGCCGGGGGGGATTACGCCGCCATGGGGGCCTGCCCAGCAGCGGAACAAGGGTATGAAGAGATGCGAGCCTTCCAGGGGCCTGGACATCATGCCCCCCATGTGCGTTATGCCCGCCTCAAAACTCTGCGCAGTTTAGAAGCCACTGACTCTGCCTTTGACAACCCTGACTACTGGCACAGCAGGCTTTTCCCCAAGGCTAATGCCCAGAGAACTTAACCTCTGCTCCTTGAGACTCTCAGGGAGCATTTGATGGCAGCTAGTGCCTCTTGAGGGTACCCCTCCCTCACCCTCTCCCTCAGGTCCCACCCCCATTTCTCCAGCCCTAGACAATGCCGTCCAGTCTTCGGAGACTTGTACACATATCCTTACGCAATTTTTGTGGTACGTAGCCAGCTGTGCACTTTCTCCTCTTCCCCAGCCCCAGGAGAAGAGAAGGTTTTCCTGTTTGTATACTTTCCCAATCCCATTCCTCATCTTCCTCAGGGAGACTCCTGGAGATATGAAGGGTTACTCTCTAAGCCCCTTTCTCTCCGGCTCTTACTTGGTAGGGTTAGACGGCCTTGTTTCTCATCAGATGACACAGAGCTGGAAGAGGAAAGGAAATTTTTGGCTCCTGAGACCAAATCCCCTGGAAAGATTGAGAAACTTAAGGCTTTATGGACTAAAGTTAGTAGGTAGCAGTAACTATTAATAAGCACTCTCTGTGAGCCAGGCGCCATCAAGGTGAACTCTGCCTGCATTATTAGCTCAGCCACAGTTCTACAATTTTGTGAGGTAGAGTTGATCCCATTTTACCAATACAGGAGTCCCCTGAGTGTTCCAAGACAGCCAACAGGTTCCTCAGTCTGTGGATAGTACTGAATCCTGTAGTTTGGTTTGGTTTGGTTTTTGGTTTTTTGAGACAGTTTCTCTGTTATCCTTGCTGTCCTGGAACTCAATCTGTAGTCCAGGCTGGCCTCGAACTGCCTCTGCCTCCCGAGTGCTGAGGTTAAAGGCGTGTACCACCACTGCCTGGCCTATACTTTTCTTAAACAATATTTTAGTTGTGTTGTACAAAGCTGAATGCTATAGTTCAGTGTCTTTTCCATCTTACCTAACAAGTCATCATGCATTGTGGCTGTAATGTTTTTAGTTTGAGGTGCCACAGCAAAAGTAGTACTACTTTGTCTCTTTTCATAATTTCATGGAGTTATTATTATAGATAATACCATATGATTCTCCCCCCCCCCCATATGAAGTCAAGAACTTTCACCTTTTCTCAAACAAAAACCACTTCTCTCTGGCCTGCCTGAGTGCCAGCTTCACTACTCTCTACTCTTGCATTCTGAACCTGTTTGTAGGTAAAATAAGGATATTTGAACACAAGTACTATGATATCACTGCCAGTCAGTCTGATAACAGGTGGGTTATTGAGTGACTACTGGGCTGTTAGCTAATAACTAATGTTATTGGTACGGATGCGCTAGTTAACGATGACTCATCTACCAGATTGGACAGAAAAGGATGGCTGTAATTTCATCATGCTACTCAGAACTGTGTGCAATCTAAATTTTAGGGACTATTTATTTCAGGAATTTGTCATCCGACATTTTCAGATTGTATTTGATCACAGGCTACTAAAACTATGGACAGCAAAACCTCAGATAATGGGGGACTGAGCCTTGAAGAAATTAAGCAACAGGTCCAGGATTCAAAATCTTCCCAATTCCAATACCTGTACTTTTATTATAAGGTGTCAAGGAGTACCTATGTCAAGTCCTTGTAAGGGGCGCGTGCGTGCTTGGGGTGTGTGTGTGTGTGTGTGTGTGTGTGTGTGTGAGAGAGAGAGAGAGAGAGAGAGAGAGAGAGAGAGAGAGAGAAACAGGATCTCATTCTAGACTGTGGCCTGGAACTACATAGCCCAGGACGGCTTTGAACTCAGCTCTCAGCAATCCTCTCAGCCTTCCAAAGGCTGTGACTACACCTGTGAACCAGACTCCTTTTCTTGTTTATGCACTGACTCAAGCAACGGCTACATTTCCCTCCTGCACCCAGGCTTCTCATCTCAGGAAGAAGTGAAGACAAGGCAGGAGGACAACTACCTGAACATTTTTTGTGCAAGCCGTAGCCTACTATGGTGTAGAGGATACACACTCCTTACAAGACAATTCACAAAGGTTCTGAGACTCATATTTAACCAGTAATGAGAAACTGCTGGTGGGATAGAAAGAGGATCCACCTTCAGACCCCAGTCTTCCTGGATGGGAACTGGGGAAAATGTCTTCCTGTACCATTAAAGTTTTTTGTTTTGTTTTTATACATCTCTGAATAAAAAATTGCCAAAGTTTTTTTTTTCTTTTTTCTTTTTGGATTCTTGCCAACTAAAAAGCGCATGAGACCATTCTTATCTGCTTCTTCCTTTTTTTCCCCCCCTTGATTTTCAGGACAGGGTTTCTCGGTAGCTTTTGGCTCCTGTCCTGGAACTAGCTCTTGTAGACCAGGCTGGCCTCAAACTCACAGAGATCCGCCTGCCTCTGCCTCCCGAGTGGTGGGATTAAAGGTGTGCACCACCCTCGGGCTCTTAGCTGCTTCTTAGCAACGGTTAGTAGCTTTCTCTCCTGACATTCTTATTCGGTCTCATCTAAACTTTTATTTAAATGCTTTTAAGATTTTACTCTTAATTACGTGTATGTGAGGGAGTGTGAGGTTTGGCAATGGGGTGAGTGCCGTGCCCCAGGAGCTCCAAAGAGTGCTCAGGTTACAGGTGGTTTGTGAACTTGGCTTGGGTGCTGGGAACTCCCTTCCTCAGCAGGAATACCAGGTTATAACCGAGGAGCCATTTCTCCAGACCCTGTTTCTAATCCTTTTTATCAACCGGTTTTACTGGGAATTGCTACAAGGTAGCAAGTGTAAACAAAAAAGTCAAAGCGCTTGCTTGGGAAAAATGGAAAAAGCCCAAAGCCGTAAGTTTTTTTTTGTTTTTGTGGATTTACTTTCACAGGTGGAATATTGAAAGCATTCTCTTGAGAGTGACCACATACCTCCTAAACATTTCCTTCAGAGGCCCCCATCAGAACCTACCGTCGGGACAAAAGTGCCATTTTACTCTAGTACAGTAGGAAGTCTGGTCTTATTATGTTAGCAAGTCATGGTAAATGAACAATCTCTCTGTCCAGTTAGTGCTCACTCACCCTAAATCTTCCACCTCCACTCTGCCCCTTCCCGTTCTGTCAGCAGAGGAGGAGGAGGAGGAGGAGGAGGAGGAGGAGGAGGAGGAGGAGGACTGGACTGGCCAGGCCGGTCACGCTAGCCTACCCGGGATTCCAAGGCTACGCGCACAGGATAACCGCCCTAGGTGTGCAAACAGTGACCCAGGTACCCTGGCTCCACCCGGCTCCACCCGGCTCCGCCCTGCCCAGCGGCCTCTGAACCCTTTTCTCCGCGTAGCTCCGCCCCGCCTCGCTTAGCCCGCCCCCCTCTGTTACGAGTTCTGGCTCCCCTCTCCGGTGAGTGAGGTTTTTCCCGGAGAGACCACGCTTTCCCTCAAGCTCCCCAACGGCTCCGCCTTCCCGCCGGAGCCAGACCCTTCCCAGCGTGCCCGGCGATTCCGGCGTGCGCAGACTTGGGAGGGCAAGGCCCCAGGGCTTGGCGAAGGAGCGCGAGAAGCAGGCTGGGAATTGTAGTTCCAGAGGCCACGAGGGCGGCTGGAGGCTGGGCGCCGGCCGGACTCATTCTCCCAGGGTGCCCTGCGCCTCAGACCGCGCGCTCGCAGCTTCTCGCTCTCTCCGCCCGCCCTCCCGCTCCCTTGCTTGCTCGCGCTTTCCTCGCGGATCGAAGAGACTCTGGCTACAGCTTGTGGCTGGGAAGGGAGACGGAGGCCGCAGCTCAGGGAAAGTGAAGCTGCAGTAGTGGTGGTAGGAAGATGTCGGGCGAAGACGAGCAGCAGGAGCAAACTATCGCCGAGGACCTGGTCGTGACCAAGTATAAGATGGGGGGCGACATCGCCAACCGTGAGTGCGGCCTCGGGGGTCTTGGAATCGAGGCTGAGAGGGAGAGGTTTGGGGCTGTCTCCGGAGGGGCTGGAGCGGCTGGGTCTTGCGGAGTGAGCCACCGAGGGGCGCGTGCCGACGGCCGGGGGCGACGTGGTGGGGAGATCTGGTGTCGCCTCGGGGACTGAGCAGCCATGCCTGGGCTGGAGAGTGGAGGTGCGGGCCGGCGACCGCGAGGAGCGCAGAGGGGCCCAGACCTGCTCCGACCCTAGGCGGTTGGTAAGGAGGCAAGGCGCGTCGTCTTCTGCCCATCACCCTTCGGTCTGTCCGGATCTCTGCTTCCTCTGACTGGCAGCAGTGAGGCCACCTCGAGAAGGAAGCTCCCAGCTGTTGGCGACAGAAGCGCCCCTCTGGCAGTCGCGGGTCTTGACCCGTGGGAGCCAGGCCGGCACGTGTTGCCAGGTCCCCGTGCGGACCGCTGGCTCCCCACTTCCTCTACTACCGTGCTTCCCCACCACGTGCTTTGCTAAGTCTTTACTTCAGGTCTTCCTGGTGGGGGCCCCCTGCTCCCCTAGCCTAGCTCGAGGGACCGTTGGAGGGCTCTTCTGGAGCTTCTCACACAACTCTGAAAGATACCCGGTTTTCTGGAAGAGGTTAATGCCTGCTGCTCCAGTCTGTAAGATGGCCTTTAATATTTGTTCTTAGAGGCTTGACAGTGTTCCGAGGTTCTGCTCAGACCACGGCTAGGCGAGCCTGTCAATAATGCAGGAACGGGACGGAGAGGGGCTGATTTTAGGGCTATCATAAGCAATTCTTACTGGAGCCTTGCTTGCTCTTTCTCAACAGTTGTCTGCCACTTGGGCAGATAACTTTGTTTTCTCTTTTCAGTTAGTGCCTGACGCGCCCCCTCCGCCCCCCCCCTCCCCCGGGTTTCTGTGTAGCCTCAGAGATCCTGGTAAAGGCGTGTGCCACCACTCCCGGCTCCTCTTTCCATTTTTAAAAGCCACTTAGGATTTTAAAATGGTCTTTACAAAATAGAAGGTATTTAGGATGCCTTTGGTTTAAACCCGAGTTTTTTTCTGGATTCCAAAGAATAACCAAAATAAGACGAAAGAAACGAAACCTAGAATTCCCATGGATCATAAAGAGGACATATACAAAATAATAGCCCTATTTGGGATGATGTTTTAGTAGTTGATATTATTGGTTTAAATCGGATTATTTCTGTCCATACAACTTACAGCTTTAGACCATTGTGACTTCATATAATAGTTTTGAAACTCATCTACTGAAAGTTTCCTTGAGTCCCCTGAGCCTTTGAGGTGTGTCAGTGCTGAGCCTGTGTGAGAAAGGAGATACCATGATCATGGACGAGACGGGGAAATCTTCAATTCCCCTGGGTTTATATACTTGTATGTGGGGAAATGCATCTACATAAATTGTGATTGCCAACACCTAATTAGAGTGTCTACAGAGGGAAGAAGGCAACATTTAACACTGTTTCAGCTTGACTCAGCAGTTCTATGTGTACCTTGCCCATGTCCCCGACGCCTATAAATTTCTTGGGCTCTGCCTGTGCATCTGGGGTATCTGGGCACAGTTCCCTAACGTCCACGATTCTGAATACCATAACATCTTTGGAAGGTGCCAGGCCTTCATCTGCTCTGGTGTCAGATAATTGAAAGAACTGTGAGCACTAACCTTTATTTTGGTTATTTATTTTGGGAAGGAAAGGTAGAAAGTAAGGTTGGGTGTGGTGGTGCATTTTGTGTGTGCGCGCGCGCGCCAGCACTTGTTTTGGAGGAGTCAAAGGCAGTCTCATCTCTGAGTTCCAGGCCAGCCTGGTATAGTGAGTTCTAGGACAGCCAGGGGTGCCTCAAAGAAGCAGAACAAGCAAACAAAAAGGGTAGGCATTAAAGGAGTACACAAAATTTGACCTTTCCCCTTTTCAACAACGGCACTAGGGAGTATTAATTAGATTATGAATGCATGCAGGACTGACCTGGTGGGATTCTGTTCCCAGGGGTACTTCGGTCTTTGGTGGACGCTGCCAGCTCAGGTGTGTCAGTGCTGAGCCTGTGTGAGAAAGGAGATGCCATGATCATGGACGAGACGGGGAAAATCTTCAAGAAAGAGAAGGAAATGAAGAAAGGTAAAGGGAAAGAGCCCCTCTTAACTCCCCCATTTGACCCCCATCCAGCCCCGTTTCCCATTGGAACTTCTCTCCATCTCTGGAAGTCTGAAGTAGCAGTGCGATGGGTATAGCTTCTTCCCAGTCTGAGGACACAAGTCCCTAGAATAAGAACCCCTCCCTTCAGTTTCCTAAAGGGCAACAGGTGCTCCCAAGACGGAACAAGGCAGTAAGGCTGATGGTTCTTTTTACAGGTATTGCCTTTCCTACCAGCATTTCGGTAAATAACTGTGTATGTCACTTCTCCCCTCTGAAGAGTGACCAGGACTATATACTCAAGGAAGGTGACTTGGTGAAAATGTAAGGTTAAGCCATTCTGGAGAATTTGTCGTTTCCTACATGTTCACAGTGTTGGCTCCTAATGCAGTGCCCTGTCCCTGCCTTTCAGTGACCTTGGAGTCCATGTGGACGGATTCATTGCTAACGTGGCTCACACTTTTGTGATTGGCGTAGCTCAGGTGGGTAGCATGCGTTTATGCCTTGTTGTCTTGGGGAGGGGCATGTTGCCATTTGGGTTTTCATCTCCACTCTAGTACCACATGACTTTTTAGAGTATCTAGAGAGACGAAAGGGAGGCCTTTCTGGCTCTTGTATAATTGACCAGAATGACAGTGGTTCTGTTTCTCCACAGGGGACCCAGGTCACAGGGCGGAAAGCAGACGTCATTAAGGCAGCTCATCTTTGTGCTGAAGCTGCCTTACGACTGGTCAAACCTGGAAACCAGGTAAGGTGCTTCCTACACTTATAGAGCTTGGCAGAAGCAAAGAGGAATCAGTCACCTACAAACAGCATTTAACTCTGAGTATTTACCCCAGTCCATGCAAGGGATAGGGGGTCTAACTGCTTACTGCAGAGCCTATAAAGGCCATTTTTAGATTCTGTATGTGCACTTGGACCCCAAAATAATTTGAGGTGGGTAACTAACAATAGAACAAGTTTTTTAAAACTTTTAAAAAGGGTAGAAAAAGTGCAGGCAAATTCATGTCTAAGAGAGAAAATTCTTCTGTTTGAAAAAAAAAGTATCAGGAAACCTGGAGCAGGTAGTTCTTGTGAGCGAACAGTAAGAATCTTAGATTCTCAGTGGACATTCTCTCTAAAGCACTCACAAGTTTGTTTTCCATTTCTGCGCTCTTGTTGATCACACTGTACTCAGCTGGTGTGTCCTCATGATTGCATACTTTCTGTTTAAAATCCTGCCTTTGTCCCGTGTGGCACACTGACCTCCGAGTGTTCCCAAGCCCTTTGAGCAGTGCCTGCCTGAAGCAATTCATAAAGCAGTTGTCTCTTATTTTATACACTTGCTTATCCCACAGTCTCTCGTCTATAGCTGTGGAATCATGTGGTCTGTGCACTTAGCTCTCGGTGCCGCTAACTCCATCTTCCTCCCACCACAGCTGGCCAGTAGTAGTCTTGAGCTCAAATTCTGTCATCTGTAAAGTAGGAAAAGTGGAATTGACCTGGGGCTCTTGTCAGAGGGACTAAATTAGTGTTTTGGGTAAACATGAGTGTTAGGATCAGAAAGGACCCTCGCAGCCAAACCTGCCGACCTGTCGATCCTAGGACCTACCTGATGGAAAGTGAAAACCGAATCCTAGACGTTACATTATTTAGTAATGTATGTTTTCTTTTGTTGGTTTATTTTTGGTTTTTCAAGACAAGGTTTCTCTGTGTATCTTTGGCTGTCCTAGAACTCACTCTGTTCTAGGCTGACCTTAAACTCAACAGAGACCCTCCTGCCTCCCGAGTGCTGGGATTGAAGGCTTACCTGTGCCACCACTGCCCGGCTAGCACAGAAGTTTTTGAACAATTAAAAACAAGCTTTATTGTTTCTCTTCTCCATCGGGTAGAATGCTAGGGTAAACCCTAGACTTGACATTGGAAAGCACGGTTGGTGAGCGAGGCTTCTCCGCCGAGTACTGGTTTAGCCTTTTCTACAGCCCTGGCTGACCTAGAACTTACCAGCCTGGCCACCAACTCAGACGTGTGGCACCATAGCGTGGCTGCATTTTTAAAATCTGTGTTTTAGTTTATAGGATTAAGACTGAATGAGAATCACTGGGATTTGGCGAGGGGGTGTTAGAATGAGTTGTAAAGATTAGCTGTATCACCTTTCCTTTGCTCTTGTCCTTCTAGAACACACAAGTGACAGAAGCCTGGAACAAAGTTGCGCACTCATTTAATTGCACGCCAATAGAAGGTGAGACCTCAGATAATGGGGTTAAAGGTCTAACAGTGAGAGGTGTGGTAGAATTAGAATTTACCTTTGTTTTATACAGATAGATATCTGTCTGTGCCCTGTTTCCATAGTCAGGCTTAATCACACCATCAAATGCTTACATGCGTGGATTTGGAAGCTGTTAGGGGGCTGTATAGCTGGTACCATAGGCTTTGTCCTGTCTACAGGTATGTTGTCACACCAACTGAAGCAGCACGTGATTGACGGAGAGAAAACCATCATCCAGAATCCTACAGACCAGCAGAAGTAGGTGCCAGCCCCATTCTTTGCCTTTTAAGTGTGTCTGAACATATGAGCACAGATACCCATAGAAGCCAGAAGCATCAGTCCCCATGGAGCTGGAGTTAGAGGCATTGGCAAGCCTCCCTGGTTTGGGTGCTGAGAACTGAACTCAGTTCCTTTAAGGAGCAATGCATACTCTTGTTTTTTCAAGACAGGGTTTCTCTGTAGCTTTGGAGCCTGTCCTGGAACTAGCTTTTGTAGACCAGGCTGGCCTTGAACTCACAAAGATCTGCCTGCCTCTAGGTCCCAAGGACTGGAATTAAAGGTGCACACCACCACTGCCTGACTTGGAGCAATGCGTCCTCTTAATTCCTGAGCCATCTTTCTTGTGGGGAGTTGTCACTGTAGTCCTGACTGGCCTAGAACTTGCACTGATCCCCTCTGCCTCCTGATGCTGAGATCACAGGCTTGTTTGCACCCTTATGTCTGGCTTATGTTCCCTTTTTTAGGAAAGACCATGAAAAGGCTGAATTTGAGGTACATGAAGTTTATGCTGTAGATGTCCTCGTCAGCTCAGGAGAAGGCAAGGCCAAAGATGCAGGACAGAGAACCACCATTTACAAACGTGACCCCTCTAAACAGTACGGCCTGAAGATGAAGACTTCACGTGCCTTTTTCAGCGAGGTGGAAAGGCGTTTTGATGCCATGCCATTTACTTTAAGGTACTACTGCATGTAGCAAGAACAGGGCTGGGAACCAGTCTGACTCAGTTTGTACACTCAGAAACATTCTCCCTTCCCTTAGCCCCTCCCTCCCTCTCTCTCCTGCCCAGACTTGTAGTTCCTGCCTGAATGCACGTCCTCTGTCCTGCCCATCTCCTGGTTGAATATAATATAGAAGAGCAACCCCAAACATCATTTCTTTACAAGGATAGAAATGATTTTAAAATATGCATGCTTGAGTGTGGTGGCAATGTTCGTGATGCCAACAACTCTGAAGGCTGAGGCAGGAAGATGAGTTCTAAGTTAGCCTGACCTACATTAAATGAGAACCTGTCGTAAAAATTAGGGCCAGCTGCTTGTACAGTTGCAAGTCAGGAGCTTGCAAGACTACCAGCTGAGTTCAACCCTGAAACCCATGTAACAGGAGAGGGTGAACCAACTTCAGAAAGTCCTCTGGTCTGCCCTGACCCCAGCTCCCATCACGCCTGCAATCACACTAATGAAAATGAGCGGTAATGACCTGAGTGCTGTCTCTCTTCCCAGAGCATTTGAAGATGAGAAGAAGGCTCGGATGGGTGTGGTAGAATGTGCCAAGCATGAATTACTGCAGCCATTTAATGTTCTCTATGAGAAGGAGGGTGAGTCCTAAGGAGGGCTTCGCTTTAGAGCCTCAGTTACGTGCTTCCCTCCCTTAACTTCAGAAAGCTAAGTGGGACTGGAACTTGCTGTTTCCCCCCAGGTGAATATGTTGCCCAGTTTAAATTTACAGTCCTACTCATGCCCAATGGCCCCATGCGGATAACCAGTGGTCCCTTCGAGCCTGACCTCTACAAGTCAGAGATGGAAGTCCAGGATGCAGAGCTAAAGGTCAGTGTGGGATGGAAAATGGTGACCACGGGGCACTTACCTACATTCCCTACATTTTTTAGCTTAGCCTACATTTCTCAGAGTTGTCTTCTTCCTGTCTTCCAGGCTCTCCTCCAGAGTTCTGCAAGTCGAAAAACGCAGAAAAAGAAGAAAAAGAAGGTGTGTGTGTGTGTGATCTTCTGGTGGGAAGTCTTCTGATAATGGTGGGGTAGAGCTCACCCTTCTCTGCTTGGAGTTGGTGCCAAAGGAGTTAGGGATTGATGTCTTTTTGTTTTTGGAATGTAGGCCTCCAAGACTGCAGAGAATGCAACCAGTGGAGAGACATTAGAAGAGAATGAGGCTGGGGACTGAGGTGGGTCCCATATCCCCAGCTTGTCATTCCTGCCTCCCCCTCCCACCGCACCCCAGGCTCTGCGAAGTGCAGTTCGTCTTTGTCACCCACGACCGCCAGCAGAGCGGGGTCTTCTGCCCTCATCCCAGTCCCTCGCCCATTCACCCACCCACTCCTTCCAACAAAAAACCAGCTCCAACTGACTCTGGTCTTGGGAGGCCAGGCTTCCCAGCCACTGAAGACTACTTTCAGTAGAAAAAGAAATTGATAATAAAATCAGGAGTCAAAATGCACCGTCTTCAAGCCCCTCTTTCTGGCCTTTTCTACTCTGCTTGGTCAAGGTTTGAGACCCTACAACAGAACAAGGAGGCTAAGTTGCCACCACCACTAGAACCTCTACCGAAATTTTTATGTCACCAATGTCATTTTCTCATTCTTTTGGGGGCTTTTCTGTTTCCCACTGTCACTGAGAATTTAATCTGCCTTCAAGGAGAGGACCAGTTCTATTTTTTATTCACCTGTGGCAGATTCCTCGTGATGTAGAGTATCTGGTTAGGCCCTTCCGATGGTAGATGCTGATGTCTCCATTAAGAAGATTCTTACCATCTATCAAATGGATTCTCGTTTGTAAACTTTTGTAGACATTTTTGTTAGTCCTGCATCCGTCCATCTTCGCAATTGAGCAGCAGTAATCTTCCCCACCCATGCCTTTTGTTGTTGCTGGGTTTTGACCCCCTCTCTGGGACCAGTGGGTTTTTTCCTCATGCTCCATCATTGATCTACATTGAAAATCCCACTGTGTTTTTTTGTTGCTGCCTATTTGATCTTTTTTTTTTTCTTTTGTCTTTTTTTTTTTTTTTTTTTTTTGGTTTGAGACAGGTTCTCACCATGTAGCTCTGGCTGTCCTGGAACTTTCTATGTAGACCAGGCTGGCCTCAAACTCAAAGAGATCCGCCTGCCTCTGCTTCATGAGTGCTGGAACCAAAGGCGTGCGCCACCACGCCCAGCTTCCCGTCTGAAATATTTTGAGTTCCCTCCCATGAAAGAAAAGCCAGGAACCAGAGGAGTAGACTGAAGAGAACTGACTTTCAGAAGCTGTGGACTTGGATGACTCACTGGGGGTTATAAAGAAAGGTTACAGTTTGTAACTCTGGCATGCTGTCCCAGGGAACCAAGGCTCCCACTAACTTAAGAGGTTTTTGAAATGACATGGCATTAAAAATAAATTTGGATTTGCTCATAATACTATGCATTTGTTCCTTTTGTCTTTGTGGCGGCGGCGGTGGGGATGGGGCAATTTCTCTGTGTAGCCCTGGCTGTTCCTGGAAAACTGCAGACCAGGCTGGCTTGAACTCAGACCTCCCTGCTTCTATTTCCTGGTAGGACTAAATGAGGGCACCACCACTGTCCGCCTGAGCTACTTTTTGTTTGAGACAGGGTTTCTCAGTACCTCTGGAGCCAGTCCTGGAACTCACTCTGTAGACCAGGCTGACTTTGAGCTCACAGATCTACCTGCCTCTGCCTTCTGAGTGGAGTGCCGGGATTAAAGGTGTGTATAGCCGTACCTGGTTTTGGAATCTCAACTACTTAGTGTGGAATTGGGGTAATTTAAAATATGCAAGAATTGTTACATGAGAACTGGGGCACTGTGTACTAACAAAGGCAACATGGCAAGTTTGCCTTAGTTCCTTAGTGCTGAGATTACAGGCACATGCCAACTGTACCTCATTTATACAGTGCTGGGGGGTCTTCATGCATGCTAGGCAAGCACTCTACCAAGCAACATCCCTAGTCACCCTAAATATCTTAGACAAGTTTCAGTGCCAAGCTGTGGTGGTCTTGAGTAAGGTTATTATAAGGTTACTGTATTCACTGCTGAACTGTGAATACTTGGTGAGCAGAAGCGGCAGGATGGAGATACCCTGTTCTATACAGAGTAGGCTAGTTTTGCTTTTCTTGGGCTTTGCTCACCCTATTGGCTGTTGATGGACATGCTTACTGAGAGACCATACGGGAACCGAGAATAGTGTGGAGAGGTCTTCCTTAATTTTTCTGCAAACCTAAAACCACCAAACATGAGCCGGGTTCCCTCCAAGTTCATATAAACTGGTAATTCGGATTTGTAAAATGCTCTTTTTCTTATTTTGAGACACCAGCTCAGGCTGTAAGATCATCCTATTAGGTTTTTATTTGGATTTTTAAAACTTTAGCTCAAGCTGCAGTTGTAGCTCAGTTGGTAGCGTTTAGTTAATTTAACAAGATTCCAACTCAAAATTTGAAGGGTTAAACTGGGTTGTGGTGCCTACCATTAACCCAGCACACTGGAGGTAAAGGCAGGTGGATCTCTTGATTCCAGGACAGTGAAGGCCTGGCCTATCTGTCAAATGGTGTCTGAAAAAGGGAAACTGTAGGGCTAAAGATGGGAATGGCTCAGTTAATACTTCAACCCCAGCAGTTTGCTCCTGACTTGTTTTGTTTGGGTCTCTAGCAAGTCCTTTCTGTTCTGGACCTCACTATGGAGACCAGGTGGCCTCAAACTCTCAAAGATCCACCAAGTGCCCGTTCATACACCACCATGCCTGGCTACAACGAGGGAGCTACTGGAAAGGAAGGGTTATAATCAGCATACAAATAAGTCTCTTAAATATTGAGCCAGAGATGTTTTACACACCATTTCATCCCAGTTCTTGAGATTTAATCCCATTCTCTGGGCTGTTGTCATCTATGGATCCTGGCTGGCCAAGACTACATAGTGAAACCCTGTCTCAAAACAAAAATCTACATTATTTTACCAAGATGAAGTTCCTACACTTAAGTTTATGAGTTTTTGGGGCTGGAGAGATGGCTCAGCGGTTAAGAGCATTGCCTGCTCTTCCAAAGGTCCTGAGTTCAATTCCCAGCAACCACATGGTGGCTCACAACCATCTGTAATGGGGTCTGGTGCCCTCTTCTGGCTTGCAGGCACACACACAGACAGAATATTGTATACACAACAAATAAATAAAAAAAAAAAAAGAAAATCACTTTAAAAAAAAAAAGTTTATGAGTTTTTAATGTAGACGGGCCTTGAACTCCTTATGTATCACAAGCTACCAAGTTTATGATCCTGCTTCAGCCTTCTAAGTGCTAAGATTACAGACTGACGTGTGCTACTATGCCTGCTTTTCCTTTGGAACTCAAGACACAACCCGCATACCCAGCCTTTTCTCCCCCTTTTAAATCACTCTTCCATAGGTTTGTTTTGTTTTGTTTTTAAATATTTATTATGTATACAATATTCTGTGTGTATGTCTGCAGGCCAGAAGAGGGCACCAGACCTCATTACAGATGGTTGTGAGCCACCATGTGGTTGCTGGGAATTGAAGTCAGGACCTCTAGAAGAACAGGCAATGCTCTTAAGCACTGAGCCATCTCTCCAGCCCCTTTTGTTTTTGGTTCCTTGAGACAGCATTTCTCAATGTAGCGCTGGTTGTCTTGAAACTCACTTTGTAGACCAGGCTGGCCTTGAACTCAAGAGATCTGCCTGCCTCTTGTCCTGTGAGCCTGGAACTCATTGGGCAGACTAGGCTAGCTTAGGCTAGCTTCAAACTCATATCCTTGTTATTATCTCCTGGAATTAAGTTGTGTGCCACCATAATTAAGTTGTGTAGCCAAATAAAATAGGGACTACTAACCAGGCAGTAGTGGCCCATGCCTTTAATCCCAGCACTCAGGAGGTAGAGGTAGGAGGATCTCTGTGAATTCAAGGCCAGCCTGGTCTACAGAGTGAGTTCCAGAACAGACTCCAAAGCTACACAGAGAAACCTTGTCTTGAAAAACCAAACAAACAACAAAAACAAAACAAAACAAAAAACCTCACACAAAAAAACCAACCCTACTTTCAGTAATTAGACCGGAAAAATTCTTAGGTCTAGTGGCTTACAAGTGCAGCACCCTGGCTGTGCCTGCAGTTGATAGCTTTCTCAGCTTGCCAGTTTCCATCCTCCCATGTAAGTTGTTTGTTTTGGTTTTCCATATAGGATTTCTCTGTGTAACAGTTCTGGACTTCCTGGAACTCACTCCGCAGAAACAGGCTGGCCTTGAACTCAGAGATCCGCCTTTCTCAGCCTCCAGAGTGCTGGGATTAAAGGTTTGTGTTACCTCCACTCAACTGTTTCTAAAATCTTAAATCTTTAGAATCTCAGAGATAAACTATTTCCAAAGTAGTTTAACTAGGGGAGGGGGAGAGGATCTGCGGGAATCAAACCGAAACGAAACTAGGAATTATTTATTTATGCATTTATTTACTTTAGGCAAGGCCTCATTATGTAGACCAGGCTTGTCTTTAACCCACTGAAATCTGCCTGCCTCTGCCTCCCAAGGGTCCCAAGAGTTGGTAATAAAGGTGCGCACCAACAACCCAGGCTAAAACCAGTAATTCTTTGTTTTTCGAGACAGGGTTTCTCTGTGTAAGAGTTCTGGCTGTCCTGGAACTGTGTAGATCACTTTGGCCGCGAACTCACTGAAATCCGCCTGCCTCTGTCAACCAAGAGCTGGGATTAAATGTGCATCACCACCGCCCTGCTCAAAGCCAGTAATTCTTTTTACAAGCCACACCTATTCATAATAAAATGGAGGTATTTACCAAGAAACTGCAACTCCCAAGAAGCAACGAGGGAGAAGACGGAAGTTATTTTTTCCATCTAATTTTTTCTGTCCCATACTCGAAACAGATGCGCGTGCTGAAATAATACAATGTCCTT
This sequence comes from Arvicola amphibius, assembly GCF_903992535.2. Taxonomy (NCBI): domain Eukaryota; kingdom Metazoa; phylum Chordata; class Mammalia; order Rodentia; family Cricetidae; genus Arvicola; species Arvicola amphibius. The sequence goes on from NC_052063.2 coordinate 31,520,416, forward strand.
AAAATAAATCTTAGAGAAGGTGGGGCTTGATAACTCGCAGTCAAAATATTTGTTTCCTTCAGTAAAGCAGCCGGAAGTCACTGATACACGCCTGAGCAGCACCGCCCCTCGGGGGGAGCAGAAGGCGTGTCACCGGAAGTGACGACACGGAGCACGCCATTAAAAAGCAGTAGCCCGACTTCCCCGCTCTCTCGGCCTTAGCGCCATCTTCCTTGGTGAGTGTCGTTGTAGCTGGTCTTCGGGCTTCGAGGACAATCCGTTAACATCTGACTTCTGCAGTTACCATCATCGCAGCAAATTAACTGGGACCTTTTTTCTCTTTTGCCGTAGACACCCTTGCGCCATGAGAGCGAAGGTGAGCGTTCCGAAAGTGTTGGGCTCGGGGGAGCCGCCATGGTCCCTCTCCGGTGCTCGAGAGACGGTTGGAGAGGCCGCCTGGAGCCGCCTTAGCCCTTGGCGGAGGGAAGTGGGCTGGGAAACCGCGGGGTTCGGGTCTTGAACTGATCTGCAACCGGTATTGCCACCGATTCTTTAACCCTTTGTCAACCTGTTTTGCTGAGTACTATTGCTAACGTCCTTTTCTTCCCCCCTCACGCGATCGGGTTTCTAGTGGAGGAAGAAGAGAATGCGCAGGTACGTCGATTGTCGGCGGAGAAGGGCGGTGGGGCTGGGCTTTGGGGTTTCGGTAAACCTACAAGCTTAAACTGAAAGTGTCAGTGTCGGCGTGCGGGATCCGGGCGCTTTTGAGCACAGTGCAATCAGCGATTGCTCGTATGATCTGCTGCCAGCCTTTATGTACAGTGCAGGCTGGCGTGCGGCTGGAAGGGGGAACCTCAGCTCTTCGTACTTTTGCATTACAGACTGAAGCGCAAGAGAAGAAAGATGAGGCAGAGGTCCAAGTAAACTCGCCTGTCCACCCACGAAGGCCGCGGGAGCAGCAGTAAGGGACGCTGGGACAAGTCGGACTGAGCTGCAGTCGGAAGACATCTGCGGACCCGCGAGCTCGCCACCTGCCGGCATGACAGCAGCCCCGCCGGCCCTTTGCCCTGGACCTGTGGCGTTCTGGACTAGTTCTGTCCTCACTTGTGGCCAATTGTAACGCGTGTACAATAAACCATCTTTGTCGCTGTCAGCTGAAGAAAGCAATTGCTGTTACGTGTTTTTTGCGGCTCCATTGGGTGGGAAGTTTTCACTGTAGCTTGGTCTGTACTGTGGCGTGGCCGGAACCTGCAGAGGCGACAGCCTGGGTGTTTTGCGATCGGGCTGGAACCAGAAGTCGGCTCTCTAGCGTGTGCGCCTGAGGCTATGTAATGAAGCTCGAGCGTTCGCCGCTCCCGTCCCGCATTTTGTGGGCAGGTACTGCTGCTCGTGTTCCGGCTGGGCTCTGTTGCCATGGTGACGCGCAAGGCTTGCTGGGAGCTTCCTGCCGCTCCTAGCGCGCAAAGGAGACCATAGAGTATGGTTCCGGGTCTGATGACTAGAGCGTCGCTGCTTCCGCAGGAAGCGGAAGAACCGTAGGGTGGGCGGCTCTTTGTCGAAGCTAGAGGACCGGCAGGCGGCAGCAGCAACTACGGCGGCGGCAGGTGAGGGAGGCGGGAGACTTAGGTGGAGGCCGCGCCCGGAGGGGAGGAGTCTGGGCCGGCCCAGCGGCCGGGCTCTGCCGGGCCACACGAGCCCCCCTCCTCCCGAACCGAGCTGGCTCGTCCTGGCTCCCCAGAGCAGAACCCCTTCTCTGACCCCGCTTCCCGAGCAAACGCCAGCTCCGTGACGTCACAGCCCTGCCCATCCCCTCAGCCTGATGTCACCCCCTCCCCGCTCACTGTGCGCTTCCTCAGTGTCCTAGTCACCTGGTCCACGCTGAGAGCTGGCGCCACTTGACGGGGCCTGCCGAGCCCGAAGACTTCCCGGGAACTCTAGGGTGCTGGGGACCGTTTTAATCACCGCCCCCGAGGCTACTCTCGCCTTCCCACTGTACTGTCAGTTGTTGCCCTTGTCCAGCCTTCAGGTTCGGCGTCCCGAACTCCAACCCTAGACCGGACTCTGACCCCCATATCCTTCTCATCGTGAGGTAAAGCTCTCTTCATCCTTCACCGAGAACTGTTTTTTTTTTTTTTCTTTTCAGGCGAGCTTCCCAGACTTTATTGGTAGGCTCTAACCTTTATCCTTTTCCCTTGAGAGGTGACGTTCAGTTTGAACTTGTAAGAGAATCCTGAAAAGCCGCAAAGCTCTTAACGTTTTGGCAAAATTGATTTCAGTTTATGAAAACCACCCCATAGCCCTTCACGCTTTTCCCCTCTTGCACTCAAATCTCTCTCTTTTTTTTTTGCTTTTGTTTTTGTTTATTTTCCTGTTCAGAACCCAGCAGTGATGTGGAAGTGGAAACTCGCAGGAGCCCCGGACTTCACCTGAGCTACCTCAGGTATTCATTCTGGGATAGTTGGGCGAGGAACAGTATCGTCCTTTTCTGTTACCTGCTTCTGGTGCGACCTGAAACGCAGGACAGGCTTTGAGGACATTTATTCCTCACCTCGTCGTTTAGGGTTTGTCTCTCTTTAGAACTTCTTTGCTTTATTCCGTTGTGCAGATTCTTGGGTATCTCTGGCCCCTGGTCTGGGTAGTCATTTTAGGGAAATCTAAAGGCTGTGTGAATGGGGAAATCGAGAAACGTATCCTTATGCCCAAGGCAAAATGTATGAACTCCTATTTGGTCAGTAGGGGGAGCCTGAATACTACTTAGGAAACCTTTAGGAGATCAGACACGTGGTTGCAGGGACTCCAGTCTTCTGGGGGGATAGAGAGAAGGGGGGGCTAGAATTAGGGCAGTGGACTGACATTCCTGAGCTCTCCTGGGAAACAGGAGACTTAAAAAGCTTTTATAGAGTCTATAAATAAAGAGGATTTTTATGGGGTAGGGAGTGCTGTGGTTTGATAGTGGGATCTTTTCATGGAGGCGGGGTGGAGAATGGGGAAAGGTCACCATTCCTATGAAATTAACTCCTTCCCACCAATTTTGTCCTGGGGTCCTCGAGGTAGAGATCTGCACTGAGAGCTTCTTTGCCTGAAGTGGAGGGGTCTGTGTGTGAGCAGGCTGGAGATTAACAAGCTTCAAGGACTGCCCTCCAGCCGGTGACACCAGTCACCTGAAGGGTTACCCCGGATGTCTAAAACACATGGAGACATCAGCTGACCTCCCATGGAAGAGGGGATCAGGGATGTGTTGTTACTGGTGCCCCTTCACCCACAAATTCTTAAAGCGAAATAGCCCGTCTTAGAGCGCTGTCTCCAGTCTGTCTGTTCACACACCAACGCCTGTTTTCATTTCTTTCCCACAGTAAGAAGGGAAGGTAAAATATCACACTAGTCTCTCCCTGCCCACTCAGCTCCCTTCCCTCCTCCGTTAGCCAGGCAAGTGTGAATCACTCCAACCAAGACCAGGTGCACGGGGCCTGGGTGGGGCTTCTGGTAAGGCAGCCAGGCCAGCTAGAGTTCTCCCTGAGATTCTCCTCTGCGGAGCCACTGCCCCAGAGGACTGCCTACTGTAGAGTCAGGGAGAGTGGCAGCTCGCTGGAGGGCCCCTGTTTGACACGGTTCTCTTTCTTAACAGTCCCCAAGAGTGGCAAGAAAAAGAAGAAAACCCTGAGTTGGGGGGGACCAGGATGCCTGACCGGGACAACTATGCCAACGGGACTGGGAACAGCGGTGGAGTCCCTGGAGGTGGTGGCAGTGAGGAGTCCAGCGGGGCAGGGACAGGCAGTGGGGGGGCCACCTCAGATGCCATCTGTAGAGACTTCCTGAGGAATGTGTGCAAGCGGGGCAAGCGCTGTCGGTACCGCCACCCAGACATGAGCGAGGTGTCCAACTTGGGGGTGAGCAAGAATGAATTTATTTTCTGCCATGACTTCCAAAACAAGGAGTGCAGCCGCCCAAACTGCCGCTTCATCCACGGCTCCAAGGAGGATGAGGACGGCTACAAGAAGACAGGAGAGCTGCCGCCTCGGCTGAGGCAGAAAGTGGCGGCTGGGCTGGGTCTCTCCCCTGCTGACCTGCCCAATGGGAAGGAGGAGGTCCCTATCTGCCGTGACTTCCTCAAAGGTGACTGTCAGAGAGGCACCAAGTGCAAGTTCCGTCACCTGCAAAGGGATTTTGAATTTGATGCTCGAGGTGGAGGAGGTACTGTAGGGGGAGGCTCAACAGGCTCCATTCCCTCGGGACGACGCCATGATCTCTATGATATCTACGACCTTCCTGAAAGGGGCTTTGAGGACCACGAGCCAGGCCCTAAGCGCCGGAGAGGTGTCTGCTGCCCTCCTGATGGCCCCCATTTTGAGTCCTATGAGTATAATTTGGCTCCGCCCCGTGGAGTAGAATGCAGACTGCTAGAGGAGGAGAATGCCATGCTCAGGAAACGAGTGGAGGAGCTGAAGAAACAGGTCAGCAACCTGCTGGCCACCAATGAGGTACTTCTGGAACAGAATGCCCAGTTCCGAAATCAGGCCAAGGTCATGACCCTGAGCTCCACCGCACCAGCGACTGAGCAGACCCTGGCCCCCACCGTGGGCACCGTGGCCACTTTTAACCACGGCATTGCCCAGACTCACACTACGCTGAGCAGCCAGGCTCTGCAGCCTCGCCCTGTGTCCCAGCAAGAACTTGTGGCCCCTGCTGGGGCCCCAGCTGCTCCCCCAACTAATGCTGCACCTCCTGCTGCTCCACCACCCCCACCTCCACACTTGAACCCAGAGATCACGCCACTGTCAGCCGCTTTGGCTCAAACCATCGCCCAGGGGATGGCACCCCCGCCTGTTTCCATGGCCCCTGTAGCTGTGTCTGTGGCTCCTGTGGCTCCTGTGGCTGTGTCCATGGCGCAGCCCTTGGCAGGAATCACCATGAGCCACACTACTACTCCAATGGTGACTTACCCCATTGCTTCCCAGAGCATGCGCATCACAGCCATGCCGCACTGACAGGACTAATGGACACTGCTCCCTGTCACAGTGTCTGGGGCTGGGGTCATGGCCCTTCCCCGCTTGCCCAGCCTTTCTGTCTGCAGGGCACCAAAAACTAGGGCCAGAGACCACACGGGAAGTTCTCCAGGAGCAGCTCCTGAGCAGGGCTGTGCTTGAGGGTCTCTTGTCCTGCGGGGCTCCTATACAGAGGCTTGCATAGGAGGCGGGACTGAAGCCAGCAGAAGGGACTGAGGGGCTGTGTTCACTCGTAGGAAGTTGGAGATGTCCCTGGTCTTGTCTCCACTCATGAACAGCACAGGTTCTAGCACTGGTGTGGGAGAGAAAAATTCCCCACTCAGAGGGAAAGCCAGGAAAGATCGGGAGAGTGGGTGCTCAGGAGAGAAGGCCTCACACAAGCCTTCAGATGATTTGGGGGCCAGAAATGCTCCTGGGTCCCTGGGAAGGCTGGGACCATAATACTCCAACCCAAAGACTAGGGGAATATTCATTTCCCAAGCTTGGCCTGGAAATCTGTAGGGCAGTGCCCACTACTTTCCAAAGAAATAAAAGAACATTATTTTTTAACAAAGAAAGTGGAAATTGCTTAGATGACTGTTGGAAGATAGGAGCATAAAGTCGACTTAATGCCCACACTAAGGTAAAGACCTACCCTCATGTAGCTTGTGTAAGTTGGGTGGATGCCAGCGATGAAGGGCAGAGATGTGAAATGTCCAAATGGGACTTTGGTCTGGGGAAGGCACTTTGTGGGATAAAAGAAATGGAGCCACCTAGTCTAGTTTAAAAATAGCCCCATCTGTTTCTAGTCTCTGTCTTCATGTGCTGTTCCCAGGTTGCCTTAGTAACCAGGGCTCTTAGGGTCATTTAGGGGGGCAGGTAATGAGGAGTGTGTATGTACTGAGAAATGGGGATATGGGGTGTTATGTAGTTGACAGATACTTCCCTTGTTCAAACAGTGGGACAGGTGGTGTTGCCTCTGCGAGCTGTTGATGGCAGTTTGTGTCCTGCTCCAACAACACTTCATGGCCAGAGCTTTGAGCTTTCCAGGCTTCAGTCATGCTAGGGAAAAGGCAGATGTGTATTTGCACACCTCTAATCCTAGCACTTGGGAGGAGGGGACCAGAGGATCCAGAGTTCAAGGTCAACCTGAGATCTCATCTCAAAAAAAAAATAGTATAGGAAAAGGAGTTGATCCTTTCTTCTCTGTCTCTACACAAAAACAGAAGGTTTTAAGCCACTTGTCATTAAGAAGCTGGGTGGTAGTGGTGCACGCCTTTAATCGCAGCACTCTGGAGGCAGAGGTAGGTGGATCAATGTGAATAAGAGGCCAACCTGGTCTACAAGAGCTAGCTCCAGGACAGGCTCCAAAGCTACAGAGAAAAACCCTGTCTTGAAAAGCCAAAAAAAAAAAAAAAAAAAAAGAGTAGGGGGTGCTGCAGCACATGCCTATAGTCACAGCTGCTCACGAGGCTGGAGTGATGGGAAGAACTAAAGACAGTGTGGGTCAGTGGGTAGAGGTACCAACCACATTGGCCTGAGGTCAAGCCCTGAGTTCCACATAGAAGAGAACCAACTCTTTGGACTGGAGAGATGGCTCAGCAGTTAAGAGCACTGGCTTCTCTTCCAGAGGACCTGGGTTCAGTTCCCAGCAACCACATGGTGACTCACAGCCCTTCGTAAAGAGATCTAGTGCCCTCTACAGGCATGCAAATAAATAAACGAATCTCTTGAAAACAAGAAGCCAGGCATTGATGGCACACGCCTTTAATCCCAGCCCTTAGGAGGCAGAGGCAGGCAGATCTCTTTGAGTTCGAGGCCAGCCTGGTCTACAAGAGCTAGTTCCAGGACAGGCTCCAAAGCCACAGAGAAACCTTGTGGGGGGAGGGGAGAAGAGAATCAACTCATAAATGGGCTCTGAGCTCCAAACATGTACTATGGCCTGTACAGCCTGTACATTCTCTCACACACATCTTTTTTTTTTTTTAAAAGATTTATTATGGCAGGGCGTTGGTGACCCAAGCCTTTAATCCCAGTACTTGGGAGGTAGAGGAAGGCGGATCTCTGTGAGTTCATAGCCAGTCTGGTCTACAGAACAAGTCCCAGGACAGGCACCAAAGCTACACAGAGAAACTGTCTCAAAAAAAAAAAAAAAAAAAAAAACCACAAAAAGATTTATTATGTATCCAGTGTTTTGCCTGCAGGCCAGAAGAACAGACAGTTGTGAGCTGTCATGTCCTTGCTGGGAACTGAACTGAGGACCTCTGGAAGAGCAGCTGGTGCTCTTAAGCCCTGAGCATTATTCTAGTCACCCCTTTTTCTTGAGGCAGGGATTTTTTTTCTGTGTGGTTCTGGCTGTCCTGGGTCTCCCTCTGTAGACCAGGCTGGCCTTAAACTCAGAGATCCAACTGCCTCTGCCTCCCAAGTGCTAAGATTAAATAAAGGTGTGGAGGTGTGTGCCCATATCTGGCACATATGATCTATTTATTTATTTTTTTGTAGCTTTGGAGTCTGTCCTGGAACTTGCTCTGTAGACCAGGCTGGCCTCGAAATCACAGAGATCCACCTGTCTCTGCCTTCTGAGTGCTGGGATTAAAGGTGTGCACCACCACTGCCCAGCATAGCATATACATTTCTTTTAATGGGGAACTATTACTTGCAGATTTTAGAAACATCTTGTTAAACTTAAAATGTTTGTTTTTGACACACCTTTGGATTATTAAAAGAAATGACATACGGATGTTAGGAATGTGGCCACACATACCATTTGAATTCTCAAATCTTACGTTCACTTCTTTTATGCCAAATGTTGAAGAAGCACTGCCTTGGCAGCTGTAGATACCAGATGTATGAACGTGTTCCAGCTACAGGTTACCAGTAACAGACATGTAGTTGGAGCTGGGTCTAATGTTGTTTGCAGTGGAAGGGAACATGCACCATTGAGCATCAGAGGATGCCACAGCATGAAGGTGGTAGAATTAGACGGGGGTGGGGCATGGTGGCACAAACCTGCCGTTCCAGCTCTTGGAAGGAAGAGGCAGAAGGTGCTCTGGCGGAGGACCTATGTTTGGTTCTCCGTACCCACATTGGGCAGCTCTTAACCACCTGTAACCCCGTCTCTCGGAGGTGTCTGACATCTGGACTCCGAAAGCACCTGCACTGCACACGCACACACCACACAGGGACACATGTTTGCACACGCGCATACACACACACATACACACACACTTAATTTTAAAAGGGGAGAACCTGTTTTGGGGATTTAAGGAAGTGAGTGTCCTTCTGGGTTGGGGATTATCAAAAAGGAGGCAGGGATCACCCTACAGTCGGGCATCTTCAAAGGGAGGGCAGGCTACAGGGATAGAGCTGTGATGGCGGTGGGGCAGATGTCTGTTTCTTTCTGCCTTGTACACTAACCTTGTTTTGCGCTTAAAATTGTGGACTGGAGGCTGGGCGGTGGTGGTGCATGCCTTTAATCCCAGCACTCGGGACAGTTAGGGCTGTTACACAGTGAAACCCTGTCTTGAAAAACAAAACAAAAAAAAAATTCTTGTCTTTATCACAGTCATTGAATGACAGATGGTGTTGGTTTTGGGTTTTGTTTTGTTTTTGGATTTTTTTTTTTTTTGAGTCAGGGTTTCTCTGTGTAATAGCCCTAGCTATCCTGGAGCTAGCTCTTGTAGACCAGGATGTCCTCAAACTCACAATTCCGCCTTCCTCTGTCTCCCGAGTGCTGGGATTAATGGCGTGCGCCTCCACCGCCTGGTATGACGGTCTTGTGCTAATGTTCTATATTAGGCTGAACACCAAAACTGTGAGCCCATCAGCTTAGCTCTGTCAGGCCAGCTCCTAGCCATCATGAGACAATGTGTGTGGTGTGGGTGTGCTTAAGTTATGTAGATAGTATGTGCGTGTGTGCACACTTGCTCAACCATGTTCACATTCCCAGTTCCAGTACTCCCCTCCCCCCCAAAAAAAGCTGGAGAGATGGCTCAGTGGTTCAGTGCATTGGCTACTCTTCAGGAGACCATGTTTGATTTCCAGCCCCCACCTGGCTGCTCATTACAGGCTGTACCTCCAGTTTCAGGGGTCCAACACCCTCTTCTGGCTTCTGTGGATTCTACAAACAAATACCCATAAAGTAAATTATCAACAACAAAGCACTCCAGGTCAGCCTTGGCTACTTAGCAAGTTCAAAACCAGTCAGGACTATATGAGACCCTGCCTCAAAAACACAAGAAACCACACGTTGTGAACTTTGGGAGGGGGTGAATAATCAATCCCTTCTTCACCTCAGGGTACCAACAACACACCATAATAACCAGCCATTTGAAACCAGCTTGAGAAGCCAATGAGTTCATTAGGTTTTATTTATTTGGTCTTCTCTGTGTAGCCCTGGTTGTCCTGGAACTCGCTCTGTAGACCAGGATGGCTTCAAACTCACAGAGATCTGCCTGCCTCTGCCTCTCAAGTGCTGAAATTTAAGGCGTGCGCCACCACCGCCTGGATCATTAGGGTCACTTTAAGGAACATTAGTGAAGTGACGCCCAACAGCGGGTGTCCCCTCAACACTCGTGATAATTCCACAGAACCGCGTGAGTAGACTCTCCCACCCATGCTTAATGTACGCTATCACCTCATGAGCCCCTGTGACGCGGGGCAAGATTACTGGGGAAGGATGGCGCAGGAGGGAGTGAATTGCTGGACTCTCACGAGGAGGGCTCTAACGGCCCTACACCATCTGTGGGGCAACCTCAGCAGGCCGCAGATCTTCCCGAGGGAGGGGTATTTGTAGGGTATCGTAGCTGCTCTTATCAATACAGAGAAAGGAGAGTGGGGCCAATACAGGAGCCTCAGACCAAGAGGGCAAGCGGCAGAGACCCGAGTAGCCAAAATGACTGGTTTTCTAGGGAAGGGCAGCCCGATCCTGGGCTGGAGAGTTTGGAGTAGGTGGCAGGATGTGCCAGCCAGGAGACTCTAACAGGTAGGGATTGAGGGAGGCTGGTGGCCTGAGTCCACTTTGACAAGGTAATAGACACCTCAGTTAGCCTTTTGTCCCGGGCTTGCTGCTTTGTATAGAAGCCAGACTACCACCATCTTTAAGAGTTCCCCTGGCCTGCTCGCAAGAGCTCAGCGCCGCTGAATCTGTTCACGCTTTTCATCTTTCCGAGAAGGAGGAGGCAGGAGGGTGATGGGAGCCAAGCAACTGCAGCAATTCTGCCTTGGGGGCGGGGGCATGGCTCTTGGGGGCGGGGGCATGGCTCTTGGGGGCATGGTTGGAGGACATAGGTGGGAAAGGCTGAGAGAATGAGGTCTTCTCTATGCAGTCACGAGGAAGCCATCGTCCTTCCCGGGTGCAACTGTCCAGTGTGCTGCTTTAAGATCACCTGCGCTCCCACTTATGACTTCTCACTCGCTGCCCTGTAAGTAAGCCTGATAACACACTCAGCCCCAGGTGAACTAGGTGCAATTGTACCTTAGTCTTTGGAACCTTAGAATTGGGGTTAGGCATCGTGTATGTCTACAGGGAAGCAATTTTCCAAACACTTGCCATAGTTGGCAGGATATAACAAAGTCCAGGATGATTTGGGAAGAGCATGGTACTGATCCTGCTAGAAGTATGACCCGGACAGCTGAGGTGTCGCAGTCTGAAGTAGGTTGGTTATAGAGGGACATGGTGGCTTGTCCCTGTAGGACTTGAGGGGGCAGTGACAGAGGCATGGGTAGTATAGAGGATATTGACACATGTAACTCGTGGGAGTTACCCGAAAGTAGGGTGTCTGTAGGCAATCCCTGGTGGCGTTCTTCTGTGTAGTCTCAAGGGACAACAGCTTGAGGAGTGGCGGTCCACCAGTGACTATGGAGATGCCCGGAGACAGGAACACACCAGAGACCAGGGCAGTGGAAGCGCCAGCAGGGCTTGCTGAGACGCTACTGGGGGTAGGAGGAAATAATCTCTGGGCCAGATGTAGCGACACATTTTTATTTTAATTAATTTTTTTAATTTTACATGCCAACCATGGTTTCCCCTCCTCCCCTCTTCCCGTTCCCTCTCTTTCCTCCTTCCTGCCCCCCAATCTACTCCTCAGAAAGGGGCAGGCCTCCTATGGGAGACAACAAAGCATGGCTTATCAAGTTAAGGCAGAAACAAGCTCCTTCCCCTGCATCAAGGCTGCATCAAGGCATCCCACCATAGGGAATAGATCCCAGAAAGCCAGCTCATGCACCAGGGACAGATCCTGATCCTACTGCTAGGGGCCCCACAAACAGACCGAGCTACACAACTGTCACCCACGTGCAGAGGGCCTAAGTTGGTCCCATGTAGGCTCCCTAACTGTCGGTCCAGAGTCCATGAACTCTCAGGAGTTCAGGTCAGCTGTCTCTGGGTTTCCCCATCATGATCTTGACCCCCCCCCTTCTCATATGATCCCTCTTCCCTCTCTTCAACTGGTCTCCTGGAGCTCAGCCCAGTGCTTGACTGGTGACTTTTTTGTTGTTTGTTTTTTCAAGACAGGGTTTTTCAATAGCTTTGGAGCCTCTCCTGAAACTTTCTCTGTAGACCAGACTGGCCTTGAATTCACAAAGATCCTCCTGCCTCTGCCTCCTGAGTGCTGGGATTAAAGACGTCCCCAACACACTTTTAATCCCAGTACTCAGGAGGTAGAAGCAGGTGGATCTCTGAGTTTGAAGCCAGCCTGGGCTACAGAGTGAAACCCTCATAACAACAACACGTGAACGCCTGCTAAGTGAATCACGCATGGGGAAGTAATTCTCAAAACATTCAAGAGCCAGGTGTTGCTGTGGAATTCTTGGGAGCTCTGTGGCTTATATAAGGCCCAAGCGATACTCAGCAAGGTGGTTAAGAGAAGTCTGCACATACTGCAGGTGAGCAAGGCTGTGCACGGAGGGTGGGAATGGGTGCTCCCAGAAGCCAGAAGGTTGCTAGTCAGGAGTCCCAGTGCTAGGACTGGGCCATCTCCCTGGGAGCTGCTGGCCACAGAGGTCCCAGAGGCCCCTGAAACATAAAGGCTACTGGCAGGTTCTCGGTTGCTATGGTAGTAGTATGATGTTAAACTCTTTGGACTCTTTTTGGGGGGCCCACCACCCAGCTCCCAAATAAGTCACACAGAGGCTTATTCTTAGTTATAAACATCCGGCCTTAGCTTGTCTTATTTCTTGCCCACTTTTCTTTTCTTTTCTTTTCTTTTTTTTTTTTTTTTTTTTTTTGGTTTTTCGAGACAGGGTTTCTCTGTAGCTTTGGAGCCTGTCCTGGAACTAGCTCTTGTAGACCAGGCTGGCCTCGAACTCAGAGATCCACCTGCCTCTGCCTCCCGAGTGCTGGGGTTAAAGGAGTGTGCCACCACCGCCCGGCTCTTGCCCACTTTTCTTAATTTATATTATCCCCTCTGCCTTTTGCCTCTGGGCTTTCTGTTTTTCTTATTTCCTTAAATCTTACTCTTGCTCTGTGGGCCCCTAGCATCCTTCTCCCTTCCAACCCCCTTCTCCCAGTCTTCTCCTATATAGTCTCTCTGCCTGCCAGACCCACCTAGCCTTTCTCCTACCTCACTATTGGTCATTCAGGGCTTTATTAGGCCTTCAGGTGTTCTAGACAGGCCAAGCATCACAGCTTCACAGAGTTAAACAAATGTAACATAAACAAAAGTATCACACCTTAATATTCCCAACAGGTTGTAATGGTAACCTATCGCTGAAGATGTCACATGCTTCTATCACAGGACTCGGAGCAATAAAGCTAGGGTTGGGCAGGAAGTATCCCCTTCCTGCCAGCTAGCTCCTGTAAGTTCCAGAGGGTGCTGCTAGGGATGCTGGGGAGATTGGGGTCCAAATCCTATCCAGCTGTGGATCCTGTGTGCTTTGTGATGGATGTGGCAGCTAGTGCAAGAGCCCGCCTTCTGATCGGATGTAAGGCTGTTTCACTGGGGGAAAGATAGGTCTGCTAGTGTGAACTTAAAAACCTGTGAGCAGAGAAGCCTTAGGCTCCGGTGGAGAGCAGCTGTGTCACCTGGTTAAAGGACGACTTCCCACATCCGTGCTTTTACAGTGGTAGGCTGTTAATATTGTCCATGTCCACTTGAATTGTTCTTCATTTCTGTTTTTGTGCTTTTCCTCTCGGGTGTTTGTAGAAGACACACAGCCATGAGACTTGCCGTCAGCAACCTCTGGAGACAGAGGAAAGAAGAAAGGGCGCAACGGTGGTACCTCAGTGGAGTTAGAATGGTCAGCTTGTTGCCCCTGACTTGACTCCCAGGCTCAGGGATCCTTGTGGAAGAGGCGTGGAAAGAATGTAAGAGCTGGAAGAAGGGGTAGAGATTTTGTGCGGGACTAACTTCCAACCTAGGAGTTCTGCTGGGCCTTCTCTCCTAGAAGGAGGAGGCAGGAGGGAGGGTCATGGGACCCTTATCTGAGTATCCAGCCAACCCTGCCAAACAGCTCTATGCAGTTTTGCCCTAATTAACTTAGGTTCGTGGTTCTTGGGGGTGGGGCTGGAGGATATCCGTGGGAAAGACTGAGGGAATAAGGTCGTCTCTACACAGCCACGAGGAAGCCATCGTCCCTTCTGGGGACAGACTGTCCAATGTGCTACTGTGCTCCTGCTCATAACTTCTCATTGGCTGCTCTGTAAATAAGCCTAATAACTCACTGGGCCCCCCCCTGGGAACTTTGGTTGTCATTGAAACGTTAGAATGAGGGATAAATATTGTGTCTCTCTCTCAGAGGAGTTTTAGCAACAGTGTTCTTACAGAGGACCTGAGTGTGGTTCCCAGGGCGCAAATCACAGTTCACAACTGCCTGGCATGTGCGCACGACACACACACACACACATATACATGCATGCACACGTACGCACACACATGTACACATGCATACACATGAGATCTGTTTGTCTGCGCATATGTGCATACATGTGTGCTGATTCATGGGAATAGATCGGTGCTGCCAGGAGCAATCATGTCTCATATCAACAGAACTCTAAGTTATTTAAATGCCATGTTCTACAGATCTGTGAAGTGGTTGACGATTACCTATCTATGCAGAATACAATCTCTATATATCTAAAGAACCTAATTAGTCTGACTATAAGTATGAGAAACATGATTGACTACTGACCTATAATACTTAATACCTGTATAACTTAAAGACTAAGGCTTCATATCAGAAATATTAAATAATCTTTAAACAATTGTGCAGTAAATAAGGAAAATGACCTCAAAATGTAAACAATGTATAAATATCTTGATCAGAGGTAGAAATATATAATACACTATGATAACTATATCCTAAAAATTGTATTAATATGCAAAATGTCTTAAACATAGGTAGGAACATGCATGCATACAATCTGGCAAAATAACTTTGCATAGGTGTACAAATAATAGAAATAGCATATTCAATATAACAAATACAATTTGAACTTGTATCAATATATAAGAATCTATACCAATGTACTATTACTCACTGTTATTTTATTAGTTCACACCAAACTACCTATTGTCCCAGTCAATTTTCCCTCTTTTTTTTTTAAGGCGATCTCTGGGCCTACATAATTTCCATCCCAACCCTCAACCCTGTACAAGTAATAATCAATCCCTAAATGGTGTCCTTAACCCTGAGGAAAAACGTTGTTGGGAGAGGGGACGTCATCTTCTAGAATTGCTTCCGGCTGTCATGTTGGCGATGTTCTTTCTGTGGGATCCTGTAAAAGTAAAGTGATGGTTACGTTTCAAGATTACTGTCTTGTATAATTGCAAATGCTCTCTGAGTAGTCAGTAGGGTTTTTCTGAAGTTCTTATTTGAAGTTCCGGTCAGAATATTGTAAGAAGGTGTACCATTTCAGCAGCTGTTACACCTAAACCAGTCTTATAGTAGGGCTATCAGCATCATGATGTCCTCTCAACCAGGTGGAGTCATTGTTGTGGGGCCCCAACTTCTTCCTGGTTACTTCAAAGATTACTGCAGGAAAATCAACTGTTCATTGTGGAAAATTTAAACGTTATTCATATAGACATATATTCAATGAAAGGTACGATATAGACAAAAATAGGCATGGAGAAAAGTAAAATTTTTCCTAAATTCTTTCTTCTTTCTGTCCCTTATCAGATGGCTCACAACCATACAACCATCTGTAATGAGATCTGGTATCATCTTCTGGCCTGCAGGTAGCACTCGCCCTTAATCCCAGCACTTGGGAGGCAGAGGTAGGTGGATCTCTGTGAGTTTGAGGCCAGCCTGGTGTACAGAGCGAGTTCCAGGACAGCCAGAGTTACACAGAGAAACCCTGTTTCAAAAAAAAAAACAGAAGGGGAAGAAGAAGAAGAAGAAGAAGAAGAAGAAGAAGAAGAAGAAGAAGAAGAAGAAGAAGAAGAAGAAGAAGAAGAAGAAGAAGAAGAAGAAGAAAGAAGAAGAAGAAAGAAGGGAAGGGAAGGGAAGGGAAGGAAGGAAGGAAGGAAGGAAGGAAAAAAGAAACTGTATCAAGGGATGAGTCAGAGTTAAGAGCACTGGCTGCTCTTCCACAGGACCTGGGTTCAATTCCCAGCATCCACAAAACTACTCAACCTTCTGTAACTACAGTTCCAGGGGAATGACACTCTCTCCTGACCTCCTCAGGTACCAGGTACTCATGACATACATGCAGGCAAAACACACACACACACATAGATATATAAATTATAAAAATATAAAGTTATAAATATATTATAATTATAAAGTATATAAAATTTATTAGATATAATAAAAATTTTAAGAAAGCCAAAATAAAGCATACATGTGTATTCTGCTAGGCTTCTGTGATTACTAAGGAATGGGGTCAGCATTCAATTAGACAGTCTTGACTCCAGACTATAATGAAGGTCTAATAGCAACCAAGGACGGGAGCATTATCCAACTGACAGTCGCTTTTGAAGATGAGTAAAGAAGAAAGCTTCCTCAAATCCTGTCTCTCCTGTCTTCCAAAGAGTGTTGAGATTGAATACTACATCTGACCCTGTGCTTCCCGCTGGAGGCAATAATAAAGTTTACCTGTGCACCCGCAAGTCCAGGAAGTAAGTACTCGACTCAAGCCTTGTCCATAGAGACACCGCCTCTTACAGTATGCAACCACCAGGTGGCGCTCGAGGCGCCCACCCTGTTTGTGCTGATAAGGCATGGCAGTTAAACCTGTGTGACTCTGAGACCACAGCTGTGACAAAACCTTCCTGAAGATGTTTTGTGTGCCGGATGGTGTCTTCAGAGATCTCAAGATGTGGATGATAAGGAAGAGAAGCCAGAAACGCACCTCCAGAGCTCAGCCTGTCTGTTCAGCAGGAGCCTTCTCCTTTGCTCCAGTTTTGGTGGGAAGAGAGCACTCCAGCTAAGGAAGGTTTCACTCTGCAGCCATAGTTCTGGCAAGCAGATCACCCATCTCTCTTCCAACCTCTGTCTTCATTCCTTGCTCACATCTGGGAATGTGGAGAGCTTGGTTAAGGATAGAGAATGGGGGGGGGGGGCTGGAGAGATGGCTCAGGGGTTAAGAGCATTGCCTGCTCTTCCAAGGGTCCTGAGTTCTATTCCCAGCAACCACATGGTGGCTCACAACCATCTGTAATGGGGTCTGGTGCCCTCTTCTGACCTGCAGTCATACACATAGAAATATTAAAAAAAAAAAAAAAAAAAAAAAAAAGGATAGAGAATGGTACCTCAGAAAGTTCTGCAATCAGATGGAGCAGTCTAGAGAAAGGGAAGTAAAAGTTAAGATTACTTCCTGATGCAGTATATAGATGGTGAGTTCTGTGTTTTCTGCCTACAGGGGTGGCAGCGCTGGTTACAAGGGAGAGACTAGGGCTGCAACTGTCCTGTCGC
Source organism: Arvicola amphibius (assembly GCF_903992535.2). Taxonomy (NCBI): domain Eukaryota; kingdom Metazoa; phylum Chordata; class Mammalia; order Rodentia; family Cricetidae; genus Arvicola; species Arvicola amphibius. Next base: position 31,537,233 of record NC_052063.2, read on the forward strand.
CGTGACGAGACGTCATGACCAAGGCAGCTCTTTCGAAAGAGAGCTTTTGTCCCGTGTGGTGGCGCACGCCTTTAATCCCAGCACCCGAGAGGCAGAGGCAGGCGGATCTCTGTGAGTTTAAGGCCAGCCTGGTCTACAAGAGCGAGTTCCAGGACAGCCAGGGCTACACAGAAACCCTGTCTCAAAACCCAAAAAGACAAGAAACCAAAACAAAACACAAAGCGAGCATTTAATTGGGGGCTGGCTTCCAGTTTTAGAAGTCTAGTCCATCGTCGTCATGATGGGGAGCACGGAGACAGGCAACCAGTGCTGGAGAGGTAGCTAAGAGCTACGTCCTGAGGCATAGGCTTGGCACGGGCTTTTGAAACCTTCAAGTCCACCCTCTCCAGTGGCACACTTCCTCCAGCAAAGCCACACCTGTTAATCCCTTTCAAATAGCGCTACTCCCTGGTGATGAATCATACAAATACATGACCCTCTGGGGCCATTCTTGCTCAAGCTGGTAATTTTAATCTGGCTGTGCCTGGGGGCTGTGTTTCATTAACGCTGCCGCTTTAAACCCCTTCCAGCCCTTCCACTCACGCGGTCCAGCCGGTACTCTGGGTGCTGGCCCCGGGTCTCCTAGGCCCTAGAGGACCAGAGCATGCTGGGTAACCCTAGAAAGGCCATGCAGCTCAAAGGCACCTTTCATCATTTTTGAGACAGGGTCTCAGGCGGCCTAGGCTGTCCTTGAATTTACTTTGTAGCTGAGGATGACTTTGATGTTATAATCCTCCCACCTCCACCTCTTGAGTGCCAAGATTACAGGTTTGTGCCACCATATGTGGTTTTATATGGTGCCAGAGATGGAAGCCCAGGCTTCATGTAAGCTAGGTATCTTAGTTTGTTTGGGTTTCTCTTGCTGTGATGAAGCACCATGACAAAAAAGCAAGTTGGGGAGGACAGAGTTCATTTGGCTTACACTCCAGATTTTAGTCCGTCATTGAAGGAAGTCAGGACAGGAACTCTAACAGGGCAGGAACCTGGAGGCAGGAGCTGATGCAGAGGCCACGGGGGGGGGGGGGGGGTTGTTGCTTACCGGCCTCCTTATCGTGGCTTGCTCAATCTGCTTTCTTATAGAACCCAGAAGCCAGGCGGTGGTGGCGCACGCCTTTAATCCCAGCACTCGGGAGGCAGAGGCAGGCGGATCTCTGTGAGTTCGAGGCCAGCCTGGTCTACAAGAGCTAGGTCCAGGACAGGCTCTAAAAAAGCTGCAGAGAAACCCTGTCTCGAAAAACCAAAAAAAAAAAAAAAAAAAAAATAGAACCCAGAACCACCAGCCAGGGATGGAAGCACCCACAGTGGGTTGGCCGTCCAACATCAGTCAATCACTAATTAAGAAAATACCACATAGCCAGATCTTTTTTTTTTTTTTTTTTGGCAAATTTTCTCTGTGTAGCCCTGGCTGTCCTGGAACTAACTCACTCTGTAGACCAGGCTGGCCTCCAACTCGGAGATCTGCCTGCCTCTGCCTCCCAAGTGATGGGATTAAATATCTGTGCCACCACCACCTGTTCTTATAGCCAGATCTCATGCAGGCATTTTCTCAACTGAGACTCCTTCCTCTCTGATGACTCTAGCTTGTGTTCCTAAGGGAACATTTTATCTTGGATATACATTTGAAACTTTTAGATTGGTGGGCAGTGGTGGTGCACACCTTTAATCCCAGAACTCATGAGGCAGAGACAGGTGGATCTCTGTGAGTTCGAGGCTAGCCTGGTCTACAGAGCAAGTCCCAGGACAGGCCCCAAAGCTACAGAGAAACCCTGTCTTGAAAAAAAAGAGAGAGGGCTGGGGAGATGGCTCAGAGGTTAAGAGCATTGCCTGCTCTTCCAAAGGTCCTGAGTTCAATTCCCAGCAACCACATGGTGGCTCACAACCATCTATAATGGGGTTTGGTGCCCTCTTCTGGCCTGCAGGCATATACACAGACAGAATGTTGTATACATAATAAATAAGTAAATATAATTTAAAAAAAAGAAAAAAAGAGAGAAAAGAAACTTTTAGGTCCATGGTCTTGGTAGTTGGGGGAGGAGAGTCCCAAGACCAGGGAAAGGGGGAGAGATACCACCTTCAGGAACAGATAGTAGACAGATGGGGAAAGTTAGTCTGTTGGTTGACGGGAGTACTTTTTGACCTTTTGACCTGTGACAGGTGGATTCAAGTTGAGTTCCTGAAGCTTACATGATGATATTTTTAAGTTTGCAAAAGAGATAAAAGTTTTAGGTATGTTAATATTACCGTTGTTTGTAATCTATATTTAAATCCATATTGGTATTGTTATGCCCAGCTCTGTGAAGTCCCCCAAAAACCAATAAGGAGACTGAGTCCTGTGTGTAAAAGCAAAGAGCCTTTATTTTATGCAGGTTTGCAAACTTGGTCTCTCCGCATGTCCAACGTATTGGAATAAACGGAGAGCCCTGAGCTCAGTTAGAATAGGGATTTATAGTAGTAAAGGTGGGGGCGAGGGGTTTCTAAGATTTAGGACCCCTGATTGGCTGACATTTGTCTAGGGGTGTCCTGGTGAGTGTGCTGGCAGGTGATCCTATCTACAGTGGTTGAGTGGTTCTCGGGTAATCTCAGTTTGTGGTTCTTCCTGCAACCAGGTGTTGCTTCAGGGTAAACTGCTGAGACTCAGCCACCATTAAACTTATCGATGGCTGAGTCCTACTCTGGCAGGTGATAATGGTTGGAAGTAAAGAACTTCCTTCCGGTGGTCGGTTTCTATTTAGCTTATCATGGCTGGCCCCTACATCATCAAAAAGGGCAGTAGATTTATGTCTTTGAGTTGTAGTCAAAGTTTGGGAATCTAAACGATAGCATAGAGATGAGGAAAGAAATCCGTAACAATTTTTCATGTGCCTTAACTCACTTTCCAAGACCCTCACAGCCTACTTAAGCTCCTGTACCCTCAGACCCCAGACCTTTGTAACTCCCGTGTATCCCGTGTATCCTGTCCCCGAGGCTGCAACCGCTAAACATTCACATCCACAACCTTCATAACTGTGTCTTTCTCTTAGACCCTCGTGGCTTCAGACCTTTATAACTTGGTGGCTTGGCAAGGTGGGGAGGTGGGGTTAGTTCACTGACATACATTGTAGGTGTGGGTTAGGCTGTGTAAAAGAATCTTATCTGGGGGCTGGAGAGATGGCTCAGCTTTTAAGGTCACTGACTGTCCAGAGGACCTGGGTTCAGTTCCCAGCACCCACAGGGCAACTCACAACTGATACCCTCCAAGAGCTGATACCCCCACCTAGGCAAACACACAGGCAAGACACCAGTGCACATAAAGCTTTATATATATATATGATTTATTTTTATTTTATGTGCTGGGGCTCTTGTCAGGTGAGTGGAGGAAGGACGGAAGGCATTTAGTATTAGAGCGGAATAGTTGATGTAAGCAAGTGATGTCCTGTGTTGGAGACTGTAGGGATGTTGTTACCTGGGTTACACAGTAGGGTTGGCCTGGAGGGAAGTGGGCGGAGTGCTCAGGGATGAGAGGGGCAGCTTGATGGGCTGCCCTGTTGACATTACTATTGCCTTTACTGAGGATGGAGGGGCCAGTCTGATGCGTCTTGCATGAAACAAGCCAATTTGAGAGGGTAAAAGAAAGGCCTTGAGGACATTATGGATATATGAAGAGTTAGAAATTATGTTGTCTTCTTTGTTTTGTTCTTTTGGCCTCGCTCTGGAGTCAGCACCCAGCCCTAACCCATCCTTCGTGTTCTTTTGTTGCCCTACGGGAATCTTGTCTGAGAGTTTCCCATGGAGACAAAGCCTATGCAAACCCTGGTTAGGAAGCAACCAGGAAAACGGCAGTACCCCCTGAATCAGGTATTTGCACTTGGCATTGCACTTTTGGAAGCTTCATTCAGGTTGTTTCGAGCATATGGAAATCTACTGGCTAACGTGTAAATATGGGAAAAATAAAAATGCCCTGGGCCAAGGGAAAGCGTTTCAGTCCATTGAGTCTGGAGACCCCCCGCGGCCGCAAAGGCCAAGTTCATTCTCAAGCGTCTCTGAGTCTTCATTTTAAGAACCCGTGTGGACTCACTCCTGCGCTATGTCACCAGTGACATTTTGGTGCCCAACGTGACGCTTGAGGAAGGACAAAGGATTCGCCGAAGAAGGGCAGTTCTAGAAGCTGACCACTCTGAGAACTAGAAGAAGCGCTCTCAGGGTAAGAGGACTCCAGGATCTTCACAGTTATGGGGAATTCAAACGCGCCATCTCAGGAGCAACAAAATGCACAGTCACTAAAATACATGTCAGAAAAAAAGGTGGAACTGCACAGTTTTCAAAGAAAGGAATAAAATGGCTCCTGAGACAGAAAATAAATCAAGGAGAAAGGCCCTTCTCAGTAGAGAAGAGGGAAGGAGGGAGACACAGGGATTTCCCGATAGAGAAGAGGGAAGGAGAGAAGGGAGGGAGACACAGGGAAATTCCTGATACAAAAGGGAAAAATGTTTAACCAAGAAAAAAGGGTTTTGCTGGTAAAAGGGAGAAAATATTGATTCAAGACCTAAAAATTAAGAGGCCCGGTAAAAGAAAAATAAAGGAAAGAAAAAAGCCTTTTCCCAGTAGATACAGAGGAAGAAGAAAGGCTCTTTCTGATATAAGACACTGAGAATAGCTAAAAGTCAGCGCTCTCTCTGGCTGCACTCTGCCGGTCAGCTTCCAGAGGGCGGCCAGCACAGGGCTGCGGCATCTGAATACCATACCGACAGGCGGCCTCGCTGCTGCAGCCTGAGCACGCTCCACAAGCCCAGTAATTAGAATTTTTTTTTTTTTTTTTTTTTTTTTTTTTTTTTTTTGGTTTTTCGAGACAGAGTTTCTCTGTCGCTTTGGAGCCTGTCCTGGAACTAGCTCTTGTAGACCAGGCTGGCCTCGAACTCACAGAGATCCGTCTGCCTCTGCCTCCCGAGTGCTGGGATTAAAGGCGTGCGCCACCACCGCCCGGCAAATTAGAATTTTGTTGTGTTCGCTTAATTCCGGTTAAAATTTTGTTGCTGTTTTTCCCTCGGAGTGGGAATAACTCAGTAGTAAAGGACCCTTTGTGGGAAATAGTTTTTATTTTTCACTAATAGTGGGAATAACTCATTATCAATGATTCCCTTCATGGCAGAAAGAAGGATTTAAAACAAATCCAGCTTCTTGTAAGAACAATTGAGGTTAGGGTGTAATAGTCAATTGCTGTCTAAATTTCCAGAGATATTAGTATTCATTGTTTTGGAGATGGTCTCTTGATTGTCTAATTAATGTTTAAATAAATGTTTAATTTTCATAGTAAATGAACTAGAAAAACAAAATTCATGATTTAAAACTATATTAGTGAGTATTATCTTGTCTGTTTATCATTATGGAAAATTTGACTCTGTCTTTAAGGTGTTTTCTAAAAATTTTAGTTAAATTTTATAAAAATGTAACACCTGAAACAGTTTGAGTTGTTAAGTTATTAGATAATAGGACCACTGTTAGGAATATTTCTTAGACGAGCCTCTCCGCCAACGCAAATAATTCCAATCAGACTGAATCAGACCAAATAAAAGATGCCCATGTTTAATGCAGTGCTCCCTGGTGGCACCGGAAAAGCATGGCGAGGGGAAGACAGAGACGGGGAGACCATGTGTACATTCTCTGGGGGGCAATTTAAGTAACCCATGGGAATGGTCTTGACCTTCCCTGGGGAGGGGTCACCGTTTGGCGGGCTTTCTCCAAGGTGGAGTTTGGACTAAGGCAACTCCCAGGGAAGGGGGCTTGAAATGGAGTTTCCTGTCCAGTATCCCAAAGATGGGTGCCAGGGGCTGGGATGAGGCCCCCGACTATAATATTCCAGACTCTTTGTATACAGGGGTGTTAGGGAGCTGGGGTGATACATTTGACCAAACATTACAGACTTTTTGGATAAGGGTGTGCCAGCAAGCTGACATTTTAGATTCTTTGGATAAAGGGGCACCGGCTCAAGTCTGGCTGCTTTCTGTGGGCATGAGGCGATGTGGGAGAGGGGAGAGATGGGAGTTGGTGGGCTCACGCTCAGGGAGAGGTGTGGCTGGAGTGGAATCTGGTTTACTGTCATCCTGGAGACCTCAGCCAGCTGTTTACTGAGGGAGATGAGAAGGCAGGTGGCTAGGAGGAAGAAATATTGTTATTGTTGGCCCTATGAATGGGGCTAGCCATGGGAAGTCATTAACTGCCAGAAAGAATGGGACAGAGGAGTGCCCTGGTTGTACGGGTGAGATTCAGGTTATAAGTGGGATACAATAGCAAATAAGTCCAGATTTTAGATGGTAAGTGTCCTTGAGCCAGGAGAGCTGGTACCAATGGTGAAGTCCCAGGAGCTGGTGTAGGTATTGGCATTGCCTGGAGAGAGCTTTGTAAGTTGGTCTTGGCCCAGACAGCAGAAGTGACCTATAAAATATGCTTGAAAATGGGTGGGGTTAAAATAGGCTCTGGAGACTGTTAGTCTTTATCAGAACAGATTTCTTGATGACACAGCAGAACTTTTTCCAGGAACCTGTACATATCTGTAAGGCAACTGAAACAGATTTACATCTTGGTGTCATAGCAAAGAGCTATTGCTTTAGGTTAAAAGGCATGAACATTTTAGAAGACAATTAAAGGGAATTGGAAACTCTGAGCCTCTGAAGGTACACCTGAAACCTCTTAGTCCTGGACTCTGAAGCCTGTGAAAGAGGCACCCCCGTCTGTATTTTAGCAGGAAACTTAACAAATGAAGTAATGAGCTACCAGTACCTTAAGTCATCAAATGCCATTAGACAGATCTAAGGGAGATAAATGAGCAGAAACGAGACAGCTGTTTTCCTTAGTCCTCAGAGAACACCAGCCTAGAAGCAGGGCTTGCCGTTAGCTGTTGAGGACCAAAGATTTTCCTGTGTGTGTGTTGTGGGGGGGGATTTAATCTACCTGTCTTGGCAGGATGAAACGATCGATTCCCCAGGTGGCATCCAGGAACCAGATATTGCCTCAGGGTAAACTACTGAGACTCAGGCCTCTATTGAGCTTGTCAGGGCTGGGTCCTATAGGAGCAGGGGCAAACTATACATATTGGGCCTTTATCCTCAATCCTCTAATTAACGTAGCAGTGAGTTGGGGAAATATGGATATTCATGTGGTTAATGAATTTTCATGGCTACTGTTCCTTATGACAGCCAAGATCCTGCTCGGCCAATGGAGGAGGGTAGAGTTACTATTACACCGTGGGAGTGCAGGGAATTCCTATTTGCATGGGAAATGGAACTCAGTGCCTAAATATAACCTCTCCAACATGACTACCCGTACTCAGTACTACCCAAAATAATCACAACAAGTTTTATATGCCTCAAGCGTCTGGTTTAAGAGGGCAGGAGAAGAATGAATGCTACTAGTTCCACAAATCTACCCTTCTGAGAGATGTGGCTTACCAACAAGGACTCTGGCTGAGCACACTAGCAACAATGTAAGAGTGAGCTGCCTCGAGTGTTAGTAAGTATCTCCCAAGGAGCCGCCAGACGTCACGGACTGGAACCCTTTTGGTTTTACCTCAAAGAAAATATTCTCACTCAGAGTTAAGATGGGAACGGTAATTCGAATGGAACTGTGGAAATCATTGCTTCTGTTAATGAACCTGTTCGATGGTATGGAGTTCTCTATGGCAAGTCCTCTCCTGCATTCTGGCGACTCATTGCAGACTAACTGGTAGAAATTGGCAAGTGCCTGACACCCTTTTAAGGCACGGGAAAGAAAACATTAAGGCGTTTAGATGGAACCAGAGCCATCCTTTAAGATGCGTCCAGCTGCCTTGCTGTCTACTCAAGGGCTGCACGATGGTACCCTAGCAGTTACTGTATCACTTGTGAACGCTGTGCCTTCACACTGGTGTTAATTCTAGGATGCTTTTAAATTTGACCTTGAGAGTTTATGTATTCTTAGAGCAAGGCCAGCAATCCGGATACCAGTGAGGTTGTCGAGGCCACAGCAAGACTCTCCTGCGATGATCCTGATACAGAAGCTGGCTGAGAGAATATTGAAACATATCGAATGGTGGGCTGGTTACTGCAGCTATTGTTCCATCCCAAGCCCCCTCCCCTGCGAGTTGCCTCAGTCCAGACTCCATCCCCAAGGAAGCCCAACGATGAGCCCTCCCCAGAGACGCTCAAGACCACTCCCACAGGGTATTTAAACTGTGCTGCTGAGTAAAAAACATCGTTTTCTGGTCTTCCCTCCCTGTCTCCTCTCTGGGGGGCTGGGAAGCCATCCGGGAGCATGGTATCTATTAAACCTGGGCTTTTTCCAATTTGGTCTGATTTGGATTATTGCATCGGTGGAGAGGCTTATCAGGGTGCAGAAACCTTTCATCTGGGGGTCCCACTGAGGAGCTGTTTATCCCACTGACCCGGGGCCATGTGTTGGGAAAACACCCTTCTACCCCACACCTGCTCTCCGACAGGCTAAGACCAGCTTTCAGCAGTCATTGCCTTAGAGACCTAGGGCCTCCTGTGATTTCCGGGGTGTCCTACGAAAGATCCCTGCTGCCAAAGGCTAAGTTCGTTCTCAAGTGTCTCTTGGTCTTCATTTCACGGACTCGTGTAAGCCTACACTCACACCATGTCACCTGCGACAGGTCTGTAGAGATCAGGGAGGCAGAGAGTCAGGGCTAAAAGAGAGAGGTTTTTTAAATGTTTATTTATTATGTATACAATATTCTGTCTGTGTGTATGCCTGCAGATGGTTGTGAGCCACCATGTGGTTGCCGGGAATTGAACTCAGGACCTTTGGAAGAGCAGGCAATGCTCTTACCCTCTGAGCCATCTCTCCAGCCCCCAAAGAGAGAGTTTTTAAGTTTAAAGAATTGTTTGTCGATGAGAGGAAGAGGTTATTGAGAGATCTGGATGTGGCTTGGTGTAGTGGACATACTAGAAGGGAGTATCTAGGGACCCATGAGCAGAGGACATCTCCAGAAAGGAGAGCAGTTTAGATTCTGTTGAGGACAGAGATAAGAAGTGGGGATGGGCAAGGAGGTCTAAAATGAGGTGTTTATGGGCTGGGGTGAGAGAGAACCCAAAATAAATGGTTTGGGGAGAGGAGAGTTGAGCTTCGGGAGGCGAGATCCAGTAACTCCTGGAACGGAGAAAGTTGAGGATGGGAAAGGGGGAGGTCACCCACCTACTGAAGCAGGCGGGAGGAGAGAAGAAGAAGGAGGGGGGCAGGCCAGGTGCCTGGGCAAAAAGGCGGGGTGTGTCTTTGAATCCCTGGGGAAGGACAGTCCAGGCTGGTTGTGGGGTTTGGTGGGCAACAGGGTCTGTCCAAGGGAAGGCAAAAGATCTTGAGAATGAACATTTAGCCATGTTGAGAAAACAGCATCTTTAAGGCCTAGAACCGAGGAGAGAGGCGCGTTGCCAGGGATATTAGATAAGGGTTGGGAACCAGAGGGCAGAGAGGGACAAGCGGCAGTGTTGATGGAGCAAAGGTCTTGGACGAGGTGGACGGTTCTGGCAGGGGTTTTGACTGCCAATATGGGAGTATGGTAGGGTGAAGAGGAGGAGCACAGAAGCCACTTGAACAAAAGGGACTGAATGGCTGGGTGGTGGTGGTGCACACCTTAAATCCTAGAACTCAGGAGGCAGAGGCAGGCGGACCTTGGTGAGTTTGAGGCCAAACCGGTCTACAAAGTGAGTTCCAGTACAGTCAGGGCTACATAGAGAAATCCTGTCTGGTACCCCCACTCTCCCCACAATAAAGATTGAATGATAGATTTGAGTCCTCTGAGGCTGGTTAAGGGTAGGGGGTGTTGGATTTGGAGATGTAGGCAGAAGAGTATTTAAGTATAATAGGAAGGGATTCTGAGCCGGGCGGTGGTGGCGCACACCTTTAATTCCAGCACTCGGGAGGCAGAGGCTAGCGGATCTCTGTGAGTTCGAGGCCAGCCTGGTCTACAAGAGCTAGTTCCAGGACAGGCTCCAAAGCAAAGCTACAGAGAAACCCTGTCTCGAAAACAAACAAACAAAGGGATTCTGGAGGGTGTTAGTGTGGAAAAACAAAATTTATGCCGGAAGAATATCTCTTTCTAGTAAGGAAATGGGGGTGAGGGAAGGAAGAGGCAGGAACAGCAAGGAAAAGCCTGTGAAAGAGCGACTTATGGGTGGAGTCTGGAGGGTCTGGCTGTGCACTCGGACTTTGGGCTAGGGAGGAGCATGATGAAGCAACGGCACATAGAGCGAGGTCCGAGGCTCCCAGGCATTGTTTGGTGTGGGTTTAGGCGGGTCAGTCAGTGTCATCAGAGATCTGAGAGGGATGAGCTATAGTAGGTGGCATAATTTATGGCGTATGTATTAAAATAGCAGAGAGTTTCCCATTACCTGGACAGTTGCCCTCGGCTCCAGGGGTCTCGATGGCAGTGGTGGTCTTCACTGTCATGTGGGCAGTGGGCCTTTGACTGTCAAACCCAGCTCTGAGAGGTTCTTCCTGCTGAGGAACTTGGGGAAATGGAGGGCAACCAACCCAGAAGTATTTACAGTTTGAGCAGAGCCCTGGCAGCAGGCAAAGCGTGGGGCAGTTTATTCAAGTGGTTAGAATTACCACGATCCAGGTGGGTCATCGTCAATGCCATATGTATCTTCTTTGGAGACCATAGGGTTTATGTTAGGCATGTCTCTATAACTATTAAACATTTAAAATGCCATATTTTGTGTGTGAGTGTGTGTGTGTGTATATAGTGTGTGTGTGTATATATATATATATATATACATATATATATTATGTTTAACTTTGAAAGCAAAGTTAAAAAATCAGGTGTGTGTAGTCAATGCAGAGAGAGGGTGGAAAAATGAAACTCCAGGGGGCTGGAGAGGTGGCTCAGAGGTTAAGAGCACTGACTGCTCTTCCAAAGGTCCTGAGTTCAATTCCCAGCAACCACATGGTGGCTCACAACCACCTGTAATGAGGTCTGGTGCCCTCTTTGGCCTGCAGGCATACACACAGACAGAATAAATAAATACATATGCATAATAAATAAATAAAAATTTAAAAAAGAAACCAATTATAGAAAATTAATTAAAAAAAGAAACTCCATTGAAGGGAATCTCTATAAGCTGAGAGACAGGAGGGTGGCTCAGTGGCTGCGATGTGTCCGGGCATAGAGAAGCTATAGGAGAGGGCAAGGAGCTCCTGAGGAAAAGAAAGGACAGCTCCGTGGAGGAAGCTGAGAGCCAGAGCTGGCTGGGCAGAGTGCAGGTGACCGCAGACAGACAATTGTAGGCAGCTTCTAGGAGGTGGAGAGGAAAGGGTTAAGTTGGGAAGTGGAATGTTGTACCTGCATGTATGTACGCGCTCCACATGCGTGCCTGGTACTTGCAGAGGCTTGAAGAAAATGCTGGATCCCCTGCAACTGAAGTTACGGACGATTGTACACTGGCGTGTGGCACCAGTGTCTGAGTTAGTCACAGACAGCTGTACACTGGCGTGCGGGCGCTAGCGTCTGAGTTAGTGTTCTAGTGCTGTGAAGAGACCCCGTGACCACAGTATCTCTTCTGAGGAAAGCGTCTAATTAGAGCTGGCTTACAGTTTAGAGGTGTAGTCTATTATCGTCATGGTGGGAAGCGTGGTGGCACAATGGCAGACTGGTAGCTGAGAGTTCTACATCTGGATCCACGGGCACACACTTCCTCCTGCAAGACCATGCCTTCTCAGGTAGCACCACTTCTTAACAACCATGCATTTACTAGGAGCCGATGAGAGCCATTTTTACTCAGACCGCTGCAGCTAGGAACTGAACCTGGGTTATAATGAGAGATTCCACAGAGCCATTGCATGGGCTTGAATTCCAGAGTGACAGCACCCAGGCTTTGAGCTACCTTTTGTAGTGATTATGATACAGGAATAAATACTTGGTATGGACTTTAGTTTATTGATAGAAATTTAAGGTCAATTTTGCTATATGTATATTTCTACTCTTGTTTAAGGGATTATGTTTATACAGCTCATTTAAATGTAATGTATAATTTAAAATTACAGATTAATAGATAGTCATTTATAATAATCAAACATGTAGTCATGTTTTATATATATATGTTTATCTAGATATACAGAGATATATTTCAGTTAGATAATCTTCAGCACTTCAAAGATCTATAGAATATGGCATTTAAAAGATTTAAGAACTTTTCTCGACAGTGAGACATGTCTGCTTCTGGCAGTGCCAATTACTTCAGAGAGATTGATGGACATTGAAGAAGCTCGTTATAGTATTTGCCTTCAGTGTAACAAGGCTAGCCATTTGGGTAAGAGACTGCTCCGGCCTGGACTGCTTGATGATATGCTGTATGAATGGGACATGCAGTACACACAGACAAATGACTGCTAAACTTGCCAGAAGAAGGTGAGACAGCCTTTCAGGGTTCCTGCTTCATGAAAGAGTCTGCTAGACATTCACTACAGGACACAGAAAAAAGTGACTGACAAATTGCCAATATAGGTGAAACATTCTTTCAAATTTTCTGCTTCATGGAAAAGTCTGCCTGATACTATGGGCCTGTAGGCTGAAGATGGGTGCCCCAATGTTATAAAAGAAATTGGGAAACGGGCGGTGGTGGTGCACACCTTTAATCCCAGCATTCAGGAGGCAGAGGCAGGCAGATCTCTGTGAGTTCAAGGCCAGCCTGGTCTACAAGAGCTAGTTCCAGGGCTGGAGAGATGGTTGAGAGGTTAAGAGCACTGGCTGCTCTTCCAGAGGTCCTGAGTTCAATTCCCAGCAACCACATGGTGGCTCACGGCCATCTATAATGGGATTTGGTGCCCTCTTCTGGCATGCAAGCATACATGGAAGGAATGTTGTATACATAATAAGTAAATAAATCTTAAAAAAAAAAAAAGAGCTAGTTCCAGGACAGGCTCCAAAGCCACAGAGAAATTCTGCCTCGAAAAAAACAAAACAACAACAAAAAAACCAACCAAACAGAAAAAACACAACAACAACAACGAAAAAAGATCTTTGGGTGACTGTCCAGGCAGCGAGATATCTCTGTCAATTCTAGAGTTTTGGAAGTTGCTTACAATGCACTTCCTCTTTACTTAGGTAATATTATATGCTTCTGGAGTCTTTGATGGAATTGGAGAATAGATAGTAATAACCACTTTCCTCTCATAACTTAGCTAATACACTTTAGTACAAGTACAAGACAAACTCCTCAGGATAGGATAGCCATTGAAATAGTCTCAGTTATTTGCTAATTACCTGAGACTGGACATTTAGCATGTGTTTCTTGCTTGATGTTGGTTGTAATTCTATCTTTGTGTATGTTTTTGCCTTTTCTTTTTCCTGGACAATACTTGTTATTTGTTATTATTGTATATAGTTTTGTTTTAGATTTAGAGCCCTCTTATTCAGATTAAAGGGGGGGTTGTTGTGGGAACTCCTTCAGCCAATAGGCTTTTGAATACGAGCCCATTAGGGCATGGTCTGAGGTGCCATAAACACAGACAAGAAGTGTGCTTGTCCCCTTTTCCTTTTGCTTGGTAGATGGTTGGAGTTTGGTCTTCAGCTCCCAGCACCCACAGAGCAGAAGAATGCAGGGGCTTTCTTATTGTGAATGTTCCCCAATAAACATTTGCTACCCTTTATTACAGGCTCATGAGGGCCTCCTTTAATTACACTACACTCTAGTGCCCAGCGTGAGGCTAGATAATTGTAATTATACTTTTCCTTAGTTATGATAAAAGATAAATTAGATAGGAAACTTTAGACTCACAAAGATAGGATAGATGATAAAATATTTTGTTTAATTTTACCAAATACAAATAGACTAAATATTATAACTGTAATTCTTGCTTGATACCTATTTTGTTATATGTAATTTTACTATGTTAAAGTTAAATCCTTCCTCTATTTAGACAAAAAGTGGGAGATTATGTGGGATTCCCCTCTGTATACTGTGAATATGTTTTATTACCATTGGTTAATAAAGAAGCTGCTTTGGCCTATGGCAGGGCTGTATATAGCTGGGCATGAAAACTAAATGGAATGCAGGGAAAAAAAAGGCAGAGTCAGGCAGATGCCATGTAGCCGCCCAAGAAGCAAGATGTGAGGTAATAAATCACGTGTTAAAATATGATAGAAATGGTTAATGTAAGATGTAAGAGTTAGTTATTAAGAAGCCTAAGCTAATAGGCCAAAAAGTATGTAATTAATATTAAGCCTCAGAGTGGTTATTTTATAAGCAGTTTTGGGAGCAAGGGAGCAGAGAAAACCTGGTCTGGGGGGACAGCAGGATGGGAAATATTTGTAGCTACAGATTCTTGTCTGAGTTCTTCCTGAAGGAATCCAGAACCTTTGCAAAGCTTAGTAATGAGAGAATCTGGCAAACCAGGAGGTTTTATGGCTGAGAATCACTTAGGCAAATGATTCTTTCAAACAGCTCTAGATAAGAGGTTTGGGTATATGGAAATTGCTTGCTAAAGGCATAAATTGTGTTGACAATGAAGAGGTTTTTTTTTTTTGCAAAGTAATGAACTGATATAGAGATGAATACTTTGCATTGGTATGGATCTTGGTTTATTAATACAAATTTAAGGTCAATTTTGTTATATGTATATTTCTGCTCTTGATTAAGGTATTTTGTTTGTGCAGATCATTTAAAATGTAATGTATAATTAAAAATTGCATATTGGGGGCTGGAGAGCTGGCTCAGAGGTTAAGAGGACTGCCTGCTCTTCCAAAGGTCCTGAGTTCAATTTCCAGCAACCACATGGTGGCTCACAACCATCTGTAATGGGGTCTGGTGCCCTCTTCTGGCCTGCAGGCATACACACAAACAGAATATTGTATACATAATAAATAAATAAATATTAAAAAAAAGAAAAGCCTTGGTTCGGGGGCTGGCGAGATGGCTCCTAGCCTGATGGCTTTATAAAAAAAAAAAAGAATTTAGGACTTCTCATGACAATGAGACACATCTGCTCCTGGAAACACCAATCTACTTCAAGAAGATGATGGGCATTGAAGAGGCTCCTTATGGAGTTTGTTAGCCATTTGGGCAAGAAACTGCTCTTGCCTGGCCCGCTTGATCTTTTTTTTATTTTTTATTTATTTATTTATTTTTTTTTTTTTGGTTTTTCGAGACAGGGTTCCTCTGCAGCTTTTTTAGAGCCTGGCCTGGAACTAGCTCTTGTAGACCAGGCTGGCCTCGAACTCACAGAGATCCGCCTGCCTCTGCCTCCCGAGTGCTGGGATTAAAGGCATGCGCCACCACCGCCCGGCTTGATCTTATACTGTATAAACTGGACTTGCAGGACCCACAGAAAAATGATTGCTGAAGTTGCGTTAAGAAGTTGAAACAGTCCTTCAGGGATCCTTCTTCATGAGAGAACTGCCAGACATTTTCCAGGACACAGAAGAAAGTAACTGATGAACTTTGCCAGTACATAAGAGATCTTCAAATTTCCTGCTTCATGGAAAAGTCTGCCAGATGCCATGGGCCTGTAGGCTGAAGATGGATGCCTAGAGGAATGGCACAGAAGAACTCTGGGTGACTGTCCAGGCAGCGAGATGTCTCTGTCAGTTCTAGAGTTGTGGAAATTGCTTGCAAAGTACTACCTGTTAGCTCAGGTAATATTTTATCCTTCTGGAGTCTTTGATGGAATTAAAGAATAGATAATTATAATTTTAGTTTTCCTTAGTTATGATAAAAGTATATATATAAATATTGTAACTGTAATTTTTGGTTGATAACTGTTTTGTCATATGTAATCTTCCTATGTTAAAAGTAAAATCTTTCTTTTTAATTAGACATAAAAGGGGAGGTGATGTGGAATTCCCCTCTGTATGCTGTGAATATGTTTTTACTACCATTGGTTAATAAAAGAAGCTGTTTTGGCCTATAGCAAGGCAGAATAGCCAGGCTGGAATATATAGATATAGATATATAGATAGATATAGATATAGATGATATAGATATAGATGATATAGATATAGATAGATATATACAGATGATATAGAGATAGATATATATATAGAGAGAGAGATAGAGATAGAGAGAGAGAGATAGAGATAGAGATAGAGATAGAGATATAAAGAGAGTAGGTGGAGTCAGAGAGGTGCCATGTAGCTGCTGGAGAAGGATGCCTGGCGTCGGCACCAATAAACCACAAGCCTCGTGGTAAAATATAAAGTAATATAAATGGGTTAATTTAAGATGTAAGAACTAACTAGAAATAAGCTTAAGCTATTGACCAAACAATACTGCAATTAATAAGTTTTCTGTGTGATTATTTTGGGTCTGGGCAGCCGGGAAACGAATGAGCAGCCTCTGCCAACAATGACGTAACAGGCGATCAGTTCATCAGAAGCTGGCTCGCCATGCTGCCTTTTGCTAAACCTGTATTAGATTCTGGAGTGACCCCTTCTCTTTGATGGCCCCATACAAAATAGAACCCCGACACTGGGTCCTCTGCAAGAACAGCCAGTGCTCTTAACCACTGACCTGTCTCTCCAGTTCTACAGATTTACATTCTCTATTAGAATTTCCATATCAGAAACCAGGCATAGTGCTGCACGTCTGTGATTCCAACACTTAAAGTTCTGAGGCAGGAGGATCAGGAGTTCACGGACAGTCGTAGCTCCTTTGAATCTGAGACCAGTTTGAGATAAAGCCTGTCTCGAAAAACAAAAAGGGCCTGGAGAGATGGCTCAGTGGTTAAGAGC
Source organism: Arvicola amphibius (assembly GCF_903992535.2). Taxonomy (NCBI): domain Eukaryota; kingdom Metazoa; phylum Chordata; class Mammalia; order Rodentia; family Cricetidae; genus Arvicola; species Arvicola amphibius. The sequence continues at coordinate 31,553,965 of NC_052063.2, forward strand.
ATACACTGCTCTTCCAGAGGTCCTGAGTTCAATTCTCAACACCCTTATTATGTAGATCACAACTCTAGCTCCAGGGGCATCTGATGTCTCTGGCCTCCCAGGCACCTCCACACACAGACACAAATCCACATGATTGAAAATAATAAAACTAAATCTTCATCAAAACAATGAAAAAACCCACAACTCTTTTATATCAGACTTGGCAGAGGCTGAGCAGATAAAAGTGCCTGCTCTGTAACTTGAGTTCAATCTCGAGTCCAAGGTGGAAGGGCCAACTCCTGGAAACTCCTCTGAGCTCTACATGCACACGTATACAGTATATATATATATATATATATATACATATATATATGATTGTATATATTATTTATACTCCATGTAAAAGTGGGAAGAGAGCCACCTTCACAAGGTTATTCTCTGACCTATACATGCACACACTACACATAGAATAATTTTTTAAAAGACCAGGTTTGGTGAGTGTGCTTTTAATGTCAGCATTTGCGAGGCAAAGGCAGTTGGATTTCTGTAATTTCTCTAACTTCAAAGCCAGCCTGGTCGCCACAGTGAGTCCCAGGCCAGCCAGGGCAGCATAGTGAAAGCATTTTAAAGTTGCGTGTGTACCAGAGTGCACGGGGATCAGAGGATGGCCAGAGTACACGGGGATCAGAGGATGGCTCCCAGGAGTTGGCTCTCCACTTCACCTGGTGGATTTGGGTACTGACCTTGGGTCATCAGGCTCGGCGGCAAGGACCTTCACCCAGTGAGCCACCTTGAAGGCACTCCACATTATTTTCTGAGAATAAGTCTCACTGAAGTTGGAACTTGCCATTTAGGCTAGACTGGCAGGTCAGCAGGCCTAGAAACTCTCCTCTCAACCTTCCACAGCTAGGATGGGACTAAGGCACATGCTGCCACATTCAGGAGCGCACGTGCATGCGTGCGTGTGTGCGTGTGTGTGTAATGGCCCATGTGGAGGCCAGATTTCAGGGATGTGGGGGGGGGGTCATGTGGAGTCCAGAGTTCAGGTGCGTGTGTGTGTGTCAGGGCCCATATGGGGGCCAGAGTTCAGGCATGTGTGCGCGTAAGTGTATATGTGTCAGCACTCAGGTGTGTGTGTGTGTGTGTGTGTGTGTGTGTGTGTGAGAGAGAGAGAGAGAGAGAGAGAGAGAGAGAGAGAGAGAGAGAGAGAGAGAAGGCCCATGTGGAGTTCAGAGTTCAGGTGTGTGTGTGTGTGTGTGTGTGTGTGTGTGTTAGGGGGGCATGTGGAGTCCAGAGTTCAGGTGTGTGTGCATGCATGTGTATGTGTGTGTGCATGTGTGTGTATGTGTGTGTGTTAGGGGACCCACATGGAGGCGAGAGTTCAGGTGTGCATGCGTGCGTGTGTATGTGTGTGTGTTAAGCAGCCCACATGGAGGCCAGAGTTCAGCATTCAGGGGTTATCCTCACCCTTCTACTTCTGAGGTGGATCGCTCTGCTGCTTCATAAACCAGTTGGCTCTGGAACCTTGGAAAGAAAGTCTCCTGTTTCCACCTCCTGTTTCCTGAAGGTGCCCAGTGCTATTAGAGATGTTCTTACAGGAGTGTGGGATCTGAACTCAGGTCGTCAGGCCTTTACCCACTGAGCTTTCGTTTGTGGGTGCTGGGGACTGAGCTTAGGTCCTCATGGGCTATACGGACTGAGCCATCTCCCAGTCTGTCCCTTTCTTTCCCTCCCTTCCTTTGATTTCTGCTACGCTGTATCTCAGGCTGCCTTAGCTTCTCAAATGTTGGGATTACAGCTGTGAGCCATCCTGCCTGGCAGAATTCATTATAGTGTCTTAGAAGTTCCCAATTGTCCCAGGCAGTGGTACACACCTTTAATCCCAGCACTCGGAAGGCAGAGGCAGGTGGATCTCTGTGAGTTCGAGGTCAGCCTGGTCTATAAAAGTGAGTTACAGGCTCCAAAGCTACCAAGAAACCCTGTCTCGAAAACAAAACAACAAAAAAATTCCCAGTTATGCTAATTGTATGTCAACTTGACACAAGCAAGGGTCATCTGAGAGAAGGGAACCTCGATTGAGAAAATATCCCCATTAGATTGGGCTGTTGGCCAGCCTGTAGGGTATTTTGTTGGGGGAGGGCCCAGCTTATTGTGGGTGATGCCATCCCTGGGCAGGTGGTCCAAGGTTCTACAGGAAAGCAGATTGAGCAAGCAATGGGGAGCAAGTCAGTGAGCAGCACCCACCATGGCCTCTGCATCAGCTCCTGCCTCCAGGTTCCTTCCTAGTTTGAATTCCTGCCCTGACTTCCTTCACTGGCAGACTATGATGTGGAAGTGGAAGCTTCCTCCCCAAGTCGCTCTGGGCCATGGCTTTCATTAAGGCAATCGTAAGCCTGACTCAGACAACAAGCATCAGGAAATGACTGGAAAGGGAATTGCTGCTGCAGCGGAACCCTCACCTACTTTTGGTGTCGGTTTAGTCTCGATCTGCCCTCTGTGGTAGAGGTGACTAACTGGGAGATGCTAGAGAGAAACAACCCTCCCTTCGCGGGTACTCCTCTCCGCTTCCCCACTTCCTTCGAGGCTGGAATATTAGAACTCTAATTCTCGTTCATCGGTTCTTTAGTTGTTTATCCCACAGACAAGGGAGGGGACTGAGGACAGGATCAGTCGACAGCCAGAGTCGGTCATCCAAGGCTTTCATTCCAAATACGGTCATTTCTCTGACGTTTTTGTAAGGACAGACAGAAAATGCTCAGAAGACAAAGAATATTCTTAGAATCAAAACTTGGGAAAGTTGACGAAGACTATGGAAGATTCAGACAGACACTGCCAAGCCATCAGAAAGGGTGGAAAGGTAATACTGACCACTCCCTCAACACTAGCTCTCCCTCAACTCAGTAATTAAGAGTAGCGGCTCTGCATGACGTCACTCCACAGGCGCTCCAATCCCACGTGGGAGGAGCAGTTGCTCCCGCCTCTAAGTGGGACGCCGCGCCCTGTTCTTTCTATGACCAGTCAAATACTGCCTTTTGGTTTCTTTCCTCCTTTTCCCGCCATCCAGCCCTCCCATCTTGACCCGCTGGTCCAATCACGGAGGTCCTGCCATCCCAAGCCCTCTAGTTTCTCAGGTCTGCGCGGCGCGAACCAACCCCAACGGGCAGGGGCGTGGCGTAGCTTGAGGTCCCCGGGAGCACTATAAATTCGGGGGGGAGCTGGACCAGACCCGGAGCTGCTGCAGCTAGTCGGGAGGGTGTCCCGAGAGGCCGCCCCATGGAGCGCTCCCCTGAAGAAGAGGGCGTCGGCCCCGAACCCGCGGGGCAGCCCCCTGCCACCGACACCACGCGGGACCCGGGCTCGGGGGTCCCACCCGCTGGCCCAGGTGCAGCGAGCGAGGCCCTGGCGGTGCTGTCTTCCTTCGGACGGCGCTTGTTGGTGCTGGTGCCGGTGTACCTGGCCGGGGCTGCGGGTCTTAGCGTGGGTTTCGTGCTGTTCGGCCTCGCCCTCTACCTGGGCTGGCGCCGGGTCCGCGACGGGAAAGCACGGAGCCTGCGGGCAGCGAGGCAGCTGCTGGATGACGAGGAGCGGATCACAGCAGAAACGCTTTACATGAGCAACCGGGAACTACCTGCCTGGGTGAGTTGCCACTTCAGCCCTTGGTGCAGTACAGCTCTTCCTAGTCCTTCAACTCGGGCTCTCTCTCCCTATGAAGTCAGCTCCCCGACTTGGAACAGTGGCCCCCCAGACTTCACCTAGTCCCGTTAGCGCTTCTCTTGCTGGGACGGACACCCACTCTCTCCGCCCACCCTTGCCGCAGAGCGGATCCTTCCACCGAATCGGGACTTCTTCCTCAGTCTACTCGGACTAAGGCAGTACATCTGAGTGGCCGCTCCCAGCCCCGGCTCCCTCCCAGCCAAGCGTGTAGAATGCTCACTGTTCCTGACTTCTGGCGTCACTCGCGCCTTTGCCACGCTGCCTCTGGGGATCCCTTCAGGCCAGAGGTTCCCCGTGATCGCTCAGAGGTTCCCCCGGCTTTGCTAGCACTTCAAGGCGTTTTATCTACTTAAGGGCATCAGGGCTTCCCGTTTCCTGCCTTGTCCCTAGGTACCCGCTGAGACCCAACCCTGCAAGCATTGTTCAGCACCTGGAAGTGACCGCAGTCGCCTTCCAGTCTCTAGCCAGCCGGGTGGCAGGGCAGCCAAGGCAGCTGCTGGGGCCAGGGAGGGGGTGCTGTAGTGTGGCTGCTACAGTTCCCGCTGCTCTCTCTATTCGCACCCTGGGCGGCCCCACCCTTTTCCGGACTGTGGGCAACCTTCGCTAGCTTGCTTAGCTGACCCAGGCCGGTATTTCTGTACCCTGTCTCCTGGGCTGAAAGAGATGCCTCTCTGACCTTGCTAAAGCTGAGCGCGCTGGTTACCAACCCCTCCCTGGTACCCTTTCCAGAAGAGGTACCAGTTAGGTAGTGAGTGGCTGACACAGTCACACTTACCATGCCCTGGAGAGAAAAAGGAAGAAATGGTTCCATCTACCCCAAGCAGCAACTATTACTCCTACTCCGTATCATGGGAATTGATCCTCTCCCTCCCCGCTCCATGCAGAGCACAGGTGTCCTTTCCTATAGAAGGAGTTACTCAGGAAGAGAGAGAAAGGAGGTAGGGAGGATGGGAGCGAGGAGAGACAGAGGCCCTCTGCAGAGGCTTGCTTGCGCAGGCACTAGCGCACCAGGCCTAAGTAGCTCTTCCAGCCCCTCCCTAGGCTATCAAAGGGTTGTTTCTTCTTCACCTTCATCTATGGGAGCCCACGCCCAGTCCCAGGAGAGCAGGGAAGGCTGGACAAAAGAACCAGGACTTCTTCGTCCCAGGATTCCCTAGAGCTCTGATTTGACAGGATCTCCCCGAGAAAGAATGTGCCCTTCTCTTTAAGACTCCTCCTCCCTCCCCCTCCTTTGCCCCAGAAGCTGCCATTTCTTGTCTCTGTACTCTCTGAAGCCTCTGCATGTGGCCCTACATCCCGCCAGCTCCCCTCTCTAAAGAAGCCTGCGTGGCCACATTCTAAAGACAGAAGTCTCCTGCTCCCCCCCCCCCCCCGCCCTGATTGTATGCTTAAATCTGTATTAAAACCTTTTGCTTACTGGGCGTGGTGGCATGAAGCTTTAATCCCAGCACTTGGGAGGCAGAAGCAGGTGGATCTCTGTGAGCTCGAGGCCAGCCTGGTCTACAGAGTGAGTTTCAGGTCATCCAGGGCCACACAATGAGACCCTGTCTACAAACAGAAATAACTTTGTGCTGTCTTTAGACATAGCCTCATGGCCCTCCTGCCTTTACCTTCCATGTGTTGGGAATGGTTTGTGTTCCTAAACCCAGCCAACCCCCCCCCCTTTTTTTTGCTTTAAAAGGAAGGAAGAGGAAAAGAGAGTGAGGGGAGAGAGCCCAGCACACCCAGCCCCTTGGCGTGGGGAGTCCCTGCCAGAGGGACGTGTCCCATCTCTTCTGTGTGCACCCCACTGTCCTCTTAGGAAGTATACATGTTATGTATACTTACCCTGACTCTGTTTCTCCACTTCCAGGTCAGCTTCCCAGATGTGGAAAAGGTTGAATGGCTAAACAAGGTGAGGACTGTTTTGGCTTTGATTTTTTTTCCTGAGTGGGGTTTATCACTCTTTCGAGACCTTCTTACACCTCAATTCTAGTTGAGCCTAGTCCCCAAAGCTGCCCATGGAGATGGCTCTATCTTCCTGCCCCAAAGGTAGCCTCATACTCCTGACCTTCCCAGCTTAGCATCACCCCTCAGAAAGCAGCTATGTGCTGTCAGGCCCAGGTAGAACTTGCCTTTAGACCAGTGGTTCTCAGCCTTCTTAATGTTGTGGTGACCCCCGACCATAAAATTATTTCCATTGCTGCTTCATAATTGTAATGTAAATATCTGTGTTTTCTGATGAAAGGGTCGTTCAACCCCTGAGGGTCGCAGGCGAGTGGACTCTCCTCTGATTTCTTTTCCTCCCAGATTGTGGCCCAGGTGTGGCCCTTCCTAGGCCAGTATATGGAGAAGCTCCTGGCTGAAACGGTGGCCCCAGCTGTCCGGGGCGCTAACCCCCATCTGCAAACGTTCACGTTTACACGTGTGGAGCTGGGTGAGAAGGTGCGGTGGGAAGAAATGGACCAGGGGTTGGGGAGGCCGCAAGGACTGAGATGCTCTTTTCCCCCTGCCTCTTCTGAGACCACCTCTCTTTAGCCAGTACGCATCATCGGCGTCAAGGTTCACCCTAGTCAGAGAAAAGATCAGATTCTATTGGACTTGAATGTCAGGTAACTCACCACCTCCCCACTCCCTGTGGGTGGGTCTCGGGCTCTCCGCTGAAGTCCTAGCACTAATCTTTATTTTCATCCTCACTGCCTCCCAGCTATGTAGGTGATGTCCAGATTGATGTGGAAGTCAAGAAGTATTTCTGCAAAGCAGGAGTCAAGGGCATGCAGGTAGGGCAGGCATCAGGGGCTTCTTAGGGAGAGCCCGAGGTTTCACTGGCTCTGGAGCAGGCGTCAGGGGCTCATTACAGAGAGCCCGAGGTTTCATGGGCTCTGGAGTGAAGAGTCAAGGCTAGGGAAGTGCGGGAGGGCATGGGGCCTCTTCTGGAGAAGACACTGATCTTCTTGCTCTTCTCACCCTAGCTACACGGTGTCTTGCGAGTGATTCTTGAGCCACTCACAGGGGACCTTCCTATCGTGGGGGCTGTGTCGATGTTCTTTATCAAACGCCCGGTAAGAGAAGCCATTGGCAGGAAATGGGCAACAGGCTTGTGGGTGTTGGGAAGAGAGGGAGCTGGTATAGAGGTAGCTAAAGGGATTGAGAAGACAGTGTAACGGTGCTCCCCGAGAGCCATCCTGACTCTTCTGAGTGTGACGGTGCTCCCCGAGAGCCAACCTGACTCTTCTGAGTGTGATGGTGCTCCCTGAGAGCCATCCTGACTCTTCTGAGTGTGATGATGCTCCCCAAGAGCCATCCTGACTCTTCTGATTGTGATGGTGCTCCCTGACAGCCATCCTGACTCTTCTGAGTGTGATGGTGCTCCCTGAGAGCCATCCTGACTCTTCTGAGTGTGATGGTGCTCCCCGAGAGCCATCCTGACTCTTCTGAGTGTGATGGTGCTCCCTGAGAGCCATCCTGACTCTTCTGAGTGTGACCATGTTCCCTGGGAGCCATCCTGACTCTTCTGAGTGTGACCATGTTCCCTGGGAGCCATCCTGACTCTTCTGTTTTTTTCTTCCAGACACTTGACATCAACTGGACAGGGATGACCAATCTGCTGGACATCCCAGGACTTAGGTACTGGGGACCTTTGAGCACCATCCCAGTTAGTATCGCAGTCCAGGGCTGAGGGTTCAGAGACGCAAAGCAGTGAAGCCTCTGCCTCTGCCTTCAAGACCTCACTGCAGTGGGGGGACTGAACATGAACTCCAGGGAAGTTTCAGAATGGGTTTTTTTTTTCTTCCGTGGAGGAACATGCATGAGGGAATGGAGACTCCTCAAGCAGGGGAAGAAAGAGAAAGGAAGGCTGGGAATAGCAAAGGGAACCAGGGCCTGAAAGGAGCAAGAAAGATTCTCAAAGTTTCCCGCTCTGGTGAGATGGTTCAGTAGGCAAAGGCCTTTGCTGCCAATCTGATGGGTACCTCATGCTTGTCCTCTGACCTCCACACATAGCCCATATGGCATACATCTGCACACACATATGAAACAAATGTAATTAAAGAAAGACAAAGACGACTTTCTAAACTAGGTGTGATGGCACACACCTGTAATCGCAGTACCTGGGAAGTGGAGGCAGGAGGCAGTCAGGGCAGGCATGGGCTACATAACAAACCCTACAAGGAGTTCAGCATGGGCTATGTAACAAACCCTATGAGGAGTTCAGGGCCAGCATGGGCTACAGAGCAAACCCTAACAAGGAGTTCAGGGCCAGCATGGGCTACAGAACAAACCCTAATGAGGAGTTTGGGGCCGGCATGGGCTAGGTAACAAACCCTCACCCAGTCAGGGATCCACAGCGAGACCTAAAAGGCTGAAGCCTTCTCTGCAGTGGGAACACAGTTGAGTGTGGGGGAACTTGAACCTTTCCTCTTCCTACCCCTCGTTCAGCTCTCTCTCCGACACTATGATCATGGATTCTATTGCTGCCTTCCTTGTGCTGCCCAACCGACTCCTGGTGCCTCTTGTGCCTGACCTTCAAGATGTGGCTCAGTTGCGCTCCCCACTACCCAGGGTATGGCATCTGAAGAGACCGATCTCTCTCTTGGGGACCGTGGGCTGGGTTCTTAGCTTCTCACCATTGGTTCCTAACCCCAGGGCATCATTCGGATCCACCTTCTGGCAGCCCGAGGGCTGAGTTCCAAGGACAAATATGTGAAAGGTCTGATCGAGGGCAAATCAGACCCCTATGCCCTGGTTCGTGTGGGCACCCAGACATTCTGCAGCCGTGTCATAGATGAGGAACTCAACCCTCACTGGGGGGAGACTTACGAGGTAAGACGCTGTGGAGTGGCAGTGTATGGTGGTGGGAGAGGCCCTCACAGCTGCAGCCCTGAGACCAGAGGCCACTGTGCTCCCCAGGTGATTGTCCACGAGGTCCCGGGGCAGGAGATCGAGGTGGAGGTGTTTGATAAAGATCCAGATAAAGACGATTTTCTGGGAAGGTGAGACTGCGCATTTTAGATTCTAAAGTCCCAGTGCTCCCAAGATTCTGGACTCTCTTTCCCTGTCTCTCTCTCTCTCTCTCTCTCTCTCTCTCTCTCTCTCTCTCTCTCTCTCTCTCTCTCTTTCTCTCTCTCTCTCTCTTTCCCCCTCCCTTCCTCTCTCCCCCCTCCCTCCCTCCCTCCCTCTCTCTCTCTCTCTCTTCTTCCTTCCCTTAGTGTAAGATCCTCTCGAGGCTGGAGAGATGGCTCAGCCGGTAAGCATGTGTACTGCTCTTGCAGAGGACCCAAGTTCAGGTCCTAGCCCCCATGGGAGGCTCACAACCTCCTGTAACTCCAGCCCCTGGTCCTCTGGCCTCCCAGGCCCCTTCACCCATGCACATACCCCACACAGACCACACACAGACTTCTTCAAGATAAATGAGAAGGATTCTCTGGTTATTCCTGGAGGTGAGTGGAAGAGCACTGACCGGCTACTAATTACCATTCCCCTTTTCTCCTCACTTCCCTCTCTGCTCCCCACCCTCCCTGTCCACCAAGGATGAAGCTGGATGTAGGGAAGGTACTACAGGCTGGAGTCCTGGATGACGTAAGTTGGGAGAAGAGGATGTGGGAGTGACCTCACCCTATGGGCAACTGATAGCAGCTACCATGGTGACCCATCTCAGCTTCTCACTTCCCTCACTTCCTTCCTTCAGTGGTACCCGCTGCAAGGTGGGCAGGGCCAAGTTCATTTGAGGCTAGAATGGCTATCACTTCTGCCAGACGCAGAGAAACTGGATCAGGTAAGCTGCTCGGGAAACAGAAGACAGGCAGGGGTGACATTTGGGGACAGGAGCATGAGGTCTGATCACGGTTCTCTCCTCTCAGGTCCTACAGTGGAACCGGGGCATCACCTCTCGACCAGAGCCCCCATCAGCTGCCATCCTCGTTGTCTACTTGGACCGGGCCCAGGATCTTCCTGTGAGTTTGGCTTGTAGAGTGGGTGACAGATCCTTGGGAAAAGGATGCCTACTCCTCCTTAACTGGGGATGCAGATGCCCCTGCCTACAAAGGGGTACCACGCGGGTTCTAGGGGGGTCAGGTCTACCTGGAGGAAGAGAGTCTGCTAACCCCACCTTCCTTCATCAAACCCAGACATCCAACCCTCAAATTCTAAATTCTGTCCCCTCCAACACAGCTGAAGAAGGGAAACAAGGAACCCAACCCCATGGTGCAGCTGTCAGTTCAGGATGTGACCCAGGAGAGCAAGGTAAGGGAGCGTAGGCTCCTCCTCAGGATGCTTCCAAGTGAGTGTCAGCCAGACTGGAATGGTGTTGGGTACACATCCTCAAGCCATCATCGCCTCTCAGGCTACCTACGGCACCAACAGCCCGGTATGGGAAGAAGCGTTCCGATTTTTCCTGCAAGACCCCCGGAGCCAGGAGCTTGATGTTCAGGTGAGAGCCACCTCATTCTTCCTGTCTTCCAAGCTTTATCGGTACATTTTGTTCAGTGTGTATATGTGCGTGTGTGTGTGTGTGTGTGTGTGTGTGTGTGTAAAATGCTGGGGTAAATTCAGGGCCTCATTTGTTCTAGGCATTAGATTAGGGTTTTTGTTTTGAGACAGGGTCTCTCTACATAGCCCTGCTTGTCACAGAGATCCTCCTGCCTCTTCCTCCCAAGTGCTGAGATCGAAGGCGTGGGCTACCACAGCCAGTTTTGACAGGGCTCACTATATAGGCCAGGCTGGCCTCAGACTCAGAGAAGTGCACCTGCCTCTCTGCCTTAGTGCTTAAAGGTGTGTGTGCTACCACACCAGGCCTAGAGTTCATTTTACAAGTGGTAACTCTGTGTTTGAAATGAGTAACTTTTATGGTATGCAGATTGTGCCCCAGTAAAATTAAGATTTTAAAGGTCATAGAAAAATCGTGAAAGCCAGTATCATGGCTTCTTGTGCTCACCGGTCAGTTTCCTAGAGGGAAGACCTAACGCATACAAAGACCATACGTACAGCCTTTAAAATGGTGAGAGAAGAAATGGAGGCTGAAGCAGGTGGGATTTGGAGATGGGGGCTGGCAGAGCTGCTCAGAGGGTCAAGTCCTGCCTGGCGACTGGGGTCAAACCACAGAATATAGAGAGGCAGAAGAGACCCAACTGTGCCGTTGTCCTCTGCCCAACACACACCTTCCATAAGTCGTGCCCTCACACAGCAGTATTGTTCTTCCCAGACAGTTTATAGAGTTTGTGGAGGAGCAAAGATCTCCACGGAGCCTAAAGCATAGATGAGTAGGGTTGAAATAGGCAGGAGGGACAGAATGAGTGTTCTCAGGGAGACAGTGGTTAAAGGTAAAAGGGATGGTGGTGTTGAAAAAAGATGGGAAAATCTGGTCATGAGTGAGCAAAAGGTTTGTGACTGTCTAGGGGGAGTCGGATGCAGGGAGGTCAGCTGGAGGCATGTGTAACCGTCTGGGGCGAGTGGGGTGCAGGGAGATCAGCTGGAGTTGTGTGTAACTGTCTGGAGGGAGTGGGGTGCAGGGAGATCAGCTGGAGGCATGTGTAACTGTCTAGGGGAGAGTGGGGTGCAGGGAGGTCAGCTGGAGTCGTGTGTAACTATCTGGGGGGGAGTGGGGTACAGGGAGATCAGCTGGAGTAACTGTCTTGGGGGGTGGGGTGCAGGGAGATCATCTGGAGTCGTGTGTAACCGTCTGGGGGGGAGTGGGGTGCAGGGAGATAATCTGGAGTCGTGTGTAACCGTCTGGGGGGAAGTGGGGTGCAGGGAGGTCAGCTGGAGTCGTGTGTAACTGTCTGGGGGGAGTGGGGTGCAGGGAGATCATCTGGAGTCGTGTGTAACCGTCTGGGGGGGAGTGGGGTGCAGGGAGGTCAGCTGGAGTCGTGTGTAACTGTCTGGGGGGAGTGGGGTGCAGGGAGATCAGCTGGGGTTAAGCTGGTTTCCTCAATATGCCCTCACCTCACTCCTCCTGTAGGTGAAGGATGACTCCAGGGCTCTGACATTAGGGGCACTGACTCTCCCTCTGGCTCGCCTGCTGACGGCCTCGGAACTCACCCTGGACCAGTGGTTCCAGCTCAGCAGCTCAGGCCCAAACTCCAGGCTCTACATGAAACTGGTCATGCGGGTACGGTGATGGAGGAGGTGATGGAGGATGCCGGGGCGCGGGTGCTGGGGCGCCTGGGGATTCCTTGGTATTCAGAGCGTGGAAGGGGAGCATTTTCCGATCAAAAGGTCTAGACGGGTCTGAGGCACATCAAACACTGTTCGCTGATCCCTAGAGCCCCTGCTCCGTCCTCCAGCTTGCTCCGTGACTTATCTGCCATCACGCTGTCTTTCGCAGATCTTATACTTGGATTCATCAGAAATCCGCTTCCCCACTGTACCCGGCGCCCAGGACCTGGACAGTGACAGCCCCCAGACAGGCAGCAGCGTAGATGCGCCCCCTCGGCCCTGGCAGACATCTCCAAACAGCCACTTTGGGACTGAGGTGAGTGGTCCCCGGAAACGAGAAGTTTGTGTTCGCCCACACTGTGCCAGGCCTGTTCTAGGGTGGGTTCTGAGGTCTTGCCCCGTCTGTCCCTCCTGCAGAATGTTCTTCGGATCCATGTATTAGAGGCTCAGGACCTAATTGCCAAAGACCGTTTCCTGGGGGGATTGGTGAAGGGCAAATCAGACCCCTATGTCAAACTGAGGGTGGCGGGGCAAAGCTTCCGGAGCCATGTTGTTCGGGAGGATCTCAATCCCCGCTGGAACGAGGTTTTCGAGGTCAGAACCGAGTGACTGGGCTTCCTATCTGCCCCACAGTGACTGCCAGTCCTCCGTGGTCAGAGGGTGGGGGATGGGCAGAAGGGAAAAGGAGGGAAATTCCTTTCATCTGCACTGTTTTCCCCTGGTAGGTGATTGTCACCTCAATTCCAGGCCAAGAGCTTGAGCTTGAGGTTTTTGATAAGGACTTGGACAAGGATGACTTTTTGGGCAGGTAGGAGTCGGGAGTTCAGGTGGACAGATAATGTTGGCCACAGGGGCCGAGGTATTGACCCCAGCCCCTTGTCTCCACTCTCTGCAGGTATAAAATGAGTCTCACCACAGTCCTCAACAGTGGCTTCCTTGATGAGGTGAGCATGAGATGAGACCCATACCTCCTCCTTGTCACCATGGCAACCATCTCATCCTTGCCCCCCCCCCCTCTCCACAGTGGCTGACCCTGGAGGATGTCCCATCTGGACGGCTGCACTTGCGCCTAGAAAGGCTGACCCCTAGACCTACCGCTGCTGAGTTAGAAGAGGTGAGGGGAATGGGGCAGGAGACAGGGTGGAGCGGGCTGAGCCCTCCCTCGGCTCCCATCCACAGCCCACTCTGCGTCCCAGGTGCTGCAGGTCAACAGTCTGATCCAGACTCAGAAGAGCTCAGAGCTGGCAGCGGCCCTGCTCTCTGTCTACTTGGAACGGGCAGATAATCTGCCGGTAAGAGCGGCTCCCCATGCCCTTTGTGGCCCCTCTTCGGGCTCCCTTGAGTATGAGTGCACCTTATAGATCTGGAAGGGCAAGGGGCCCCACTGGAGGATGGTGCTGGGATGAGACTATCCAAAGCCACGAGGTGGGGGCTGGGAAGTGCACATGGCGGTGTGGCCATGGCGTTAATTTGTGAATTTATGACTGATACTGTCCTTCCAGCTCCGAAAAGGCACCAAACCTCCCAACTCTTATGCGACTCTCACCGTGGGAGAGACTTCTCATAAAACCAAGGTAGGAGAAGATGCCTTGTAGCGGGGATCCTTTACTGTTAAGGGTAGGGGGAAGAGCCTGGAAGACAGTTCCCCCCACTGACCAACTCCTCACCTCCAACAGACTGTTTCCCAGACGGCAGCCCCTATCTGGGAGGAGAACACCTCCTTTCTTATCAGGAAGCCACATGCAGAGAGCCTGGAGCTTCAGGTAAGGGAGACTCACTGCAGGGACTCACGGTGCAGGTCCTGCCACTCCGGTCACACGCCACAGGAAAGCTCTTGGTGGCAAACACTTGTAATCATGTTGCTTGGGGATCTGAAGCAGGAGGATTGCCCTGAGTTAGCCCTGGGCTAGTAAGAGCATGGGTTCCTTGGGGGAGGGTTGAATAGGGGAAGGGAGAGGCAGGGAGGGGAGCAGAAAAAAATATAGAGCCCAATAAATATCAATAAAATTAAAAAGATACAAAAAATATTATGAGCCGGGCAGTGGTGGTGCATGCTTTTAATCCCAGTACTCAGGAGGCAGAGGCAGATGGATCTCTGAGTTTGAGGCCAGCCTGGTCTACAGAGCGAGTTCCAGGACAGCCAAGGCTACACTGAGAGACCCTGTTTGGAAAAACAAAACCAGTAATGAGACATATAAAGGGTGTGTGTCAGTTCTTCTTGCCTTTCCTAACAGGAGGCAGTAGATACTACACTATCTGTAAAGTTAATAAATAAGAGGACGGGAGACATGCCTCGGCACGTAAAAGCGCACGCGTGCAAGCCTGACACCAGGGTGTGATCTTTGGAACCTACTCCTATCAAGTATCATGACATTTGTGAATCTGTACACACACTAATATTAAAAAGAGGTATAGGCATAGCCGGGCAGTGGTGGTGCATGCCTTCAATCCCAGCACTTGGGAGGCAGAGGCAGGCGGATCTCTGTGAATTCGAGACCAGCCTGGTCTACAGAGTGAGTTCCAGGACAGTCAGGACTACACAGAGAAACCCCATCTTAGCCGGGCGGTGGTGGCGCACGCCTTTAATCCCAGCACTCGGGAGGCAGAGGCAGGCGGATCTCTGTGAGTTCGAGGCCAGCCTGGTCTACAAGAGCTAGTTCCAGGACAGGCTCTAAAAAAGCTGCAGAGAAACCCTGTCTCGAAAAACCAAAAAAAGAAAAAAAAAAAAAAAAACAAAAAACCCCATCTTAACCCTCTCCTCTCCCCCAAAAAGTTAGATGTGGAATATAGAATGTATGGTTGGCAGAATTTTCTTTTCTTTCTTGGAGACATGGAGTCCAAGCTGGCTCCAAACTTGGTCTGTAGCCTAGGATGACCCTCAATTTCTGGCCCTCCTGTCTCCACCCCGATTGCTGGGATGATAGATATGCACCCTCACATCCAGATTTATGTGGAGCTGGGGACTGAACTCAGAGCTTCAAGCAGTCCGCCAACTGCGTCTACATGCCCAGACATTCATCCCTTGCTTTCTCCTAGTGAGACTATGTAGCCCTGGCTGTCCTGGAACTCGCTATGTAGACCAGGCTGCCCTCTGCCTCCTGCTTGCTAGGATTAAAGGTGTGCGCCACCATGCCTGGCAATTAATTTAGTTTTTGCTGTTCTTTTTCCACTCTGGTGGTCCTGGGGGTAAGCCTGTGAAAGCTTAGGAAGTAGAAAGTAGAGTCTAAGAAAAACTAGGCATGGCGGCTCACGCCTGTAATCCCAGCCCTGGAGAGGCGGAGGTAGGCGATCTCAGTAACCAAGGCAGCCTGGATGAGACCTGTTCTACAGGCTAAGGGGACGGAAGGGTTAGCGGCTGTAACGTGTATTCTGTTCTTCCAAAAGGGGACTCTCTCACCAAACCACCCAAGTGTTTGGCTCATAAATGCCAAGCTTCAATAATTGATCAGTAAATTTGCACCACAGGTTCGGGGCGAAGGGACCGGCACCCTGGGCTCCATATCCCTGCCTCTCTCGGAGCTCCTCCAGGCAGACCGACTCTGCTTGGACAAATGGTTCACACTCAGTAATGGTCAGGGCCAAGTGCTAATGCGAGCGCAGCTAGGGGTGAGTACCAGGGGGGCAGCTGCGGAGCAGGGCTCAGGGCTGACGTACCAGGGGACAGGAGGGCTCAGGGCTGAGCAATGCCCACGGGGTGGGAGCGGAGGTGGTGTCCTTCTAGTGAGGACCCTGCCCGGCTCACGGCTCTCCCGCCCCCAGATTCTGGTGTCCCAACACTCAGGAGTGGAAGCCCACAGCCACAGCCACAGTTCCTCTTCTCTCAATGAGGAACCCAGGGCCTCAGGGGCAGCCGCTCACATCACCTCCCCAGTGCTGGAGGTCCGGCATCGCCTGCCACACGTTGACAGGTAAGGGACTGGGATGGAGATGGTTTGCAGGCAAAAAATACGAAGTTTGGCTCAAGGCTTTCCTAGACGCCAGCCATCTTCTCCGTCTTTCCACAGCCCCTCTGAGGCTCCTATTGGGCCTCTGGGCCAGGTGAAGCTGACGGTGTGGTACCACAGTGACGAACAGAAGCTGGTCAGCATCATCCACAGCTGCCGGTGAGACCCTGCCACCCGTCCTCTCCGGTCGCTGCAGTCCTGCGGCGCGAGCGCTGCAATGCCCGCACCCTTCTGTCCTAGGGCCCTTCGACAAAGCGGCCGGGATCTCCCAGATCCCTATGTGTCGCTGCTGCTACTCCCAGACAAGAACCGAGGCACCAAGAGGAAGACCTCACAGAAGAAAAAGACCCTGGACCCGGAGTTCAATGAGCGGTCAGTGAACGGCCCTTTCCATGGGGAGGTGGAAGGCTTCAGCTGGGCCTTGCGCCTTAATCCCGTGCCTTTCCAGGTTCGAGTGGGAGCTGCCCCTGGATGGGTCTCTCAGGCGAAAACTAGATGTGTCTGTGAAGTCAAACTCCTCCTTCATGTCAAGAGAGCGTGAGCTTCTGGGAAAGGTAAGAGGGTGAGGAGGAGGCGGGATGGTGCAGCTGTTGGAACCTAGCTTCCTGTTAAGGAGACCACCCGGGTGCCTCGGGGAAGTGACCCTATCCTCTCTGCCGTGGTTTGAGATCAGATGTGACGATGGGCGTGTTCTTTAAATACCAAAATACCATCTCAGCCCTGCCATCCTCCCACGCAGGTGCAGCTGGATCTAGCTGAGATAGACCTCTCCCAGGGTGCAGCCCAATGGTAAGTGTCCGCATAGGAGCTGGTGGGACTGGGTAGGCACAGTGGAGCAATCCCAGTCTCAGGAAGAAGAGGACGCAGAGGAAGCTGAGAACCATTGATCCCATTAAGCACGGAAGCCCTAGGCATGTTTTATGAGAGAAGACACCTGGGCCCTGTGGCTTGTGGCTGTAGTCCCAGCCTGTGGGGGAGCTGGAGAATTGTGGGTCCAAGAACAGCCTGACTCCACAGCAAGTTCCAGCCTGGGGTGCAGACAGAATGAGACTCTGTCTTAGAAAGCAGGAGTCCTCATCTGCCTGAGCTCTGTCCTTGTCTCCCTAGGTATGACCTGACGGATGACAAAGACAAGGGTGGTTCCTAGGAGCTGGTGACGCCTGACATTGCTCTGTCTTCTTGCCTTGCCTCTTGCCTCAGTGTGGTGAGCCTACAGCTCGGGCTCCAGGGCTGAGCCTGAGCCCCTTTGCCTTCTGGGCCCGTATCAGGGTCTTTGCCTGACCAAAGACGATCATGTAACCCTCTGCTGCACGGCCTTTATCCTTCAGGCTCCCAGGGCAGGGACCTAAGCTGGCTACTTCCTGCTCTGCCTGCACCCCGTTCTGCCTCCCACCTCCTCAGGGCCTCACGACCTGTGCCTGGCCACTGGCAGCACCAGCAGTGGCACAAGATCATGCCAGATACAGCTTTTGGGAAGCTCTTTTTTTTTTTTTTTACATAATAAAAACTATACAGAAAAACAGCTTCACAAACTCACATTCCATCTTTGTGCAGGGCCATGCTAATCTCTCTTATCGTTCTAAGTTAGTCTGTGCTGCTGAATTGAGCATGAGGTCTTCTGTAACTGCCATGGGACACCAGGGAGAAAACACCTGGATGTGAAGGTAGACACGTGTGGAAAATGTACGGCTTCACCCCCACTACTCAACCCACTCTCGAAAATATACGCACTGTGATGGGCACACCAGTCTGATTCACTCTGTGTGAACTGGGAACATTTAGGTCTTACCCACCTCCAAGTCATTAGAAATTGGTCTGGAGGTGGTCATTATTACCAAGCAGTAATGTTCAGATGGGCAGAAAGGACTCCAGAGAGCAGGACTGGTTTTTGACAAAGGGCAGAGGCTATACACTCACTATAGAAGTAATCTGATGTGGAGTTCCGCACCTCCTCTGTCAATCCACAGTATCTTTTTTTTTTCTTTTTTTGGTTTTTCGAGACAGGGTTTCTCTGCAGCTTTAGAGCCTGTCCTGGAACTAGCTCTTGTAGACCAGGCTGGTCTCAAACTCACAGAGATCCGCCTGCCTCTGCCTCCCGAGTGCTGGGATTAAAGGCATGTACCACCACCGCCCGGCTCCACAGTATCTTTTTTAAAAATATTTATTTATTTATTATGTATACAATATTCTGTCTGTGCGTATGCCTGCAGACCAGAAGAGGGCACCAGATCTCATTACAGATGGTTGTGAGCCACCATGTGGTTGCTGGGAATTGAACTCAGGACCTTTGGAAGAGCAGGCAATGCTCTTAACCTCTGAGCCATCACTGCGGCCCTTTCCCTATGGATAGGAACTCCAGCCTATCCATCACGTCTCTCCAACTGTCAAAAGCTTTCATTCAATTTGAAAAGATATGTTTTACTTAATGGTTAAAACCTATGAGACTGCAATAACCAAGAGAACTGGTCCCAACCCAGAGGTGGGAAGGCTCTTGTGTGAAGTATCAGAAGAGGGTGGTGGGGGCAACTGGAACTTGTCTGCTCATCGCTGCCATCTGCCACCCATACACCTGGAAGTCCCAGAGGACAAGGCTCCTAGCGTCAAGGACAGCAGTCACCTCCCAGTGGCTTCAGGGCCATCTGAGAGCTGAGAAGACCGAGAAGTCACTCTTACCTGGATCTACTCACCTTTCGGGAGTTATCTTTTCCTTCACTGAAGCAGGGTCTCCTGCATCCTAGGCGTCCCAGGCTGCCAAAGATGACCTTGAACTGTAGCCCAGTAGCTCAGGCTGGCCTCAACTTCGTGGTACTCCTGCTGCAGCCTCCTTTTGGATGCTAAGCTTCCAAGCATGAGCCATGGTGTCCGTCTGAGACTGGGTGTAAACTCCACACTGTGAGCGGAGCTGGCATGTTTTTATCAGCCCTGTGTGCGCTCGGCTACATCTGTTGTAAGGTCCAGACCCCCTCACTCCAGAATTTATTTTTTTTTAAACTTTACTTAAGTTTATTTCATGCACATTGGTATAATGATGTCAGATTCTCTTGAATTGGAGCTACAGACAGCCACAAGCTGCCATGTGGGTGCTGGGAATCGAACCCGGGTCCTCTGGAGGAGCAGTCAGTGCTCTTAACCACTGAGCCATCTCACCAGCCCCTCACTCTAGAATTTAAAACAAAGTTTAATCTTGCTATGTAGTTAGTCCAGGCTGGCCTGGAACATGTGGCAATTCTCCTGCCTCACTCTTCTGAGTGCCGGGATTACAGGTGTGTTGATCACCTTCGACTTCAGCATCTAGGAGTGGGAAGAACCTAGAGACACTAGGTGGAGAAACTTAAAACTTTAAAGTTTCTTATATAATTATGAGATGCAGGGCATATATAGCCCAAGGCCTGCTGTTCTAGCAGGATTTAGAAAATATAACCAGCGGGTTTGTTGTATGACTTCAAAAAATGCTCACTTTTGTTTTGTTTTGTTTTCTGAGACTGGGTTTCTCTGTGTAATCCTGGCTGTCCTGGAATTGGTTTTGTAGATCACACTGGCCTCGAACTCAGGAATAAGCCTGCCTCTGCCTCCCTAGTGCTGGGATTAAAGGTGTGTGCCACTACTTTTAAGTAATTATATTTCCAGAAACCCAGAAGATTTGGCACAGCTTCTGCTCTGGAAGGCTCTTCCTCTTTCCCCAAGGCTACAGAAAGGAAGAATACCAGATTACAGTAGCTTTGAGACAACAAGCTTTGAGTACACAGCTGCCCTTAATCACGAGGCTAAAATGTGCTTAAAAAGCACTGGTTGCTTTAACAGAGAACCAAGGTTTGGTTCTCAGCACCCACACAACAGCTCCCAACCCTTTGTACCCTCAGTTCCACGAGCTCCAATAGGCATGCATGTGGTGCAAAACATACGTACACAAAGTGAAATAAATCTAAAAAAACCCACTGTCTTTGTTTTTAAAAGGATTTGAAGAATCATCTGTCATGGAATTAAAGACACTTGTTATTTCTCAAACAACTTTGTTTCTGTAGCCAGGACCTTATGCATGCTAGCTCTACCACTGAGTTATAGCCTTAGTTCAAAACCAAATTGTCAGGGCTGGAGAGATGGCTCAGAGGTTAAGAGCATTGCCTGCTCTTCCAAAGGTCCTGAGTTCAATTCCCGGCAACCACATGGTGGCTCACAACCATCTGTAATGAGGTCTGGTGCCCGCTTCTGGCCTGCAGACATACACACAGACAGAATACTGTATACATAATAAATAAATAAATATTAAAAAAAAAAACCAAAACCAAGTTGTCCATACTAGCCTTGAACTTGTGATCCTCCTGCTGTGATCCTGCCTCAGCTCCTCAAGCAGCTGAGACTACAGGTCTTTGTCACTTGACCCGGTTTGTGGTTTCTTATCTTCTATGTGTGTGCTATTTGTATGCATTCATGTGTTGGAGGTGTGCTTGCATGTGTGTGTGTAAGTCAGAGGTCAACTTCCAGTCTTCCTCAAACTATCCATTTTATTACGATAATGTAGTGTGTGTGTGTGTGTGTGTGTGTGTGTGTGTGTGTGTTTGTGCGCGCGCGTGCATGTCACTGTGTGTATGTGGAGGTCAGATTGGAGGAATTGGTTTTCTCCTACCACGCGGGTCTAGGAATCAAGGTAGTCAGTCTTTGCCCACTGAGCCATTCTGCTGGCCTCCACTCTTGTTTTTTTGAGATAGGATCTTCCAATATGTCCTTGGCTGGCCTTGCACTTGCTATGTAGACCAGCCTGGCCTCTAACTCATTGATATCTGTCTGCCTCTGCCTCCTATGTGCCGGCCCAAACTCAGGTTCTTGTGCTTGTACAGCCGGTTGTCTCCCCAGGAAACAGTTTTGAAACATCTTGCTACATAGTCCAGGCTCCCCTTAAACAGTCCCCCCGCCTCTGCTCCCAGAGTTCTGGAATTACAAGCACACGTTCCCGTGCCCAGCAGCTTTTACTGTGTGTGTGTGTGTGTGTGGTGCTGGGTACAAACCCAGGGCTTCACATGCCAAGCAAATGTTCTACCACTGAGTTACAGCCCCAGCCAGTCCTCAATGATGTACTTTTGACAGTGGCGGGTACAGGCTATGCCCCTCTTGGTACATGGCTTTATTGGACCAAACGATGTGCCATAGTTAGCTGTGTGTGGCAGCTCTGTCATCTGCCAGCCTTTCCCCCTGTTCCCTACACACTCCAGCATTCCTGGTGGCAGTGAATGAGCCCTGAGGGGTTAACATAATACTTTCCCAGCCCCCTCTCTAACTTGGAATAATTGTGACCCAGTTAGAGTCAGCAAGATGTAAAAGAAAGTCAGTTGGGAACTAGAACATCTAGAGAAAGCAGTTAAAGCCTGGCAGGCATGGTGGGCACACTTTTGATCCCAGCACTCAAGAGGCCAAGGAGAAAGACCTCTGTGAGTTCGAGGCCAGCCTGATAACAGAGTTCTAAGGCAGCCAGGACCATGTGAGAGACTCTCTCAAATAAAGCACCTTACTGCTCCAGCAGAGGACCCAAGTTTGGTTCTCAGCACCTACCTGCTGGCTCCCAGCAGTCTAATCCAGTCCCAGGTGATCCATCCAACACACTCTCCTGGCCTCTGGACACTGAGCCCAGGCATGTACATGGTACATATACATACATGCAGGCAAAATGCCCATACACGTAAATATAAGCCTAAAAATTCATTTAAAAAACACATGGAGGGCCAGGCGGTGGTGGCGCACACCTTTAATCCCAGCACTCGGGAGGCAGAGGCAGGCGGATCTCTGAGTTCGAGGCCAGCCTGGTCTACAAGAGCTAGCTCCAGGACAGGCTCTAGAAACTACAGGGAAACCCTGTCTTGAAAAACCAAAAAAAAAAAAAACACATGGAGGGGGCTGGAGAGATGGCTCAGTGGTTAAGAGCACTGCCTGCTCTTCCAAAGGTCCTGAATTCAATTCCCAGCAACCACATGGTGGCTCACAACCATCTGTAAAGAGATCTGGCGCAGCCGGGCGGTGGTGGCGCACGCCTTTAATCCCAGCACTCGGGAGGCAGAGGCAGGTGGATCTCTGTGAGTTCGAGACCAGCCTGGTCTACAAGAGCTAGTTCCAGGACAGGCTCCAAAGCTACAGCGAAACCCTGTCTCGAAAAACCAAAAAAAACCCCCAAAAAACAAAAGAGATCTGGCGCCCTTTTCTGGCGGGCGGGCATACATGGAGGCAGAATGTTGTATACATAATAAATAAATAAATCTTAAAAAAAAACACATGGAGCCAGACAGTGGTGACAAATACCTTTAATCCTAACATGGGCAGGTGAACCTCTTGAATTCAAGGCCAGCCTGATCTACAGAGAGTGTTCCAGGATAGCCAGGGCCACACAGAGACAGCCTGACCTACAGAGTGTCTGGAAAAACAACAAATCAAAACAAACAAAAAACAACATATGGGTTGGAGGGATGGCCGGGCAGTTAAAAGCACTGGCTGCTCTTTTTTTTTTTTTTTTTTTTAGATTTATTTATTAAACAGTATTCCGTCTCCATGTATGCCTGCATGGCCAGAAGAGGGCACCAGACCTCATTACAGATGGTTGTGAGCCACCATGTGGTTCCTGGGAATTGAACTCAGGGTCTCTGGAAGAGCAGCCAGTGCTCTTAACCTCTGAGCCATCTCTCCAGCCCGCACTGGCTGCTCTTGCAGAGAACTCAGGGTTCCATTCCCAGCACTCACAGCCACTCACAACTAGCTGTAACTCCAGTCCCAGGGGATCTGACGCCCTCTCTGAACACTGTGGACGCCAGGCACACAAGTAGGGTATAACATCGGCAGGTAAAAGGCCGATGCTACATAGGATTTTTTTTTTCTTGAGACGGGGTGTCTTAGAATTCTACTGCTGTGAAGAGACACCATGAGCAGGACAACTCTTCTAAGGAAAACACTTAACTGGCGGCTTATGGTTTCAGAGGTTATGCCATTATGACCATGGTGGCACATGGTAGCATGCAGGCAGACATGGTGCTGGGAGGGAGCTGAGAGTACACTCCCTATGATTTTTTTTTAATTTTTTTTGGGGGGGGGGGTTTCAAGACTGGGTTTCTCTGTAGCTTTGGAGCCTGTCCTGGAACTAGCTCTTGTAGACCAGGCTGGCCCCGAACTCACAGGCATCCAACTGCCTCTGCCTCCCAAGTACCGGAATTAAAGGCATGCGCCACCACTGCCCAGCACTCCCTATGACCTTATAGGGGCCAGTCACATTCAAACTACCACACAGGGTTTCTCTGTCTAGCCCTGGTTCTCCTGGAACTTGTTCTGTAGACCAGGCTGGCCTTAAACTCCCGCGATCCGCCTGCCTCTGCCTGAGTGCTGGGACTAAAGGCATGCGTCACCACCGCCTGGCTCGTCACATAGTGCTGATGACATGTCTGAGTTAGATCCCTAGACCCACGTAAAGATGGAAAAAGCTGTGACCTTGACACATAGCCCACACATACATTGTGCACACACAAACAAAATTTGGGGAGGGGTTGTTTTTTGAAAGCCTCCCTTTGTGGCCCTGGCTGGCCTGAAATTCACAGAGATCTCCCTGGGGAGTGGGTGGAGGTCTCTGAGGAGCTCCAGGCCAGTCAAGGCTGTACCGTGAGACTTTGTCTCCAAAACCCCATTTAATTAAAGTATCAATGAGTTGACTGGAGCCCAGGAGTCATTTCCCTTCTCTCACAGCATCTATTTCAAATCTTTACCCCTTCTGTAGTCATCTCCTCCCACTTCCTCCTTGGCACGACAATCACCTCCCCATCTCAGGGCGGGAATGTAAACAGTGTAAGGCATGGCTTCCAACCCTCAGGCCTCCCTTGTCTGTCCCTGCTGGCTCTAGCTGTAGCGGCAGATCTGCTCTTGACTGTCTACAAATATTTCAGGACTGTGTGTGGCCCAGGTGACCTGGTTCTGCTTGATGCTGGACAGTGACAGTGTGCATGCATGTACATGTATATGCATGCATGTGTGTATTGTGTGCATGTGCGTGTATGTGTGTGTATGTGTGTGCATGTGCATGTATGTGTGCATGTGCATGCACTATGTGCATGTGTGTATTGTGTGCATGTGTGTATTGTGTGCATGTGCGTGTATGTGTGTGTATGTGTATGCATGTGCATGTATGTGTGCATGTATGTGCGTGTATTGTGTGCATGTGCGTGTACTGTGTGCATGTATGTGTGTGTATATGCGTGGATGTGCATGAATGTGCATGCATGTGTGTGCGTGGTAGAAGAGGGCATAAAAGACCAAAGGAACAACCTGAGCAACCAAGAAGGTTATCTTTGAAGATCTGCAAGCTACTGGGCGCGGCTGGACAGAAATGCGGTCAGTACAGGAAATAAGTGTTTGAAGTTGAAACTGTGTTCCTTTCAGGGGCTGTGCCGGCATGCTGGGCAGGAGCTCAGTCTGATCTATACCTGCCACCTAATCTGAATCAAAGCACATGAAAGCTGATAAAAGCTGATCACCGAGGCTCATGCCTGTGATCCCACCCAGCACGCAGGAAGCCAAGGCAGAAGGACTGCCACAATTTGAGTTCCAGGACAGCCTGGGATACAGACTAAGATCCTGTCTCTAAAAACCAAACACCCACCCTGTCTCACAACAAAACAAAAACAAAGTATGTGCAGACCGGGTTATGAATATGGAAGGATTTCAAATAGGGAGATGACATAAGAAGTACATTCCGAGGTGGGTGGGCAAATTGGCTCATCCGTTAAAGCCACCTGCCACCAACTGCAATAACCTGAGTGTGACCCTGGAACTCACTCAGTAGGAAGAACCACATCTCCTCTGCCCTTAGCACCCACCAACCTCCACCAAACAAAGAACTTTTTAAAAGTACATTTTGAAGGCTGGGTTTGGTGGCACATGCCTTTAACCCCAACACTCAGGAAGGAGAGGCAGAGGCAAAGGCAGGAGGATCTCTGTGAGTTTGGGGCCAGTCTGGTCTATATAGTGAGTTTAGGACAGCCTGGACTATAAAAAGAGACCTTGTCTCAAAAAAAAAAAAAGTACATTTTGAAATGATCACTGTTTATTAAAGCCTAGATTACTATGTGTTTGGTAGTTTGTTCTCTGTGCTTTCCAACAGGCTAAAAAACTACAAGACCGGGTGGTGGTGGTGCACACCTTTAATCCCAGCATTCAGGGGCAGAGTCAGGCAGATCTCTGTGAGTTCGAGGCCAGCCTGGTCTACAAGAGCTAGTTCCAGGACAGGCTCCAAAGCTACAAAGAAACCCTGTGTCAAAAAATTAAAACAAAAAAACAAACAAACAAACAAAAACCCTACAAGATTTCTAGGCCCAGCACAGACCTTAGAAGCAATCTGTGTTTGCTGGTGCACAAAGTTCCCAAGAGATTTTAAAGAACAGCTCGTTCTGTGACTTCTGCCTTAGAAAAGGAAACTGGCTTTATTTATATCTATATATTGCATCTCACACAGGTCTATAAAAACAACCCAGGAAGGGTTTCATAAACTACAGGTCATAGGGCCGTTCCATTACCCTCCTTCTCATTGCGGGTCGGCTCCTGCGACAAAACACCATGGCCGGCATCAGGTTGGAAAGGAAGGGTTTATTTTCTTATACCTCTGGGTGACAGTTTATGGTGAGGGGAGTAAGCACAGGGACTCATACAGGGCAGGATCCTGGAGGCAGGAGCTGGTGCAGAAGCCATGGAGGGTGCTGTTTACTGGCTTGTTCCGCCTGCTTTCTCATAGTGCCCAGGACCTCTTCCCAGGGATGGCAGCACCCAAATGGCAGCACCCCCAATGGGCTGGGCCCTTCAACTTCACTCACTAAGAAAATACCCTACAGACTTGTCAATCTCCTGGAGGCATTTTCTCTCTTTTTTAAAAAATATTTATTTATTTATTTATTATGTATACAACATTCCTTCCTTGTATGCCTGCAGGCCAGAAGAGGGCACCAGACCCCATTACAGATGGTTGTGAGCCACCATGTGGTGGCTGGGAATTGAACTCAGGACCTTTGGAAGAGCAGGCAATGCTCTTAACCTCTGAGCCATCTCTCCACTGAGGCATTTTCTCAACTGAGGTTCCCATCTCTCAGGTGACTCTAGTCTGTGTCAGGTGACATCAGACCACCAAGGATAACTGACCCCTTTGTCAGCTTGACACACATCACTATTAAAGCCATAACCTTTCCTTTCCTGTTCATTTCCAAGCTCGTGCACTAATATTAATATCACAATACAAAACATCCCTCCCCCTGTATTTTTTGTTTTGTTTTTTGATACCAGTTTCTCTGTGTAACAGCCCTACCTGTCCTGGAACTAGCTCTGTAGACCAGGCTGGTCTCGAACTCAGAGATCCACCTGCCTCTGACTCCTGAGTGCTGGGATTAAAAGTGTGTGCCACCACTGCCCGGCAAAACATCCCAAAATTTAGAAGTCCCATAGACATTAAAAATTCAAACACTAGGGCTGGCAAGAAGACTCAGTGGTTAAGAGAACTGGATGATCTTCCAGAGGACCTGGGTTCAATTCCCAGCACCTACATGGCAGCTCACAACTCTCGATAGCTCCAGTTCAAGGGGACCTGGCACCCTCACACATACAGGCAAAGCACCAATGCATATAAAATAAATAAATCTCCAAAAATTCACATAGCAAAAGTCCAGTCTATTTACAATGTACAAAATCTAACTGTGGGCTCCTGTAAAATAAAAAGTAAGGCCAGCAGTGGAGGCACACGCCTTTGATCCCAGCACTCAGGAGGCAGAGGCAGGCAGATGTCTGAGTTTGAGGGCAGCCTGGTCTACAGAGCTAGTTCCAAGACAGCCGGGGCTACACAGTCTCAACCACCCACCCCCACCCAAAGTTACTTTCTTACATCAAGAAGGAAGAAGCAGTTTACAGTACAATCTGAACAAAGCAAAACCAAATTCCAACAGTGTAAACAGTGTCCAGTGTCTGGAATTCATACCCAGTCTGCGCTCCTCCGAAGGCTTGGGTCCTTCTCTGCAGCACGCCTGGGCTGTCTACTGGGCTCATGCTGGCTCCACTCCACTGCTGCTGCTGTTCTCGGTGGCCATCCCTGGCACCGGCATCTCCAAACGCTGGGGTCTTCTCCTGCAACTGGGCTGCTCTTTCACCAACAGCCTCTCCTGGGCTCTCTTCAGGGACTCCAGGCCTGCCACAGCGTCAAACCTCAGCGGCTCTTGTACGATCCCTTAGCAGTATCAGTGGGTGACGCTTACACTACCAAGTTCAGCTGCCGGCATGAGGCTCAGCCTTGGCTGCCTCTGGACCACAGCTTTGGTGTGCTAACTCTGAGGAAACACTTCCCGGGAGAGTTCCACTCAGTGAGTCACAGCTGGCCCTTCAGCCCCAGCTGGCCAGACAGCAGAGGCCTCACAGGGAAGGCCGGCGTCTTTGCTTCCCTTGGAAACTTCACAAGCCAGGCCTCTGCGTTCTGCACTGCTCTTATGTGTCTTTCCCACAGAACAGCCCGCCTGTAGGGTCTGAGGAAATGATAAAGACCCCCAACTTCAACAGTATGCAAGAGCAAAGAGCATTTAACATTCCAGCATGCAGGGGTTGACACCTGTCCAAAATGGCGAGGACCCTGAGAGACGCGTGCAGGCTCCTTTTAACATAGCTAGTGGTGTTCCGGGGACAGTAAGGTCATCACACCCCTAGTTGGCTAAGCGGCGGTTACATTCGCTTATTTCTAATTGGCTAAGGTTTAGTTTATCACTTTTGGATTTCAAAGGGGTTGCAGGAACTGTCTTTGAGACCTTGAGGGGAGGACTCAGGCCTATGATGTGTGTTTTTCCTTCACCCCAATGTGAGGATGCAGCGGATAATTGGTTATTGGCTGGGGGGCACCTGTGTGTTCTCAGAGACCCCAAACTGAAGTTCAGTTGTGAGACTGGGAGTGTTTAACCCCTTCACACTGGTCTCTGAGCACTCAGCGCTTTTCCAGCCCAAATGCCATCACCGTCCTCCACAACCAAACAGCTAAGGCACACAATTGCCCGGCCCAGGGCTGGCACCACCCATCATGGGCTGGGCCCTCCCGTGGTCACTAAGGGAATGCCCTACAGACTCATTTTCTGGAGGCACTTTCTCAGTTGAGGCTGCCTTCTCTCAGATGACGCGTTTGTGGCAAGTTGACATAGAAATTAGCCAGCACACTTACCTTGGCTAACAATTTTTTTTTCTGTTGCTTTAGAAAGTAGGTGTTCCCCCCACCTAAGCTATTGTCCATCTAGTGTTTAAAAACCTAGTTGTATGGGGGACCCATTACCCAAGTTTCTGAAACTATGCGCCGCTGTGCAGTTACCAAAATGTCTTCCCTTTCAGGGCTATGGGTGTTGTACAATCGGTAGAGTGCTTGCCCGGCGTGCAGGAAGCTCTGGTTCAATCCCAAGAACCTTGTAAACGCAGTCACTGGGAGATGGATCACTCAAGGTCAAGCACACACCTCTAACTCTGTTACCCGGAAGGCAGGGACGAGTGAGTCCCTGGGAATCCAGACCAGCCAGTGAGGCCATTTAAAAGGAAGCCATGCTGGACGACACATCTAGCTAAGAGCATAGGCTGGGCTGCGCAAGACCTCTCCCCAAAACAAAGTCTTCCTTTGGGGGGTGATGGAGACTGAACCTACAACCTGAACCAGTGCGGACAATCGCTCTGCCTCCAGCCCTTTTAAAATTGTTGCTTCGGGGATAGCGTCTCTCTACATTCCTCAGGCTGCCGTCCTCCAGCGTTGTTTGTCCTCTGTCCGCCTCCAGACCGGGCTCACACATAGGCACCACCAAGGCTACTTCATTGATTTTTCTTTCTGGTTTCAGACAAGGTCTTCCTGTGTCTCAGGCTGGACTAAGACTACAGAGCTGAGGCTAAATCTGAACTTCTAATCCTCCGGGTTCCACCTCTCGAACACTAGGATTGTCGGTGTGTGCCACCACGCCCACTTTACCTAGTGCTGGCCCTTGGACCCAGGCCCTGATGAATGCTAGGGAAACACTGTTAACAGAGCTACAGTCCAAGAGAGCTGTTCTCCTTAGCTCCCACCTCCCCCGGACTCTACCACAGAATCTTCAAGCTCTCAATTTTTCTCTGTGTAGCTTTGGAGCCTGTCCTGGAACTTGCTCTGTAGACCAGACTAGCCTTGATCTCACAGAGATGATCCACCTGCCTCTGCCTCCCGAGTGCTGAGATTAAAGGCATGCGCCACCACTGCCTGGCTGGATTTTTAATATATCCTTTGGAAGTGTGTATTTAAATTATATTGAGACTAATATTAGAATAAAGTGGGCATGGTGATACATGGCTACAATCATGGTAAGGTTCTGGACTATTAAAAAACTCTTTCAAAAAATCAACTTCAGTGCAAGTTATGAGCTAACGCGTCACCTAATATATGACCTTTCTCTAAAGAGTCTTGTAACTACTTATGATTAATGCATTCCTTCTCTCTCTCCCATCTTTTTACACCAATTAATCCTTCAAAAATGTGAAACAAGGGATGTTGGGCATGGGGACACAGCTCAGGCCCTCCAGCACCTAGAGGCGGAGTCTCAGGAGTTAAGGCAGGATCGGGTGACATGAGACTCTCAAACAAGAATAGGCCAATAGACGTGCTGACGTTGGGAACTTTCTTTGCCGTGTTCGCAGTATGTACACTCCATTCTGTTTTACAAATGTTAATATTGCCTGACTATGGGGCAGGAGATACGGCTCGATGGCTACGAACATTGGATTGCTGGGCGGTGGTGCCCATGCCTTTAATCCTAGCACTCAGGAGGCAGAGGCAGATGAAACTCATGAGTTTGAGGCCAGCCTGCTCTACAAAGTGAAAAACAAAGAAAAAACCTGTTTCAGGGGGGAAAAAATCAAAAGAGCACTGGATTAGGGTTCAGTTCCCAATATCCACCCTGCAGTGTAGAACTTTCTGTAGCTTCAGTTCCAAGGGATCCAACGTGGTCTGGGACCTTCCTAGGCATCAGGCATGCAACGGTGCACAGACATACATGCAGGCAAAACGACGTTCACTCATAAAAATAAAGCTTTGGGCACATGGTGGCACAGGCCTTTAATCCCAGCACTTGGGAGGGACATGTGGATCTCTGTGAGTTTCAGCCTAAACAGTGAGTCTCGGGATAGTCAGAGCTACGTAGAGAGACCCTGCCTCAATAAACAAACTTGAAAAATGTTACCGTGTCTGACGTGCGTGGAAAGGGGCGGGGACCAAAAGAATAACAGTGTCTAATCACGAGAGTTACTTTATGGAACCAGAGAGACCACTCCCTTTCTCAGGTCCCAGTCTCAGGTACACAGCCTCCAGGAATACTGTTTTCTGAGACAGGATCTCGTGTAGATCAGGCTGGCTTGAACCTCCACCTCCTGAGTGCGGGGACCCGGAGCTTTGTGCTTGGTAGCACACGCTCTTATCAACTGAGCACCCGTCCCCAGCACCCGTACAGACCTTTTTCTCTAGCTAGGGAGAGAGTGTGTTTGTTTCTGGCCACAAAGTTGGCTCGAGCCTCATTGTTCCTACGGTGTCGCTGGCAGTTTTCTACCCTGAGCTATTTCTGGTCCACTTGCTTTCACAGGCTCTAGTATGGGGCACCCCGCCAGAGTATTTACTCATCTGGCCCGAGACAGTGGTCCAGTTCCCTCTGCACCCAGACCTTTAGTAACCGCCAGGGAGAAAGGGCGAGCGCCCAGGCTGCAGAGCCCAGCGCGGCATTTTCAGGGCATCTGTGAGTAGCGTCTGGGGCACATGACCCGGCTTAACTGCAAATCTTAACATTTATTTCAGGAACCAGCTTCCTAAGAGCAAAAGTAAAAATGAAAAAAAAATTCAAACTTTACAGCTTCAAGCCCCACAATTCCGCGGGCTTGGTTCTTAGCAACCGCAGGGAGGAAGCGAAAGCAACCTCCGCCCCGCCCCGCCACCAGGCTTGCGGGTATCCCCAGGCTTGCGGGCGTCCGTGGGCCCCGCAGCCGTGAGGTCGTGGGTGGGCACCAGCAAATCCTTTCAGTTCCGGAACCCGCGCACACTGCGGAGCCTGAGTCACCAACTGCCACCCCGGGCCGGAAGTCACCGCCACCACTCACCGCTGGAGAAAGGTTTCCTGTGAGCGCGCACGGACTACGATTCCCGGCATGCTCTGCGGCCGCCGCAGTTAACCCCTCAGGGCCCAGAGCAGCCCTGCGACTCGCCCCCGCCCCTTCCTAGCACCCGGCGAGGTAAGTTTTGCACGGTTGGGTGGGCCTTCTTTTCTCTAAGGTTTAGGAGTGTGAATAAGAGAAACAGGTGTGTTGTCTGCAGAAGGATTTCTTATTTTCCAAAAAAAAAAAAAAAAATGGGACAATTTTCAGTAAAAAGATTCTGACGCCCTTTTACAAAGGCAGACACATTATCACTCCCCAGGGCCTAAGTGGAATGACCGGTCTCTCAGAATGCTACCTAAATCTTCTTTCTCCAAGAATAGAATAGCCAGAGCGTGCTCCTAGTTCCCAAACACGACCCCTCCCCTTTGCCACGACTTCCAACAGGGTTTGTGACTCAGAGCTGAGCTCAGGTTTTTTTCTGCTCCTGCTTGGGGTGTGGGTATGGGAATACCCATGGACCAGTCGGGATCCTGTGACCTTTCGGATTGGAGAGTCTAGGCTCCTGTCTCCCAGAGCCGTCCCTTCGTGTGTATGTGTGTGTGTGTGTGTGTGTGTGTTCTTTCCAAGCCCCTCAGGCACCCTAGCCTTTTGTCTGATTTGAATAACAGTACCTTGTAAGGAAACGTTCTTTCTTGGGAAGTACATGTGGTGGATGTTAAACCTTGTCTACACTTGCGCCCCTAAGTCAGCACCAGGTGCAGAAGACGGGGCAATGCCATGTTTCGGTTGCTGTGCATGGTTGGGGGTAGCCTAGGGACTACATGTTCTAGTGATCGTTAAACTATGGGAATGGGCAGAAGAGAGTGGAAACACAACCCCCCTTTATTTAAAAATTTTCAGAATTTATTTAAAAATTTCCCACTAGGTTCCTATACTGGCCAGCTCCTTACTCCATCCCCAAGACTTCCATTGCTTGGGCCTTTCACAGTCTAAAGCTAATGCAGTGGTTTTTGTTGCATTTTGTTTTGTTTTGTTTTTCGAGACAATACTCTGTTTAACAGCCCGGGTTGTCCTAGAACTAGCTCTTGTAGACCAGGCTAACCTCGAACTCACAGAGGTCCACCCGCCTCTGCCTCCTGAGCGCTGAGATTAAAGGCGCACGAGACCACTGCCCTGGCTCTCATTGCATTTTTTACCCCTCTTCCCTTCACTCCCATCTCAGTAGCACTGGCAAACACCCTATTCTCACCCTGGAGGTTAAATCTGAGAAATCTCCTATTTCTTTCCCCTACCCTTAAAGGAAACAATGTTCTTGTCAGCTTTGGGGGAGGAGTGGCAGAAGGAAGAAACTTTGGGACAGGAGTCCTGAACTACAGGAGGCCAGGGGAGTGAAGGCAGACAGGCGTAACTCTCCTGTCCCTCACCCTTGCCACGGCCAACTGGCTCCCTGCCCGGTCCCTGCCCCCGCCCCTTGACATCCCAGACTCCCTGCCTATTTAAACAGAGATGGGTGCCCCATCGGCACACTGTCCTTTGGCCACCTGACATCATGCCTCCCAAGAAGGATGTTCCTGTGAAGAAACCAGCAGGGCCCCCCATCTCTAAGCCTGCTGCCAAGTCTGCAGCAGGGACCCCTCAAGCCAAGACCAAGGCTGAGCCAGCTGCCCCCCAGACCCCTGCAAAAACCCAGGAGCCTCCTGTTGATCTCTCCAAAGTCGTGGTGAGTCCCAGGAAAGTGTGGCTTGGAAGGGGAGGTTCAAGGATGCGATCCAGCCCAGGGAATCAGGGAATGGGTGGGAATATGATGAGCACCGTAGGGAGATTGGGGGTTCCCAGGCCAGTTTCAAGGTGAAGGGAGAGCGGCTGTCTGCCCCGGGCTGGCTGTTTAACTCAAAAGACCATGTCTCTGAACCTCAGGAGGGGAGACTACAGAGGACAGGCTTGTTAGACAATCACAGCTGGGGGCAGGGGTAAATTTAGCCTTTGTTCAGCCCCCAGTTATGTGAGGGATGCAGAACTCAGGGCAGTGGAGGGAGGGGAACAGGTGGCATGGGATTAGCCCTGGTCCCAGGAAACCCTCCCCTATAATTCCTCTTGGGATTCTCCCAAGGCCCGAGCCGGAGATGGGACCAAAGTGGGGGGGCTCTCAGCCTCATCCCTTTGGGTCCCTCCCCAGAAGTGGCTGCCAGTGGGGTGGGCGAGCCAGAGAGGGACTGAAAAGGCCCTGCCATCTCTCCTCTCCTCACTTCTTTTTTTTCCCTCTACAGATCGAGTTTAACAAGGACCAGCTGGAGGGTGAGGAGAAGCCATTTCCTAAACCCCACTGTCGAGTCCCAAACCCTTGGTCAGAGTCTCTGCTCTGCAGCGCTGACCTTGAAGCCTCCCACTCTTGTCCTGGTTTCCTCCCTTGTTCTGCCCAGCTGTAGCACACAATGTCCAAACGAAACCTCCCTTCTGTCTGGAGGTGATGGGACTTCTCACCATCTCTCACTTTCTCCTCACACCTCAGAGTTCAAGGAGGCCTTTGAGCTGTTTGACCGAACAGGTGATGGCAAGATCCTGTACAGCCAATGTGGGGACCTGATGAGGGCCCTGGGCCAGAACCCTACCAACGCCGAGGTGCTCAAGGTCCTGGGGAACCCCAAGAGCGATGGTGAGAAGGACCCTGGAATATGCGGGTTCTCAGTTTTCTTCTTTGAGATTGTATGGGTTCTGCCCTGGGACGCTGAGCTCCCTGTCTCTCTGTCTGTCTCTCTGTCTGTCTGTCTCTCTCTCTCTCTCGTGTTTTTGAGACAGGGTTTCTCTGTGTAGTCCTGGCTGTCCTGGAACTCGCGCCATAGACCAGGCTGGCCTTGAACTCACAGAGATCCGCCTGCCTCTGCCTCCTGAGTGCTGGGATTAAAAGCGTGCACCACCACCACCGCCCTTTTTTGTTTTTCAAAACAGGGTTTCTCCTTCCCTTTCTTTTTTAACATGGAATGCTTCATGAATGTGCCTGCCGTCCTTGCTCTGGGGCGGGCTAAGCTCGGTACCGCTCCACTTTAAGTACCCGTGCTGCCGAAGCGAGCACCGCAGAGCTCCACTTCCAGCCTGTAGCTTTCGGTCGTGCACCCCCTCCTCAGGACAGGGTCTCTGTCCCAGCCAAGAGTGCTTTTCAGTTCTGATCCTTCACCTCCTGTCTACTTCTGCCCACCAGAGTGCTGGGATTACTCCACTTATGTGGCGCTGGATTTGAATCCAGTGCCTTGTAGAAGCCAGGCAAGCCCTTTATTACTGAACCATAGCTCTGCTCTTCTACTCTTTGAGACCTATTCTCAGTTACTCAGGGTGGCCCTGACCATACTGGCATCTACTGCCCTTGAACCTACAGCTCTATTCCAGCAGCCCTAACAGCCCAGGTTGTCCTGGGACTAACTATATAGAGCAAGCTGGCCTCAAACTCACAGAGTGCTGCCTTCCTCGGTCTCTGAGTGCCGGGAAGGAAGGTGCGAGCCACCACCCACGGATTAGCAGTTTCTCTCTGTCTTGAGTGTCCTGCCACTTCACTGGTCCCCAGCGCTCCCTTTTTAGTTTTTCTGCAGACATGAGGAATCACTAAATTGTTTGGCTGGCCTTGAATTCGCCTGGCCACTCTGCCTCCCACAGTGGCACTTTTCCATGATGTGGTAAGGTGACGAGGATGCCAGGCTGGATCTCGGGACTTCAAAAGTTGTGGAACACAGGGCAGGAAAACATCCTGAATGCTGAGGGGGGTGACGTTACTATGACAGGATGGGCGCAACTGGAGCCTCACCTCAATGACCTCTCTCTCACCTCTCTCTCATCTCCAGAGCTGAAGTCCCGACGCGTGGACTTTGAGACGTTCCTGCCTATGCTCCAAGCAGTGGCCAAGAACCGGGACCAAGGCACATATGAGGACTACCTGGAGGGGCTCCGTGTGTTTGACAAAGAGGGCAATGGCAAAGTCATGGGAGCAGAGCTCAGACATGTTCTTACCACCCTGGGTGAGGCAGGGACCAGAACTGTGGGATGGAGAAGGGGGTGGCCCAGAAAGAGTCAGGTAAAGTCTGGAATGGGATTGCAGTCCTGCAATCGTGGGCAGGGACTGGAAAGGCAGAATCGGAGGAACTCGCTCATCCAGAGGCTGAGGTGTCCGGCAAACAAGCGGAGAAGAGGGGATGAGGTGGGAGCCCCATGTCCCCTTTGCAAGCCAGACTTGTGCTGATTCCATGCAAGACTCAACCCTTGCAGCTTGTTTCGTTGTCTGTCAAAGCTTCCACCAGTTCCAAGGCACTGTTGACATGGGCCATGTGGAAAGAAAAGGGCAGGGTGGGAGAAGGAGTGACTTGAGCTCACAAGGCTCTCTGTGTTTGGGGTTCAGGAGAGAAGATGACAGAGGAAGAGGTGGAGACTGTCCTAGCAGGCCACGAGGACAGCAACGGCTGTATCAACTATGAGGGTAAGGGGGAAGGAGCAGACCACATCTTCTGTGTGGGTGGGGGCACTCTCAATTTCCTAAAATTCCATGGATTACCCTGAAGTCAATTTCTGAAGTCCTCTCACCCCCTCTCGTGCAGCCTTCCTGAAGCACATCCTAAGCCTCTGAGCTCCCCAGAGTCCTCCCCGGCTAGTGTCGTCCTGAGGCTCCTAGACCAACCAGACAGAAGAGCAGGCAGTGATTTTTCCCGATCTGTGCAGCTCAAGCGCCAGGGCCGGACAACTTTCTTTTCCCGACACAGACCCAGCCGGGACGGATACTTACCCCACCCCCCAGGCGGCTAGGAGCGCATTCCTGCCACTAGGCGGCACTTACAGTTTTGAAATAAAAACATGGTTCCTGCTTTGGTCTCCGACTGTTTTCTTTTGAGAAAGGGGAAGGAGGGAAGTAGTCCCATCTTCTGCCAAAGCCCAAATTCCCTGTTCTTTGTGCAGCTCGGGAGACAAGCTTCCAAAGAGTCGCAACCCAGGCCTGGGGCGTTTCTGAGCGGAGGGTGGGGGTTTCTCACCTCATTACTAATGTAGTGATGTCATCCGCATGAGCCCAGACTAGCATTTCTATTGGGTAAAACTGTAGGTGACGTCGTACGCCATAGGACGTACTAAAGCTAGGGCTGGGTCGGGACTCGGAGCCATTACTGCCGGAAAAGGTCCTGCAGAGCTGAGCAGCCAAGATGGTGGGCCTCGGGTATCGGGAGATTAGGGGATTTGGGGCAAGGAGGGAGCCATGGGTCGGGGGAAGAGAAGCCAGTGGATGTGGACAAAGGCAAGCCCAGGTCTTGGAAGGTTGTACGTGGGGGTCGGAAGGTCTAGGGCTCTGCCTCAGGAAGCGAGCCCTCACCTTGAAATAGGAGTCGGGGTTCAGTTTGTAAGGCCGGGATAGAAGCTTGCGGGGTTGGACTTGAGGTGCTGACCAGTGCCTTCTTCTCCGAGCAGTGTGACTTCACCGAGGACCAGACCGCAGGTAGGCAGCCTCTCTGGCCCCCCACTGAGGTCACCCTTACCGAGGGGACACCCTCCGCTGGCATCTACTCTCCGATCTCAGCTTGTCATCTCTTCAGCATTCCCGGGAGAGTGCCACATGGATTTCCTTCTCCTCCTCCCTCGATCCTCCATTTTCTTTTCTCATTCTTTTTTCCTTCCCCCTCCACTCTAGATCTGAGCCCCAAGCACTGGGCGAGTTTTAGGTGGTGTGGGTATGTCAAACAACTTGTTCGGTTACTGCCTGTTGTGTGTTGGTTTTATTTATGGCTGTGTTCTGCCTCTTCTAATCTGCCACTTTTGCCTATCCCGTGATAACTGCCCCCTCTCCGCAAGCTTGGATTGTGAATACTGTAGAGAGCAGAGCCTTGGTAATTGTGAAGATGGGTTCTGGGGAGTTTGCTGAGGATGTGACTTAACTTCCCCCCTGGAAGACCTCTGTTAGGGGAAGGGTGGGAAGTGGCTGGCTAGAATGACCCTAGATAGAGTCCCTAGCCGCTGCTACTTCCTTATATGGACAGGACCTAGCGGGGCGGTAACAAATTCCTAGGGAGTAGTGTTGTAGTGGAGAGCCTGCCTGTTGCGGGCTCGGATGTGTAAACAAACAGATGGGTACTTCCTTGTGCTAAGGGGAAGGTGGCTGTCTTTCTGCCTTTCTGCGGGACATTTGAGTTGGTAGAAATAGATCCCTATAGGCAGTCTTGGGTGTACAGGACAGGGGATCCGGTTTCTCCAGCACAATTAAAGTTGAATTGGCAGCAGAGTTCTACAGTCTGGACTGGCTTAATTCCCAGTGCTATTGTTCATTTGAATCCTCAGAGTTCAAGGAGGCTTTCCAGCTGTTTGACCGAACAGGTGATGGCAAGATCCTGTACAGCCAATGTGGGGACGTGATGAGGGCCCTGGGCCAGAACCCTACCAACGCCGAGGTGCTCAAGGTCCTGGGGAACCCCAAGAGCGATGGTGAGCTTCTCAAGAACTTAGTGTGCCAGTGGGTTTATCGTTGTTCAGCTAAAAGCACCCCTGTGACTCATAGGCTCAGCCAGCCAGTCCTGTGGACTCTCCCTTCTCTGCCACAGCCATCAGTGCACTTGTGTTCCAAGAACACGAGTGGCTCTCTTGGCTGACACTTGTACCTCCTGCACGCAGAGATGAATGTGAAGGTGCTGGACTTTGAGCACTTCCTGCCCATGCTGCAGACTGTGGCCAAGAACAAGGACCAGGGAACTTATGAGGACTATGTCGAAGGCCTTCGTGTGTTCGACAAGGAAGGGAATGGTACCGTCATGGGTGCTGAAATCCGGCATGTCCTCGTCACACTGGGTAAGGCTCTGTGACCTTGCTCTGGAGCTGGGCTGCCACCTTGATACACCTCACCTGTCACCCAGCTCTAATGACCCCTCCTCTGCAGGAGAGAAGATGACAGAGGAGGAAGTGGAGATGCTGGTGGCGGGTCATGAGGACAGCAACGGTTGTATCAACTATGAAGGTGAGTGTCCAGCTGTGAACTGGAGCCTTTGAGGAGGAAGTGGGCTTAGGCCATGTTAAGGATGGCACCTGAGGAGTTTTCTCCCTAGATTTGGTTCCAGAAAGGAGCCAAGAGTCAAGGGGCAAGGTCCAGTCCAGCCTGGGAGGGGGCTGTTGGGTACACAACAGTGGCAGGAGGGTGGCTGTGAGTGGGAAGTAAACAGAACGTCTGTCCCCACTGCTGACCCCTTCACCCATGTCAGTGTCTTCACCATTAATGTCTCTTCCTTCCTGCAGCATTTGTGAGGCACATCCTGTCGGGGTGACGGGCCCATGGGGCGGGTACGGCTCCTCCCAGCCTCTCCTCTAGTGTCTCCCTGGTGTTTCCTTTCTTCCCAGCTGTGCTCTCTAGCCCCATAGCTACTACCAACTGACTTCCTCCTGGCATGATTCTGCATGGAGCTGGCTCGGGAGGGGAGGGTTCCTCAATAAGGAAAGCAGCTTGGGGGTGTGGTACTCCTTACTTCTCTCCGGTCTCTGAGGTTGAACTTGGTGCTGGTGTCAGGAAATTCTCACCAGCTTGTCGAAAAGGCTTGCCTTCTAGTGGTTCTTTGGCCCTGGAGCATGGAGAGTTGCAAAGGGGGGTGGGCTGCTTGCCCCGTTCTGCTACTGTAACAAAATGGTTCTCTCCATCCCTCTGCTGGACAGCTTGGAGGTACCTAACCCAAAACTGTCCTCTCCTGCCAGTGGCTGACAGTAGCTCTAGGTGTAGTTGAGAACTCCTGCCTCTGCTGTGTTCTTGCTACTCAGCGTGGGGTGGGGGCTAACAGCTGCTGGGAGGGGAGCCAGGGACAGAGAGAACTGGTCACTCAAGGTGGCTCTTGGCAAACTAACCCCAGGGTTGGTTGCTGTGGCCATGTTCCTCAGCCACCTTCATGATCTTGTGGTCTCCTGGCCCGTGGTGCGCCCTCCCGAGCCCTTTCCCTGGCTCACTCCACCTCCCCCGCAGAGCTTGTCCGGATGGTGCTGAACGGCTGAGGACATCCCAGACCCCGAGCCTGTGCCGTGCCCAGCGTGGGATCCCTGTGCCCCTCCCAGGCTCCCTTGTCACAGCACCTTGCCATCTGGTCTCTTCTGGATGTCTGTCTTCACCAAATAAAATTCTCTCTTTGCCCTATTGGGTTCTGTTTCCGTTCCTGGTCAGGGTGAGGGGGGAAAGGGTGAGGTGGTACTGATGTCTGTTCTGAGACAAAGCTCAGGGCTGAGGCTGGGGGTTAGGGAAAACTAGATTAGGGCCTCATTAATGAAAGGCTCCTCTTTGGGGAATGAAGAAAGTCATAAATCCCTACAGCTAGCTGTGTGCTTGTAAGTGGGGCTCCTTTTGCTCTATTCTGGGTCAAGTTACATTTCTTGGCCTTAGGGCTTCTTTGAAACAGGTCCTCACCCTCCTCGGTACTGACCGCCTTTGTGGGAAGCCTGTGGGTGTCCACTGGAGCTAAACCGCCCGTCTTGCCAGTCTGCAGGGCTGGGCAGTGACAACAGTGGCAGGCGAGTGCCTGCCCCTCCCTAATAAGGGAAAGAATGTGGCCACTGTCTAAAAGGATTTAGATCCATTCTTCCAAGAGCTATTTCAGGGCAGGTGAGCGTGGCTGCTGCAGTCCTAAATGCTGGGTTGCCTTTGGCCTTTTGTGGCAAGAGACTGACATCTGTGGGCCTGTGGTAAATGTTCAGTGAGGGACTCCAGGAAGGCTGCCCCCTCCCTAGCAGTAAGAGAACACAGGCATTCACAAGATGGAACTGAAAGCAAATTAATTTATAAAAAAAAAATAAAAAAAGAAAAAACAAAGAAAAGGAAATTTTACAGAAAACTTTGAACAGAAGAAAGGTGCCAAGATGCAGAGGAAAGAAACACTGGGACAGGAGGAACAGAAGGCCTGGCAGGGGGCCAAGCATTGGTGTGGAGCCTGGAGTCCTGTCTGCCTCACGGGGAGGGTGAGGAGAAGGAACCGGAGTGCAGAGGCACTGAAGTCCAGGGAGCAGGGCCATGCTGCGCTGCCCCCAAATCTTTGTCCTCATTTGGGGAGCTCCTAGCTATCAGTGAGTGTCTGTCAGGCTTGGTGGGAGAGGGCAGAAGTTAGCAGAGTGTCCCCACAGGTCTTAAGTGCTTTTCAGATTTTCAGGGTTTGCAAACTCCCCATCCTCTTAGAGCTCCCGCTTCAAGCCGTCTAGGCTCTCACAGATACAACCAGAAAGAGCAGGAAGAACAGCCCCAACTGCGGCCCTTCCTCTATTGTCTACCATGGAATCCCCCCAAAATACATATCCCCACCAAATACACATACGCTGACATCAACTAAGCAGGTGACTTTTAAAAACAAACACAGCTGACATTCAGAGGGAAGGTCATTGGCTGAGCTGTGGCCTAAAACAGCAGCAATGACTTGAAGCAGCGGGAGGGCTCAGCATGGTAAACTGGAATGGGTGAGGGAGCTGACTTAGTGCCAAGGGGCTCAGGGAGACAGGCTTGGTACCCTAGTCCGTCCCCACAGCTCGCCCCCAAACCTTAATTCCCCTTAAAATCTGCCCTTCCCCCTCAAAAAAAGTTATTTTTTGTGGACTCCAATGTGTCTTTTTAAAACCTCCCTTTTAAAGGGTTTCGTTTTCACATTATCCACTTCAAAAATACAGTAGTCTGAAGGGGGCACCCTCAGAAGTGGTTAGCAGAATCTCCTATAAACATCTTTCCCTAGCCCTTCCTTTGAGGGCTCCATTTCCACCCTAGCCTCTCTCCCAGGCATGAGGAACATCTTTTAGTCAGAAGTCCGTGGATAAGAACTGGATATAAAACTGCACACCTCTGATGGGCATGGTGGGGCGGTGAGGGGGCATGAGGAGCTTTCCTTACGTAGTGATGAACTTTCCAGGCTGAGAGAGGTCCCAGAAGTGGGGGAGGACTGTTCCTGGAACTGTGACCTCCATGGGGAGTGAGGGGGAAAGATGGCTGGCTGGCTCCTCACTGTGGAGGTGGCACAGGGGTGACTGTGCCTGGGCTCGGAGCTGTGGGGTCTGGAGGCAGGGGGGTGCTGGGGTCTGTGGAGAAAAGGAAGATAAATGAGCTGGAGCAAGCAGAGGAAACGAACCAGCCCCAGGCTCCACACACACAAACTGGGCATGGCATGCAGTGGGTGGGTAGATGGATGAGGTACCCACTCTGTTTAGCTTCTTTTCCTCAATACCCCTTTCCACCTGACACTGGGAAGACCCCCAAACCATCTTCCTGCCCCCAAGGACTCTAGATGGGGCATCTGAATGTGGTGGGAACAAGCAAAGGAACGCCATCGTCATGCGCATGGGCAGCTAGTGTCCAGGTTTACAGCGGAGGTCCTCTGCGCACTGGACGCCTCCACGACCCACCAGTGAATGGCCCCAGCGTCATCCCAGGGGTGGCAGCTGGAAGTGGGGAAGTGGAGGGCAGCCAGAGAGGCCCTTCCTCCTGTGTTCTAGTTTTACCGGAGTGCTGGACGCGGCTGTGGAAATCCTAGTATCTAACCCTTTACCCACTTGCCCTCCTTCCCACCATGTGGAACCCTCTCCCTCACCCTTCTCCCCTCCTGGCCCCTTCTCACCTGGCAGTGGGCTGGCACTGGGCAGGAGGTTGCCCTGAACAGCTGCCACAATGG
Organism: Arvicola amphibius; assembly: GCF_903992535.2. Lineage (NCBI taxonomy): Eukaryota > Metazoa > Chordata > Mammalia > Rodentia > Cricetidae > Arvicola > Arvicola amphibius. Next base: position 31,595,474 of record NC_052063.2, read on the forward strand.
CAGGGCTCTGGGCTGCGGCGGATCCGAGCCCCGGCCCGAGAGGCAAGGAAGATGGCATGGTGGTGGTCGCCGGCAGGTTAGGATGTAGAGGGTTCGCCATGGACACAGGCAGGTTAGGTGGGGGGATAGTGCCCGGGGCAAACGGGAGATGGTGGTGATGCCCATGCAGGTTAGGAGGAGGAGGAAGGTTAATACTAATGGAGTCAGCTAGACTACCAAATGGGATGATGGATGGAGCAGCAGGAGGAGGAGGAGGCGGCATGCCAAAAGGCAAACCCAAAGGAGCATTACCCGCCACGCCTGGGTGCCCGCTGCCTGGCACTGCCCCTGGCATCATTGAGGGAGGAGTTTGTTGGTTGGGGAACGGTGAGGGGCCTAGAAATAAAGAGAACAAAGACGTGAGAGGAGAAAAATCCTACACAACAGCTCAAGCTTCACTAGCTGACACTAGAATAAAACTCCAGATAAGTTTGGGAATATCCCTGCTGGTCTGTAGACATAATATAATATTCCACCTGTAGAAACTCTTAGCGCCAGGCCCTGTCAGGAATTCCCTTCAAAGGAACCAGAACATTTGCTTGGCTCTCTACAGCCAACAAACACTGCAGGATGCACACTCACCGTGGGGTCCAGGGGGGGGTACCCCTGGTGGGACTGCCCCAGGCTGGGAGGCTCCAGCTGCTTGTGGCTGTTGTGGCCCTGCAGTTGACCCTGCTTGCCCGATCTGCTCAGAAGGGCCCAAGCTTCCAGGAGGGGCCCCACTGCCAGCAGGAGCAGGGGCCACAGCTGCTGGAGCCACAGCTAGACCATGGGCCGTGGGGGGCCCAGCAGCCCCAGGCGGGGGTATGGGCTGGGAGCCTGGGGGCAGGGTTGGTGGCTGCTGCTGCTGCTGCTGGTGCATCTGCTGGAAGTGCTGCTGCCGGGCCCTCATCTCTGCGTACTTCAGCTGCTCCATGTGGAAGGCCTGCCGGTCGGCCAGGAGCTGCTGCCTCTGGTACTCCAGCTGCCAGTGCCAACGGAAATCGGTCAGCAGGCCCAGGTCCTTGGGCGGACGCCTCGGCCCCACTTTTTCTTTTGAAAGACCCTATTGCTCAGGCTGGTGTGTCCCCGAGACTGACCCTCGCGCACACCCCACTCCACAGACTCTAAGACCATCGTGCCTCCGGCCACCCATGCTGCTCCTCACTGCACTGGACTTTCCTCTGGTGTGGTTCCAGTTTGTTTCAGTCCCAGACTCTGAACTTGTTATTACTCTGATTTGAAAATGCTTCCAGTTCTTATCAATTCAAGTTCTCTTCTCCCTTCAAAACAGGCTAAAAACTTAACTATTCTAGTGAGCCATCCTACATGGATTCAGTGACCTCTGAATTTTGTTTTTGTTCTGAATCTCCCAGATTTGTTTGTTCATTTGTTTGTTTTTAAAGATTTATTTATTATGTATACACTGTTCTGTCTGCATGTATGCCTGCAGGCCAGAAGAGGGCACAGGATCTCATAACAGATGGTTGTGAGCCACCATGTGGTTGCTGGGAATTGAACTCAGGACCTCTGGAAGAGCAGTCAGTGCTCTCAACCTCTGAGCCATCTCTCCAGCCCCCTTATTTATTTATTTATTTTTAGAATTGGGGTTTCTCTGTTATCCCTGGCTGTCCTGGAATTCACTATGTAGACTAGGCTGGCCTCAAACTCACAGAGTTCTTTGCCTCCTGAGTGCTGGGATTAAAGGTGAAGAATTTTAAAGTTACTTTTAATGATGTGTATGTACATGTATCTGTGTGGGTGTCCGTGAAGGGTCCCCTAGGGGCTGACATGGGTCCTTTGGAAGAGCAGTCTGTTCCCAACTGCTAAGCTAGTCTATCCCTTAGAAAATCTTCTAATATGAATTTTCTGGGTAGTTTAAGTATTGTTAACTGTTTCTGATACCCCCTATTAAATATCTGATGTCTCCAGGGTCCCCATCTTCTACTTCTTTTTAAGTCCTCAAAGAAATTGACCTGATACTTGTCTGTCCTATCTATTGTCCACATTTACCTCCCTAGTATCTTATCACCTCTTAAATCTGTTCACTCACTCAACTTTGGGAAACTCTAGTAGAGAGGAAAGCACTCTCCAGCCAGAAGCCCAGCCCCAGCCCACCTGCCCTACTCTCCTCAGCCTCCCCACCCCCCAACCCCAGCCCAGGCTTCTGGCAGGGCTCCAGGTTCCTGCTGACTCCTGACAGGAGCTACTCACTGCTTCTCGCTCCCGGTCCATTATTGTCTCTAGCTCCTCAAAATGGCGGAGTTTAATCTCTAGTTTCTTCATCTGGGTCTCCACCAGCAGGGCCACCAAAGACTTGATCTTCCTCTCCTCCACAGCAGCCAAGTGCTAGGTAAGGAATGTGACGGGGTCAGCCAGAGGACTTGGCTGCAGACACTCCAGGGGGAGAGGGAAGGGCAGAGGCTGGCAGGTTTAAGAAGGAAGGAGCTGTGACCACAACTCAGAACACTATAATTTTTTTTAAAATATAAAAAGCATGTAGAAAAAGAATAGCAAGAAATAAGACAGGTAAAAGAAATCAAAGGGCTGGAAACAGCCAACGTAAGAGATTTAAAAGGTCAAAAGAGATGACTAACTCATTTAGGATAAAAGTTAAAGGGAACAAGAGCTAGTTCCAGGACAGGCTCTAAAAAAGCTGCAGAGAAACCCTGTCTCGAAAAAACAAAAAAACAAAAACAAAAACAAAAACAAAAAAAAAAAAGTTAAAGGGAAGAGGCCGGCCCGGCCCTAAGGAGTGAGAAGGGAAGGTCTAGGTGAAGCGGGCAGCTTCTCTGAGGAGGACCCTCACCTTGGCCTTGACTGCGGCAGCGGCCAGGGCAGCGGCAGCAGCTGTGGAGAGGTTCCCCTCACCAATGTCTCGCTCCACCTTCGTTCTCCTCTCCCCCTCTGACTCCACCGCCTCCTTCAGCACTTCCTCCTGTCCTTCTTTTGGCTCCTTGTCTTTCTCAGGATCAGCTGTGGCAGGACAAAGGCTGACTCAGCCTTCTGAGTGCACATCCCACTCCTGTGCACGCGCGCCATGCTGGGCGGCTCACCTGTCGGGTCCCCATCGCTCTTCTCGGACTCCTTCTCACTGCCCCCTTCTTTCCCTTTCTCCTCATCCTTCTTGGGAGCCTCACTGGCTTCCTCCTTCGCTTCTTCCTCTGCAACCCCTGCTCCGTCCCGTGGTTCCTGCAGTTCCAGAAGAAAGGAGGACACTGGGGGATGCACTTCTCACAGGCCCCGGGCTGTAACTGACTCTGACTCACTGCTCCTCTGTGTGCGTGTGTAGCGTGTGCTGCATGGACATGTATGGATGTGTAAACCTATGTGTGAACATGCCGAGGTCAGAGCAGGACAGGGGTATCTTACTGCCTTAAAGACAGGTCCACCTTCCAATGGTCCCACAATGGTGTAACAGGAATGTAAAACGACGTCAAACTTGGTTTTTGTTTGTTTGTTTGTTTGTTCGTTTGTTTTTCAAGATAGGGTTTCTCTGTGTAATAATTCTAGCTGTCCTTGAACTTTCTTTGTAGACCAGGCTGGCCTTGAACTCACTGAGATCCACCTGCCTCTGCCTTCTGAGTGCTGGATTAAAGGCCTGGCCAATGCCAAAGTTTACAAAGGTGCCAGGGACACTAATTCATATTTGTAGAACAAGCACTCTTAGCACTAACTGTCTCAGCCCCAACGACCCCTCCCTTCAGGAGACTTCCACTGGATCCCTTCCACTGGATCCCTTCCACTGGATCCCCACAGGCTGTACTCAGCAGCCTCGTCCAGACCCAGGTCTCTCCTCCATACCTTCGGCTCCTTCTTTTCATCTGCCGCCTGGCCCTCTGCCCGGGCCTCATCAGTCCCACTTTCCTCTGGACCCATGGAGAAAGGAGAGAAAGGAGAGAAAGGAGAGATGTCTGAAAGTCCCGTCTACGTGACAAGTTCTCAGCAGACAGCGCCTCAAGGACAGGACCAGAAGGAGCCACATTCCCTAGAGTGACGTCACGAGGGCACTAAACCCGCAGTCTCTCCCATTTGTGCTGTGCAGCGCAGACCACATGGGACGGCACAGGGCAGCCGGCTGGAGCTGACTCTTGGTGACCGGGGAGAAATCTAAAAGCCAGTGGCTCACCTATGCGCTCGGGCTCGTCAGAGGTGGTTCCCGCAATGCCGCTGCTTTCCAGACCAAAGGCGGGATCTGCCTTGCCTGTGACCTTGGCTGCTTCTTCCACTTTCCGCACGTGGGCTTCCACCAAGGCCGTGGGCACCTCTTCCTTCATTTTGGAGAACTCTTCTGTAAGACCCAGAGGGGGAGAGGCTGGGACGAAGCAGGAGCCCAGTTCTGGTCATCCCTGTGAACGCTTTCTTACAAGCCCATCTTCCTCTAAGAGCAACATGGAGTTTAGACAGGTGCCTGACCTAAGGCAGCAACAGACAAGGCCAGCAGGGCAGCCAGACTTGAGAAGGTTTCACTCTGAGTGTCTAAGAGGGCCGGCCCCCACACCCCAAATTACCTAAGGCTGACTTCGCAGCAGCAGAGGCGACTCGGGGGTCGACGACAGAGGCCAGGAAGGCAACAGTGCTCATAACAGGGTTGCCCGACTGACTGAAGGGGATGGGCTGGTAGGCCAGAGGGCCTAGGGAGGCCTCCGAGTCCTCCAGGTATGGGTCTTCAATGGGAAGGCGAAGAAAATGCAAGATGCACTCATCCTGCGTGCGGCTCCCCACATGTTCAGACACTTTGTTCCAGTCATCCTTGTACATTTCCAGAGCCTGGTGGGAGTGGTGGAGACACAACTCCTCTTACTCAGCCACTTCCCTTGAAGGTCAGCTCCCCCCATCCTACTAAGGGCATCTGGCTTCAAAGCTCTTTGTGTTCTGGTATTTCTGTACTCGGCTGGATCCAAGAGGGATCTCCAAGTAGCACTAAGAAAGGATATGGGATGATGAAAGGCCCAACTTCCTGACCTGGACCTGTTCCTGGGACAAACGTGACCAGCACAGACGGGAGCAGCCAGGCCTGACCATGCTCCACTCCACCAGAATGCACGAGAGCTCCCCACCCAGGGGCAGCTGGCACCCCAGCCACTTCTGTCCTCATAGCAGAGCTCTCCTTGCTTTGCCCCAATTACCTCCAGGAGCAGCAGCGTCTCCTGTTCTGTCCACTCTCGAGTGGCGCTGGCTGCAGCTTTGCTCTGCAGAGAAACAGGTACGTCAGTCAGAGTCAAACTGTGGAGCGAAGATTCTCAAGCCCAGGCTGACTGCAACTCATACCTTGGAGGCGACATTCTTCTTTGTATACATGTCTGTGCGCAGTCCAAAGTTCTGCATGTCCGTGGGTTTCTCTTTGCCTTTGTCAGGAAAGCTGAGCATTTGTTGGGAAGCAGAGCTCTGCTATTTATGGAAGGGGAGAACAGGAGCACATGAGTATAAGTGGTCACAGGAGGCAGAGAGAGAGAGAGAGAGAGAGACAGAAACAGAGAAAGAGACAGAGACACAGTGAGAGAAAGAAACAGACAGAGACAGAGAGGGAGAGAGAGAGGGAGCTTCCTCCCCTGGCAGGACTTCCTCCCTTACTGCTGCGGCTCCTCTGCCTTCTGCTCTCTTGTCTCTTCTTTCCAGGCAGGGGCCCCCCAGTGAAGGGGCAAATAAATAGCCCAGCGGGGTCTGCACCCCACCTACCAGCTCTGGCTTGCCCTTAGCCGTCTCTGGCACCAGGTCATCCAGCTCTTTGCCCTTCCGCCCAGCCTTGGTATCAGCATCAACCTGGCGGCCCTGGGGGACAGAGCTCGGCGTCATGGAAGCTGGGCAGAAAGTGGCCAGGTCAAGGCCTTGGAGGCCTAGAGGTACACTGGGCAGCCACAAGCTCTGGGAACACTCATGCCACTGTCCCATGCTGCCTCCAAGATTAATTAGACATGTGGTTGGCATGATAGACACTTGTAGTCACATGTATCTTTACAGATGCTCTAAGGAGCTGGACGGCAGATCCTAATCCTAGATTCAGTCAGTATCTTGTATGAGCCACACAATGTTTTCTTCTGTTTAAATAATGCATGAAATGGAAATGGAAAAAAACAAGGTGACAATAATTATGAGGCAAAAATGAAAAAATATGGGAAACATGACAAAGTGTAAAAACTTCATACGAGTTATGGCAAGCCATGTCTCTATCTGTCCCAGCTCCTACGTTAGCCTGTGTGTCCCTGGGACAAGGAGCAACTTCTCTCCCTCAGCAAGTGCCAGGGCTAAAAGAAGGACGAAACACATGGGCTGACTCCTGTGGCCCCTTTCCAACTCACTGCTCAAGAAGAAGCCCTACAGCACCCCTGACTCTGTACTCTACAACATACGCAAATAAAAAGGTGAACAGAAAAAGAAAAGTCCAAAGAAGTCCCGTCTTACCCACCCACCCTTGTCCCCAGTGCCCCTCACCCTACCTGTGGGGTCTTGGGCTGAAGAGGAACCAGCCCTGATGGTGTGTCCGCCAAGACATGGAAGTGAGACGTGGGTGGAGGCCCCATTGGGGTTGGTCGGCTCTCAGCATCTACCTGGTAGTTAATAAGACCCCATTGTTCCAGGAAGGCATGGACCCTGTGAGAGAAAGGAAGGGTGGGCCATATGGGACAGCCAGAAAGGAGGAAGACTTGCGCCATCACCCACTCGTCACTGACAGTGGTACCCAGGCACACACCCCCGGCCTGGACTTCTCTCCGTGACCATGCCCTAGGGACCGTCTCCTCCTAGGCGGCTGGTGAAGTCCATCCGACTGCCTTTCAGCTGAGGACTCGTCCCTTTGTCCTATTTTACATGACATTTCCGATCCCATCCCCTAAGTCCTGTTATGTATGGCAGGGGGTTTCTCTAGGTGTGTTCTCCTGCTTATTCCCTATTTTCCTGAAAGTATCTGTAGCTCTGCCAAGACACACACAGCTGTCCTCTCAAACTCACTGTCCACGGAAGCAAGACCCACCTCATGATAGCGCAGACATCACCCGCCAAGTTCCGCCGACAGGCAGTGGACGTTAGATACTCCTGGGGATTCAGTCGGTAAGTGTCGATCATGAAGTTTCGATATGCCAGGTAGCTTACAAGAGTCAGACAAATATGAGGAAGAAAATTAATGTTTGTTGAGGCCCAAGGGGAGGAAAAGCGAGAAAAGTGCTACCGACCCCTTCTGTGTGAGAGAAGCCAGGGCTATCTAACTCCATGGAGACGGCAGACCAGGTTCAGTTCCTGCACCCCTGTGCTGGCTCATAATCATCCATAACTCCAGCTCCAGGGAATCTGACACCCTCCTCTGAACTCCATGGGCACCAGGAACACGTGGAACACATACATACATGCAAGCTGAACACTCACACAAAATAAGTAAATCTAAAATACAAATGTTTCTTGTAGTCTCCTTGATGGCCTTTTTTTTTTGGCTTTTCGAGACAGAGTTTCTCTGTAGCTTTGGAGCCTGTCCTGGAACTAGCTCTTGTAGACCAGGCTGGCCTTGAACTCACAGAGATCCGCCTGCCTCTGCCTCCCGAGTGCTGGGATTAAAGGCGTGCGCCACCACCGCCCAGCTATCTTTGATAGCCTATTTTTTTTAAACTCAGACAAAGGTGATTCATTTGAATATCCAAAGTACTTTACAAAATCATATAGAAAATCTAAAATCATTCCATTGTCCTGTTTTATACTATCATCATTTTAATTGGCTTGAACTACTTACTAGAAAAATATCTTTTGCTATATGTAAAATATTCTTGCTGTTACCTATAGGAAAGGAGATGAAGGATGTCAAGAGAGACCATCACGAACAAGTTTTAGCGGGCATCTACCCATCCCCAGCCCAGAGGTGAAGAAGGCAGTAAGCTGCTAGTAAGTGGCGGTGCCATCAGTGGCCCAGCTGATCTGAACAGATAATTGTGAGGTCATTGTTTTGCCAGTCCACCCAAAGCCTGCTGTCTGTTGAAAAGACAGAGACTAAACTGCTGCCATTTGAGACCTCCCTCCACAAATGCAGTGAAGAGACCACCCTGATGGCTTTTCTATTGAAATGAATTATCACCTCAGTTTTCCCTGGGATTCCTACTCTCCCAAGTGCTGAGGTTACAGCATGGATCACCATGCTCATCTTACCCAACTTTTAAAATAATAATTAAAGGTAAGGAAAAATGCCTGTTTCCCAAGACACTAAAAAAGTCCTTACCCACGCAACTAGCCAATCAGCCTGATGGTGGAGAAGGACCTTATAGACTGCATTTTTAATTTTTTTTTCTGGTTTTGAGACAGGGTTTCTCTGCATATCCCTGCCTATCCTGAAACTCCATAGGTAGTTCCAGGCTGACCTCGAACACAGAGATCTGCCTGCCTCTGCCTCCCAAGGGCTGATTACAAATGTGTAACACTGTACTTTTTAAAGTTAGTTTTTACATATACTAGTTTTCTCCATTATTTACATTTATGTATTCTTTGTATGTAAGCACTCGCAATCCACAGCACACCTGTGAGGGTGTGATGGCAGCTTTCACGAGCTGGTTCTCTCCTGCCAGCACAGGGGACCCAGGGACCAAATGCAGGTCAGACTCCAAGCTGCTAAGCCATCTCACTCCCTCTCTCTCTTCTGTCTGTTTTCACACATTTCACATATTTGTGTTTGCCACATGTGTGGAGGTCAGAGGACAGCCTATGGGAGTCCACTCTCTCCTGCCATATGGGTTCTAGGGATCCATGCAGTTCATCAGGCTTGGTGGCAAGCGCCCTTACCCACTGAGCCATCTCACAGATCCTTTTTTGTTTTTGCTTTAAAAAAAAAGATTTATTTTATTTTAGGGGCCAGAGACATGGCTCAGAGGTTAAGAGTGCTTCTTCTTGCAGAGGACCTGGCTCAGTTCCCAGCACCCACATGGAGTCTCATAACACATGTAATTCCAATCCTAGGGGATCTGATGCCCTCTTCTGACCTCCAAAGGCACCTGCACATACCACGGTGCATGTACAGAATACATGTATGCATTCACACACAAATATATTAAAAAATGTTGAGGCTCGTTTTATTGTTAATTATCCGTGGGGTATGCGCATTGCATGCAGGATCTATCTGAGTTGTAAGTAGTTGAGAGCCACTTGACGTGGGTGCTAGGAACCAGACTGGTCCTCTGCAAGAGCCAGTGCACACTCATAACCACGGATTATCTCCACACACACCCCTTCTTGTTTTTTGATTTTTTTTGTTTTGAGACAGAGTTTCACTATATAGCCCTGGCTGTCCTGGAACTTGCTCTATAGACCAGGCTGGCCTTGAGCTCACAGAGATCCACCTGCTTCTGCCTCCTGAGTGCTGGGATTAAAGATGTATACCACCATGTCTGGCTTTTTTTTTTTTCCTCGTGAGACAGGATTTCACTTTGTAGTTCAGGTTAGTCTGGAACTTGCTTTGTAGCCTAGACTGGCCTAGAACTTGTGATCTTGCTTCAGTCACTCAAATGTTGGGATGTAATTTATATTTGAAGTTAGAAAGATTTAAAGCCAGATGCCAGTCTTATCATGATAATGTGTCAAGTTACCTCTGGTGTCACACGGGATGTCTGTGGGGAGCTACCTGTGGCTGGCACTGTAGCTCAAAAATGGCAGCTTCTGGGCTGGGGCTACACAAATCCCAGCACGGGCGCCAGACCACTCATGGCGGCTGCCAGCTCCAGCACCAACAGATCCGACACCCTCTACTGGCCTCTGTGGGTTCTGCACCCACATACACACACACACACACACACAATAACTTAACAAATAAAATAAATCTTGCCAGGCAGTGGTGGCGCACGCCTTTAATCCCAGCACTCGGGAGGCAGAGACAGGCAGATCTCTGTGAGTTCGAGGCCAACCTGGTCTACAGAGTGAGTTGCAGGACAGCCTGTACTGTCACACAGAGAAACCCTGCCTTGAAGAAGAAAAAATACAAAGCCTAAAACAAAACTAAACAACAAAACAAAACAAAACAAAACCCACTCTTAATATTTAAAAAGGTAGCTGTTATAAAGTATAAAGTCAGACTCTGAGCCAAACTACAGGTCAGACCCTGGTTTTACATCTTACTAGCTGTGTGAGTTCACTCAGGTGCCAATGTCATCTGCTCCTCCTGCCAGCATCCTGGTGTGTAAGCTAGACACAGTGGTCACCAGCCTGAGACTAGTCAGTGCTGGGGCCGCTCTCGGGGAAGTCAGCAGTTCTCATTCATCGGTCCTGAAAGCACGTGTGGTAACACGGGACCATGTCATCTGGTAACCAACTCCCTGTCCTTCCTGACGAACCCACCCTCCTCAAGAGGGAGAAAAGAACAGGGGAGAAAAGACGCCCCTACCCCGAACCCAACACACACAGAGGGAGGCTGAGCAGCAGCAGGCGCAGAGGGAACGTCCCAGTCCCAGTCAGCCGTCCTGTCAAGTCTCACAGTATGGCGACTTAGAAGAGCCAGAGAGATGCGTAAGAGTTTACAGCAGGCTCAAGGAGGGGGTGTGTTCCACATGGCACACAGCAGTGATCAAATTCAATAAACACCAACACACAGGCCCTCACCCTGGCTCTGGCTGGCATCAGATGTGTGGACGAGACTGACTCCCAGAGGTCCGCAGACAGCGCCGGGACACAGCTCCTGCGCACCTCCCCCCCCCCCCCCCCCCCCCCCCCCCCCCCCGGACCTTACAGCCCATTCTTCCAGAAGGCGCTCTGGGGCACTTCTCAGAGCTGGGCCTTCCCTTTAGTTCCTTCTCGTTTTCTTTTTTCTTCTCTTTAAAAAAATCTAGCTAGGAAGCCCACACTGGCCTCAAATTTGAGTTCTTGTTTCAGCCACCCTCCCACATGCTAGGACCACAGACAGACATGAGCCACCAGGGCTGGCCTTATCTTGTTTTCTTACCAGGATTTCAACCTAGTCCTAGTCATTTACATTTTAATTAAAGTTGCTGCACACACTAAGGCCATGTACATTACAGAGAACAATTATGACTGAAATTCTCTGCATCTGTTAAAATGTGAGGCAATGAAGTCTACAGACGAGCACACCTTGCTCATCATCCTCAGGCGCACCTAAAGAAATGCTTTAAAGGGTCAGGTTGCAGCTGGCTAGTGGCATCTACCATGTGTGCGTAAGCCTAACAGAGAGCCTGCCTGGATGTTGTTAAATCTGAAAGGGTGAAAGCAGAAAGAGCACTAAAAGACAGCCATGAGCTGAAATCTTACATCTCTGGAGTCTTTGACTTGTTCTTGCCGTTGAAGAACTCAGGGAGAGCCCTCCGCTCAATGGCGTGAACACTGCAGGAGAAATCACAATGGGTCAAGAGAAGGTTTTAGGGGTGGAAGAGGAGCCCTAAAGGGAGTGTGGTCACGAAGCAGCCCTAAACTGTAGAGGGGCCAGAAACTCCTCAAGTGCTGGAGCATCTCTGGAAGGCAGTGCAACATCAGCCTCACTGAGGCAGAAGGACTGACGGACGGGCTGGCTGTACCTGTTGTAGTCAAACCAGGCGGCGTAGCTGGGGATGATGATGTGGTGGGTCTGCTCGGTCACGTTGTCCTCGTGCAGGTCTGGATTCTTGGTCTGCTCCCCCTTGTTGCCCGTACTGCTCTCGTCCTCATCCTATGATACGGAGGCTGCTGGACACACAGCGTTCCCACTCCCCGCCTAGCACCCCTCCGGTCCCTCCACCCAGGAGCATGGACACTAAGAGGTGGTGAGGACGAGCACCATGGGCCCTGGGGCTGTGAGCGGGCTGCAGCACTGAGCAACAGCTAGAGGACGCTACGGTGGGAAAAGCCCAGGCAGGAGGAACTACAGTCACAATCACAGAGGTAGAGCCCCTCTAAACTGGCTCCACCTTGCCCGTGGTCTCCATGCTTTCATCCTCCTGTTCATCTGAAACGGAAAGAAGGCGAGATGTAAGGCTAGAGCCTCCTACTGAGAGCCAGAGGCTAGGGAGGCCAGCCGAGCTCTCCCTGCCGGGCACTGCCGCCTTAAGGCTCTGTCTTACCCAGGTCAGTCATGGTGCCTCCTTTAACTGGAGCTGACTCCGAGTCCTTCTTAGTGTTGACTGCCAGGAGGAAAGAGACACTGTATCAGACGTGCTGGCAAAACCAAGCCCTAGGTTCTCAACCGTTAATAGTTTTACATGTCTTGCTTTCTCAAAACACTCTGAAGCAGACTTGTTAATTTACTGCCCTTACCCAACCAATGATTTCATTTAGCTTCTTTTTCTGTGTGTGTGAACTCCTGACTCGCCTGCCTCAGCATCCTGAGGGCCATCTTTGACTGGTCCTTGCTTCCCTACATAATCTTTTATTATGAATTTGAACTAGATCATGCTATAGATAAACAGATGCCATCCTCGATGGGCTGGCAACTAAATCTAGAGCCTCGTGCATGTACGCAGGTACTCCACCAGGGTCACAGCTTCAGCCCCAAGCCTCTTGTGTTTGTTCTTCTTAAGAGTGGCTCATGTATTTGAGGCTTCCAACTCTCCAGCCCCGAGTGCTGGGGTACAGCCAGGTATCACCACCACGTCCAGGTCCCCAGCACTCTTCCTTTTTTTCTTTTTCTCCCCAACTTTTTAATTTTGGTTTTGGCTTTGTGAAACAGTCTTATGCTGGAGAGATGGCTCTGCAGGTAAGAGCACTGGTTGCTTTTACAGAGGTCCTGAGTTCAATTCCCAGCACTCACATGGTGGCTCACAACCATCTGTAATTGTAGTCCCATGGAATCTGATGCCCTCTTCTGGAGTGCAGAGGTACATGCAGACACCCATATACATAAAATAAATCTAAATAAATCTTTTTTTAAAAGAAACACAGACTCGAGTCGCTCAGGTAGGTTTTGAATCCACCACGTGGCTAAGACCGGCCTTGACTCCTGATCAACTGGCCTGCCCAGCGCCAGGGTTACAGTGACAGTCATGACTTTGCTGCTGCTTCTGAGACAGGGTGGCTTTAGGAGTCATTCTCAGCCCAGGAAGGCCTTGCACTACTCATCCCCCTCCTGCCTCAGTCCTGCAAGTGATTGGGATTGTAAACCTATGCTATGCCACCACGCCTAATTGAATGGTTAGATCATAATTTATTATTATTATTATTATTATTATTATTTTATTATTATTATTATTATTTTGGTTTTTTCAAGACAGGGTTTCACTGTGTAGCCCTGGCTGTCCTGGAATTCACTGTAGACCAGGCTGGCCTTGAACTCGTAGAGATCCATCTGTCTCTGCCTCCCGAGTCCTGGGATTTAAAACTATCTGCTACTAAGCCTAACTTAAATATTTAAACAAGATTTTTTTTAAAAAAAATGAATGCAGAGCCGGGTGGTGGTGGCGCATGCCTTTAATCCCAGCACTCGGGAGGCAGAGGCAGGCAGATCTCTGTGAGTTCGAGGCCAGCCTGGTCTACAAGAGCTAGTTCCAGGACAGGCTTTAAAAAAGCTACAGAGGGGCTGGAGAGATGGCTCAGAGGTTAAGAGCACTGGCTGTTCTTCCGGAGGTCCTGAGTTCAATTCCCAGTAACCACATGGTGGCTCACAACCATCTGTACTGAGATCTGGTGCCCTCCTCTGGCGTGCAGGCATACATCAAGGCAGAATGTTGTATACATAATAAATAAATAAATCTTTAAAAAAAAATAAAAAATAAAAAAAATAAAAAAGCTACAGAGAAACCCTGTCTCGAAAAACCAAAAAAAAAAGAAAAAAGAAAAAAAAATGAATGCAGAATGCAGGACTCTGCACCCCCCAGGCAGATGCTCCACAATAAGCTGCACCCCAACCTAATCTTTGTTTTGGTTTGTTTTTTTTCGAGGCAGGGTTTCTCCGTAGCTTTAGAGCCTGTCCTGGAACTAGTTCTTGTAGACCAGGCTGGCCTCGAACTCACAGAGATCCGCCTGCCTCTGCCTCCCAAGTGCTGGGATTAAAGGCGTGCGCCACCCCTGGCCCAGCTCCCAACCTAATCATAAACATCTTAAAGCAAAAGATAATTCTCCTCATTAATTCATACACAAACACTCTGGGCATACAGCTCTGCAAATCTCACCCTGGACTGCATTTCTGAGGCTCTGAGGCTACTGAATGGGACAGAGACTGCAAGCCAGTACTGGAGTACAGCGCAGCAGATGTCACCTCCGACATACAGAAGGAGTGCAGGGTTTCTCTTTAGTTATTCCTGCTGCCCTTTACGTTTTTCTTTTCCCTTTCTTCTTTTTAAAAATATCTGCTTTATAGCCATATGCGTACATGTGCATGTATGTGAACATAGGTAACACGTGTATGTGAATATGTGTAATGTGTGTATGTGACCATGTGTAACGCGCATGTATGTGAACGTGAGCAACATGTGTATGTGACCATGTGTAACGTGCACGTATGTGAATGTGAGCAACATGTGTATGTGAACATATGTAACACGTGTACTGAACATATGTAACACACGTATGTGAACATGTGTGTGAACACGCATGACATGTGTATATGACCCTGTGTAACATGTGTGTGCGTGAGCATGCTTAACGTGTGAGCATAACTCGTGCATGTGAACATATGTAATGTGCATGTGAACACATGTGACGTGTGTATCGAACGTGTGTAACATGTGTGTATGTGAACTTGTGTAGCACGTGTATGTGACCACGTGTGGCACGTGTGTATGTGAGCGTGTAGCATGTGTATGTATGTGAACGTAACATGTGTATGCGTGTGAATGTAACACGTGCATGTGAACATATGCAACACGTGTATGCAAACATATGCAACACATGTATGCGAACACGTGTAACGTGTGTATGTGACCATGTGTGACACGTGTGACCATGTGTAACGTGTATGTGAGCATGTGTAGCATGTGTATGTATGTGAATGTGTGTAACGTGTGTGAACATGTGTAGCATGTACAGGTATGTGAACATGTGTAAAGGTGCCCCTGGAAGCCAGAAGAGAGCACTGGATCTCCTGGAGTGTTTTTATTTAATGTGGGTGCTGGGAACTCCAGGTCCTCTAAGAGCAGCATGTACTCTTAACTGCCGAGCCATTTTTTAGCCCCAGTATTTTTCTTTTTAACAAATTCAAATGTGTCGATTGTGTGTGTGAAGCGTACATGTGGGGTCACAGGGCTACACTGGTGTCATCTACCAGTAGCCTTTATTTCTTGAGGTAGGGTTTCTCACTGATTCAGCTAGACTGAGTAGCCAGTAGGCCCACCTCAGTACTGGGGTCATGACAAAGACGGCCGCGCTAGGGTCGGAACTCAGGTCTCTGCAGCACTTTTTCTTCTTTGAGGCAGGGTCTCAGGCAGCCGAGTGCCTTCAGCTACTGAGTCTCATACTTCTCACGTGCTGGAAGGAAGGGCTACACAGTGTTAAGACTGAACTCTGAGCCTCATGCACACTAGGCAAGCGCTGTAGGAGGCAATACCCCAGTCCAGAGTTCTTTAAAAGGCGTGGGGGGGGGGGCACAAAACAGACACTGTGAGGAGACGAGGGAGGAGAAACTGCACCAGGATGTGAAATAGATAAATAAATTTGCTAAAAAAATTTTTAAAAAAAGATAGGCCAGGCGGTGGTGGTGCACGCCTTTAAACCCAGTACTTGGGAGGCAGAGGCAGGCCGATCTCTGTGAGTTCGAGGCCAGCCTGGCCTACAGAGTGAGCTCCAGGACATTCAGGGCTACACAAAGAAACCCTGTCTTGAAAAACAAAAACAAAAAGTAAATAACTTTTGAGATGTATTTCTATGTGCACGAGTGTTTTTGCTAGAATGTGCTCCTCCCACAGCAGTGCCAGAAGAGGGTGCTGGGTCCCCTGGGACTGGAACTCGACAGCTGTGAACCACCACTAGGGAGCCAGGAATCGAACCAGGAGCCTCTGCAAGGGCAGTGACTGCCCTTAAACACGGAGCCAGCTGCCCGCTCCCGCCCCACTCCATCTTTTTTTTTTTTTTTTTTTGGTTTTTCGAGACAGGGTTTCCCTGTAGTTTCTAGAGCCTGTCCTGGAACTAGCTCTTGTAGACCAGGCTGGCCTCGAACTCAGAGATCCGCCTGCCTCTGCCTCCCGAGTGCTGGGATTAAAGGCGTGCGCCACCGCCGCCACTCCATCTTTTTATCATAATGTTTGCATAAGCTTTATAATGGTCCTAAAGTAATGTTTTTGTAGTATAATTTGCATAATTTACCTTGAATATATATGTATGTATGTATATGTATATATATATATATACACACACACACACATACATGTATACACATATTTAATGATTTATTTATTTGAATTGGTGTTTGCCTACACGTACATCTGTATAAGGGTGTTGGATCCTCTGGAACTAGAATTACAGTCAGCTGTAAGCTGCCATGTGGGTGCTAGGAATTGAACTCTGGAAGAACAGCCAGTGCTCTTAACGGCTGAGCCATCACTCCAGCCCCTTTTGAAATGTATCTTATTGATGGGAATGAATAATCAAAGCTATCAGGTTAGAGTGATAGCTCAGTCAGTAAAGTGCTTGTTGCACAGGCCTGAAGACCTGATTAGTCCTTAGAACCCACGTACAGGGCCGGGCACAGGCATGGTGGCATGACCTTACAATCACAGCATTGGGGAACCAGAGGAAAGCAGACTAGCCTGATCCTGAAGACCCAGGTCTCAAAACACAAGGTAGAGGCAAGATAGTACAGTGGGTAACGGTACTTACTGCCAGTCCCTGGAGCAGCACACGGTGAAAGGAGAGAACCAACCCCCACAGCTGTCTTCTGACCTCCACATATGCACTGTGGCCAGTTCTCTCTCTCCCTCTGTCTCCCTCCCTCTCTCTCTCTCTCTCTCTCTCTCTCTCTCCACACACACACACACACACACACACACACACACACACACACACACTGTAAATAAATGTTAAATAACAGGGCAGAGGCTCCTGAGGAATAACACCTGAGGTGAGCACTGCCTCTATACGCTTGTGTGTGTACACGTACACTAAAGGATTTGGAGGGCTAGGGCTGTAGCTCTGTGGTAGTGCATTTGCTAGGACCCAGGAGGTCCTAGGTTCGATCTCCACAAGAGGAAAACAGGAAGTGTGCAGACAACTGCCATCAACTGGAAGGACCCGACATGGATACAAAGCAAGAGGATTTCTCAAGGTAATGCTGATTTCACTAATCAGCTATGCAGAAGGGAAAGCTACTTTAGATCTGGAGAACCCACCCTTTCAGGAGCTTGGCACAGCAGGGATGGGAAGAGTGGGTGTTGGCCATACCTGCTTTGGGGAGTGTCACCTCTTCTACGTTTGGAACTGGCGAGGGCTCATCCATGTCTTTCGTCAGCTCTTCCTGCTCCTCTTCTCTGTGGCCTCGCTTTGACTTGGTGTAAGGTGTTGAGGGTCTGGGAAGGAGAGGAGAGAGAGAGCATCAGGGCAAAGCTGGGCGGAACAGAGAGGTCCGTAGAGTGATGGGGGGTACAGCCGGCTTCCTTCAGTGTAGGGACTACCACCATCAAGCAGACATGTGAAAATTCCCTCCCCGTCCTCTCAGACACCCAGCCAGGGGCAGTGACTTCAAGAAGCACGTCTTTCCTTTGGCATGCACCACGTGGACAGTGCCCGTGGGCGCTGGCTAGGGGTCGCATACCCTTTCTTGGCATTCTTCTTCTTAGCTTCTGGGGTCGGCGAAGGAGAGGGAGAACGCTTCCTCTTCTTATAGTTCCCCCCCTTCTTGTCCCGTCTGTCTGAATCCGGGCTGTTTACCTGCACATCAGAGAACTGGGATAAATGTCAGCCTCCAGCTCCTAGTGAGGCCTGTTCTGAGGTTTAAGTTAAGTGCTCAAGAAAAACAAGCGGAATTTCACCTCATCTGTCAGCGTCTTCGCCGAGATCTTCTTCCGTCGGGAAACAGGGCTTTTGTCGTCATTGACTTCATAGTCTTCCTCATTCATCCACTCATTGAAGGTGTCTGTGTCGAGGATCCACTTGGCGTGAATCTGACGGGCAAAGGCAGATCACGTGGGAGAGTTACCAGAACCCAGGGCTCTGTCTAGAGACTCAACACAAACCCGAGTGCACAGAGCCCCTGCCCCCTACAGAGGGCGCTAGTGCTGGGTGTTACTCCAGGAGTGGAGGGTTGTAAGGCTCACCTTCCGAGGTTTCTCAGGCGTTGGAGCATCTTCCACAGATGCTTCAATTTCACTAGCTGGGATCCACGTATCGTAACTGCCGGAAGAGATTCAGCATGAAGTCGAGACAACAGGATGGAGAGATGGGAACCGAGTGCAGCCTTACACTTTCCTTTTCTTTCTCTTTTTCCCCACTGCACAGAAATGATGAAACCCTGGGCCTCTACCACTGAATTATACACCCAGTCCTGCCTTTTCCATTTACAAAAAATAGTCAGCTGTTGATTTGCCCAATTAAATTGGGATTCTTTTTACCACAAAGCAATAAAAGCATATTATAAAATATTTCAAGCAGTTGGGTGTGGTGACTTATGCCTATTATCCCCACACTCGGGAGTTGAGACAGAAAAACAGATGCAAGTTCAGGGCCAGGCCGAACTATATAGAGAATTCAAGGGCAGCCTGGTCACTGTAGTAAGATCTTGTTTCATAATAAAAATGCAAAAGAGGGCTAGAGGTAGCTCAGTGGTGTGTAACTGACGAGCAAAACACACTCCTGAGCTCAAGAAACCATCAACAAAAAAACAGGCTCAAAAACACTAAAGCTAGGCTTTGTGGTACATGCCTACAATCCCAGCACTCTAGAAGATGAGGCAGGAAAGCCTTGTGTCTGAGGCAGCCTGAGGAGCATAGTGAGACTCAGTCTCAAAAACCCAAATAGAAAACCAACCAGGGAGCTGGAGAGATGGCTCAGAGGTTAAGAGCACTGGCTGCTCTTCTAGAGGTCCTGAGTTCAATTCCCAGCAACCACATGGTGGCTCACAACCATCTGTAATGGGGTCTGGTGCCCTCTTCTGGCCTGCAGGCATACACACAAACAGAATATTGTATACATAATAAATAAATAAATAAATATTTCTTAAAAAGGTATGAAAATACTCTAATATAGGCAACTGTGAGAATCTGAGGCAGAGAATTCCCTTGAGTCTAAGGCCAGCCTGGTCACACAGTATGTCTTGGGTACCTGCATCAGCTCATACCACTCCTTCAAAAATCATTGCAATTATGCCTGGAAGTGATGGCACATGCCTTTAATGCCAGAACTCGGTAGGCAGAGGCAGGTGGATCTCTGTGAGTTTGAGGTCAGTTTGGTCTGCAGAGTGAGTTCCAGGACAGCCAGGGCTACACAAAGAAATCCTGTCTCGAAAAACAACAACAACAAAATAATTACAATTACATTATACTTGGTATTTGTTTTCTTTGGCTAACTTTTTACAATAATTTTCTTTTAATCTTACATGCTTGTTTTTAACCCCCTAAAAGGGAGGTCATACTATGTCTCCCCAAGGGATTAGAAGTCCTAGGTTCAAGTGACTCTACCTTCTGGGTATCTGAAACTATAGATGCTAACCAGCATGTCTCACTTAAATTCGTCTACAAATTATGCATATTATATCACTTTAAAGACTGCATAATAGCCCAAGGTAATTATATACATCTTCAGAAACACTAATTTCCTTACTATTACACTGTTTTAACTTTTGTTTTGAGACACGATTTCACATAGCTTAGGCTGGCCCTAAACTTCCCAGAAAATCAAGGATGACTTTGAATTCTTGATCCTCTTTCTTTGGCTTCTCAAGTGTTGAGATTACAGGTGTGTGACAACCTACAGACGTCAGACCGCAGAATGGCTCAGTGGGTACAAATGTTTACCACACAAGTCTGAAGACTTGAGCTGGATCCCAGAAACCCAAAACGGAGTAAAAACACTGACTTCCAGATGTGTATCTGTATACATGCAAGCGCGCGCGCACACACACATACAAATAAGAAAGAGAAGGCCAGATGTGGTAGAGCAATCCTTTAATCCCAGCACTTAGAAGAGAGAAGCTGGTGGATCTTTGTGAGTTCAAAGTCAGTTTGGTTACAAAGCAAGTCAGGTTAGCCTGGCTATAAGTGGGACCTTGTCTTAAACAAATATGTATGTATGTATGCATGTATGATAAAAAAGAAAATAAATTGACCCAGGGAATGACACAGACAGCAAGATTAAAGACCTGAATTCTATCCCAGAACCTATATGAAAGTTCTGGGCATGGTGCTGAGGAGATGGCCCAGCAGTTAAGAGCAACTGTTGCTCTGGCAGAGGACCCAGGGCCAGTTCCTGGCACCCACATCATGGTTCACAGCTATCTGTAATTGCAGTTCAAGAGGATCTGTAGGCACCCTATTCTGATCTCTGTAGGCACCAGGCATGCGTGTGGTGCACACACATAAATGCAGACAAAACACACATAAACATAAAATTAAATAAACAATGCTAGGCATGGTGGATTAAGCTTCAGAGGTACAGACAGTAGGATCCCCAGGGCCCTCTGGCCATCCAGTCTACACCAATTGGTGAGTTCCTGGCCAATGAGAAACCCTGTCTCAAAGGAAATGGACAGCATTCCTGAGGATGACCTTGAGGTTATCCTCTCACCCCCACACATACAGAGTAGGAACATATATTAAAATCATTTGGAGTAGCAGTGCATGCCTTTAAATCCAGGAGGCAGAGGCACACAGATTTCTGTGAGTTCAAGGTTAGCCTGGTCTACATGGTGAGTTCCAGGTCAGCCAAAATTACATAGTAATTTTGTCTCAAAATAAAACAAATACCAGGAACTGGGCACTGGGCATGGTGGTGTTTGTTGGTAACACAAGCACCAAGGAGACTGAGGCAGGAGTTCCATACCAGCTTGGTAGAATGACCTGGTCTCAAACAAACACCAAACCAAAAAGCAGTGGTTAGAGAGATGGCTAAACATTTAAGAGCAATTGCTGCTCCTCCAGAGAACCTAAGTTCAGCTTCCTCCACCCATAAGGCGGCTCACAACCATCTATAACTCCAGTTCCAGGGAATCCGATGCTCTCTTCTGACCTCTCTAGGTACTAGGCACACACATGGTTCACAAACATACATGCAGGCAAAACATTTATACACATTAAAAAAAAACTCTAAAAAAAATTTTAAAAAAAGGGAACACACACAAAATCAGTGTGATGGAGCAAGCCTTTAATACCAGCATGGAGGAGGCTGAGGCAGGAGGATTGCTACAAGTTTGAGGCCATTCTGAGCTACACAGCAAGTTCAATGCCAGCCTGGATTACATAGCAAAATTCTGTTCTAAAAAACCAAACAAGGAAATAAACAACCCATAAGCAGTGCCTTCTTGCTCTGCCACATGGCTTCTGTGTCTGGCTACTGCTGCTTCTCCCAACTACTCTGAGAACCCATCCTCACCTGTCAGGGTAGTAGCCCCAGTGCAGAAGAACTTGCTTGTCTCTCTTCATGACTGGCCGTACCCATTCCTCTGAGAATAGAGACAGAGAAGAGAGAGGTCAGCTGGAAAGAAGCACAAAGACTGACCAGATAAAGGCACTAAGCAGTCTCCTGTTCTAGCAGGAAAGAGGATGCAGGGTTGCAACGCTCAGAGCCTCAGGCGGTGTACAGTGAACTAAGCTGTCCTTCACCCACTAGCCCAAGCCACCGTAGCAGAGGACGAGAAAGTGGGTCTCACCTTCTTCTAGGTTCCCCGGGACAGGATACACAACATGGGAGGCATTGCTCTTGTCCTCAGTAACGGTTCCCTGGACAGGCAGCACAAGAAAGAGCAGGTAAATCTATTGCCTTTTCAATCACTCTCAGGTATAAATAAAAGAATTAAAATGAAACCGCAGATTTGCCGCTCTAATGACATCTTTCATGCGGAGGTATTAAAATCAGTTTGTAGTATTTCCTAGCAATACTACC